>NC_066618.1:94094301-94404983 GCF_025201925.1 Gopherus flavomarginatus
GGTGTTCCAATATTGTATTTGAATAACAATGGAATAACATACAATCCTTGGTACACATTGAAGCAATAGAGGGCCATTTTCCCTAACACAGCCAACTCATCAGCCTGCAGTGGAATAGTCAGAATAACATAAGGTAAATACTCTAAACAGCAACAGCTATACATATAATATATATGTATCATTGTTGGGTTTTAGAGTATTTATATATTATTTCAGAGAGGCTGTGAACTGTGGGAAATCAGTTATTTCATTGTTATTCTCAAAGTGTGATTTTACTCTGAAAAATGAATGTGTAAAATTCGCACTTATTTACACTGCGTGTACTTGAACTGTTTCAGAATACAGAATTCTGTCTATTCTATAGGCCATATAGAGCCCTCATTTACAACTGTGCAATCCTATTGAAAATGATGAGATTACATAGATGCAACTGAAGACAGAATTTGAAGACAATAGAGTTGCTGCGGTTTCATTGAGAGCAGATTTTGGCCTGTAGAATCTATATAATGTGGATTGTGAATGAATCAGAAAGAACACAGCTTGACTTTCAGATACCAGGTTGTGTATGTAGGACTGGCAGTTAGATAAAACTTCTTATTATTTGTTGATGGAGCAAATATACTCTTGAAATCACTGAGTTTTTTTGCAATCACTTTTCAGAGTAGAGACACACTTTATATATTGTATAATACCAAATATATTTTTCTATTCACTTTCATTTAATTTATTTATTTGTCTACCATGCAAACTATCATATTCCAAAATGCTTTACACCAAGAGAAGAATAACTTTAGAATTGAGTGTCCTTACAATATGTTCATAAAATCTGAAAGGTAAAATAATATATACAGATGAATCAGAATATGAAAAAAAAACTACACATTAAAAATAGTAAAATACAAATAAATATTCTTGCTTACTATCCTGTTAGTATGAAAGGAGAAATATATTATGTAAGTTAAGGGATGGGAGATGTTGGCAGGCGAAAGACTCAATCATATGTTAAAGCAAAGAGAAAGGTTTAAAGAAAGATCTGCAGTGAAGTAAATGGGGGGCTTAGCGGGAATGAAGAAAATTCCAGCACAGGTGGAAAAGTAACTCCAAGTTATGAAGAAGGAGGTTGCTTCCCATGAACGTATCTGTCTGCGTGGATGAAGGCCAAGACTAAAGAGGAGAAAAGAACAGACAAGGAAGTAAGTGCCTGAGAATGTTCTGAAAATCAGGAATGCAGTCATAGACTACTTGCCTAATTTACAGAACTTTAAAAATCATGTCAGGAAATGCAGTATATTTTGTTGCTTTACATCATGTGCCGCAGTCCAATATACTGTAAGGATCACTTTTGATCTTATCTCTGAGTTATTGATACATTAGGTTGGGAGAACATGTGGCACACAAGTCGCATGCAGTACTATAATTTCAGTTATCTCAAGATCTTATATTTACTGTAAAGGCTGGGACATATTTTATATTACTATTTTCTCACTTGAACTAAGATCTTATAATATATTTCATATAGAATTTTATATGGTGAGTGTAAAAACAATAGTGGGATGGGAGTAAGTTATACAGCACATGTATAGTTTGATTTCTGGTGATAAGGTCAAACAGTTCTCTTTGTAGTATATAGGTGAGAAATTGTGTTTTTTAGCCTGATTTTGAAGATTTTGTTACATTCATGACTGGTGGACCATCCCATATTCTGATAGTTTCTAAACCAAAGGAAGTAACTGATACTATTCCTCAATGGAAAGAACTAAGTAGATCAGATGAGTATATACCTGCAGAACCTCAGCCTGAAAAGCCAAACAGGTAACTAGAAAAATTCAGATGACACTTATGTTTTATGAACTTACATGAGAAATACTAAAAAATATTGAGAGCCATATTGTCACATGCCCTTATATGCACAGCTATGCAGATGCAGGGAGTAAGCAAGTCTCCCTAACCATGTGTGGGCCACACAACCACCCATCACAACTACAGTCCCAGCTCTTGTGGAAGTGCAGGAACTGTCCCATCAGTGCATTCCTGAGGAAGAAGACAACAATGGGCCATAGATTGCCCCCTCCCCTCCCCAAATTGCCCTGCAGAATGGGCTAGGGTGGTGCAACCTGCACAGTCCTATCACAGTCTAATTATATGTACCTGCACTGACCCAATTCAGTCTAATTACATGACCCTGTGCTGACATGAATGTAAAGATATTGTTAGAAAGAACCAGTCATTATTCTCTTGTCTTTTTGATTTACAGCTGCAGTAGCCTTCCCTGGATAAATTTTGTCTGCTATAATAATATAGAGTGATCACATATAGTTGATCCTCACGATTATAAACATGTCACAATAAAAATTATTTCTTTTTCAAAGAATTTCTATAGTGCTGTGTTTTCAAAGGTCATACTTTAGGTGTATAAAGCATGATCCCCTCATCAATCCTTCTTTAGAAACTGTCATTGTCAGTGTTAATTTTGTCCAGTGAAATGCACAGAGGCTATTCAAAGGTAGACAAGTAGAAACATTGCATGACTGAGATTTCTCTTTCAAAGTACTTATGGTATGATACAGTAATTAACTAATACTCTGTTAGGAATGGACAGTATCTTCATTCCTTAGAACTGCTGGGTTTTGTTGGAATGCAGAATCATAAAGTAACTGGCATTATAGTCTTATATGTTTTACTAAAGTATTAAAATATATTTTTCCAGCAAGTCAATTATTGATACATTTTTGTAAAATAGTAAATGAATATAAAGGATACATTAATTTAGATGTATTATTTGTCTCTTATTAGCTTGCAAGAAGTTTTGGAATCCAAGAATATGTTAAATTTATGTGATGTGGAAGACAGTGTAGAAGATGCTAGCAGGCAACTTGCCTTCTTTTTCCCAGATTTTGGTAAAAAGAAGACCAGCAAAAATGCTGAAAAAACATTGGCCTTAATTAGACCTTCTCTATTAAAGGAAAGACGAAGTAAGTGATCATAATTACATTTTTCACCTGCAGTACACAAAAAAGGCCTTATATTTTGGATTTCAAAAATCCTGGTATCTTTTAATAAATAATACCTAGTTTTTATATAGCGCTTTTCTCCAATAAATGTTAAAGTGCTTTGCAAAGTAGATCAATATAATTATCCCCATTTGGCAGATGGAGAAACTAAGAGAGATGAACTGATTTGTCCCAGATCACCCAACAGGCCAGTAGTAGAGCCGGGAACAGAATCCAGGCCTCCAGTCCAGTGTTTTGCACACTAGACCATGCTGTCTTCAAATTATTTTCTGTGCTCAGCATTAAGTTGACAGAACTATATCAGAAACATACAATTTGTTCGTTCTGTTCTGTTTTTACATACTTTTGTGTGAATATCATTTTATTTCCTAGATCAGTTCTTCAAAAATCTCCTCTATAGATCCCCTTCCTGGGATATAATTGTGATTTCTAGAAAAATCAATGAGTGTCTAATTGCATTTAAAACATATTTAAATGAGTAATGCTTTTTGTTGAAACAGTTTAGCTAGTATCACGGTCTTTGAGTGGTTGAGCATTCTCTGCCAGGTCCAAGGCAGCTTCTATGGCTAGCTTGAATCATGTCTATTACATAGATTTGAAAGAGCACTACTTTGAGCACTCTTCTGACATTTACATGGCATTACTTTCTTCATTTGACATCTAGTTCTCATGCAACTGGGAGAGCAGTTTTGATGTCCTTATATATAGGGCCTGATTCTGCCACCTTTGCTCATGTCAAATAATGCTAACTTACAAGAATAGTCACAGAACGCAGTCATAATTATGTCTTTTGTTAGAACTCCTGAGCCGTCCTTGGTAATGCTCATTAATATTTCAGAATGAGAATCTGTACTGACATTTCTTGAGTGGAAAAAATGGGTACTTGACACTCAATTATAGTTCCTCAAGTTTATTGACTTGGCAGATCCACAGTCCCAACCCAATTTTTCCCAATGTATTCTGAGTATTTTTGTGATTTTCTGATTGAATGGAGGTCAGCTGGAATGATTAGTGCTATAGTATTAACATTTGTATTTCCATCAGCAAACTCATTGAAACTCCAAGTGACTAACACTCATTTAACTGGATAAAGTTTCTGTAAGTGATATTTGTAACTTACTTATGGACATATTATCTGCCAGTGGTATTTGAGAATTAGAAGCCCAGTATGAGTTTCTCTCTGATAAGGATGACTTTTAATACTGTAGCAGTCAGGGCTGGCTCCAGGCACCAGCATTCCAAGCAGGTGCTTGGGGCAGCAATCTGCAAGGGGTGGCAGTCCCTGTGTTTTTGCCCCCAGGCAGCACGCCGAATTGCTGCCGCGGGTGGCGGGGGCAGTTCTTGTGCCGTTAAGGCAGCACACGCGTTTCCGCGTCGTCGTCAATTTGGCGGCAGCTTCTATGTTCAGCTGTCCGCGGAGGTGCAGCTTCTGTCTTCCGGCTGAAGACAGAAGCTGCCCCCGAATTGCCACCACTGCGGAAACGCGCGTGCTGCCCTAAAGGCACACAGACTGCAGTCTGCAGTGGCAATTCAGCACACTGTTTGGGGCAGCGAAAACAGTAGAGCCAGCCCTGGTAGCAGTGAACAATCATTCTGATCCAGGACAGATGTACTTTGAGCTACGCTGTGCCCTACCATCTCTGCCATCCACCAAAATTTAATAATAATTTAATTTAATAATTGGAGATATACCTGTCTCCTAGAACTGGAAGGGACCTTGAAAGGTCATCAAGTCCAGCCCCCTGCCTTCACTAGCAGGACCAAGTACTGATTTTTGCCCCAGATCCCTCAGTGGCCCCCTTCAAGGATTGAGCTCACAACCCTGGGTTTAGCAAGCCAATGCTCAAACCACTGAGCTATCCCTCCCCCCAAAACAGCTGCAGATTAAAACAAAAAGAGGTTCAGTGAAAAACAAATAAGAACAATAAGTGAAAATCAGTTATAACTGAGAAATCCATGATATCAAAATGTTATTTGCTTTTTAAAAAAAACAGCTTGTTAGCAGCGCTATCAGACTTGAATGTCTAAAGTTAGGTACCTAAATCCACATTCTTCAAACTCATGACTTTGATGACCTCATGATGAATTGGGTCATGCTGCTTGTTGGTTAGGTTTTGCTCTTGAGAAGGAATGTGTGTAGAAGGGTTTTTAAGAAATTGCATGCTATATATGTGTCAAAGTTAGAATCAGGACTCACAATTTGTCAGACCACTCTGTTTTATTAGCACAGTGCTCTGCCAATAACATTTAGAATATGTGAGTGCCCATGCAAGGCTTAAACAGTCTTATTTAAACAGATAAAAGAGCGAGAATTAGACAAAGGGACAAAGATACCAAAACAGTAAAATTCATCTGGGGCACAGCATGCATATCCTATTTCCTTACTAACTGTTATCGATCTAAGGCTAATGCTTCACCAATTGCCCTTAAACGGTGCAGTTGTTCTATGTTAATGTCTGTATTCCTGACACCTGGTTGCAACATTCCAACATCTTTGCTTAAAGATACAGACAACAATTTTTTAATCCTTTCTATTTTCACAATATAATTCATTCTACTTTCACAATCCCTCCTTTTGGTCAAGCGCACGCCATGACCAACAATTACTGGGTTTCACAAATTAACCGTTCCTTATCTCTTTGTTCATCAGTGATATTTAAAATCATCATATTAGCACTCTGTTTTGGGGCAGCCATTTGGGTGACACAATTCTGGATACAACAGGAGATTAATTGAGAGCATACAAAAATTACTAAGATTCCAAACAGGATAGTTAGGGCTTCCTGAAACAACCAGTTTTCTATGCCAGAGAAATTGAACAGGTTACTTAGCCACTTCCATAAAGAACTCAGCTCTTCATGAGGAAGATATGCGATTTGTTCTAAGTGGCTATAGCGATTTATTACCTCATTGGTATTGTATAAACATACAACATTGTTTTCCAGTGAGAGCACAGGTCCCTCCTTTGGCCACCAGCACTATGTCCAATGCCTGACGGTTCTGGAGGGCCACCTGTCCGATTGCCCCTGTTTCTTTGGCCAGGGCTCTTAAACTTTCTCTGGTTTTATTTGCCATTATTTAACTACTTAGGAGCCTTTTTTTTTTTTGCCTGGTGTATTGCTCCCCCAAGTGGGATAAAGGAACTGCCAATAGCCTTTTTCAGGTGTCATGACTGTTTCATATTGTGTTAAACGGACAAGGTCCTCCAGTGAGGTCTGGGGAATTGAGTGGGATAGCCAGGACAGGAACACCAGTTTGAGAGTGGGCTGGGATGTGGCTGCAGACCCAGCATTTAGAAATAATAAGGGTCTAAGCTATCCACACTTGCTGCTGGATAAAAGAATTGTCATTGTGGACTCCCCAGACCTTAAGATACCAGCAGCCGAAGAACAGGCACCACCAGAGGCGCATGTTGGAGGCAGGGCCCTTCTGGTTCTGACAACCTCAACTGAGGGAACTGCAGTTACAGTTTTATGTCCACCAGGCAGCAGGCGCTGAGCTCACTACTGCTTCTTCTTGGGCCTTGCTTTATGTAGTCATCTGCTTCTGGCAACCCTTACGAGAGCGTAGATTGTAAGTTATTGCAGGCTGTTCCTCTACGTCTTCTTCTGGAGTCAAAAAAAATTGACTCTGCGTGGTCCTGAGGTGGTGGTTGGTTCACTGGGGGTGGTGCATTTTTACACTGCGAAGCATGTATCCACTCTGAGATGCCAGACAGTTTAACAGCTGTCCCTTGACTCTGGCTGTAACAATGGCCTTCACACCTTGTTTTTTCCTGATGCATACATTCCTCATTCACACAAACAGATTGAGAATACAAACAGTAGTATTTTATATAGAACAAAAAAAAGCATTGCAAATTAAACCTTGCTAAGTTTTACAATTGATAATTAAGACAATTTACATTGAGACCCAGGCCTTCAATGTTTCTTTAATTTACTTAACACAGACACAATAGAGAATCCTGTCTCTTACTACCTAAATCTTAAAACAAAGAGTTAGAGAGGGCCCAATTTGTAATGCATATGGGAAAACAGAATCTTATAGTCCCAGGGGGTCAGTTCTTTTTGCTATTTAAAAAAAAAAATGGCTAGCAGGATGAAATCAAATTATACTTTAGTTCTTATGGGACATTATAAAATCCTGATCCTACATATCCCCCTTTTGACACTAAGATTATTAATCGCCAGTGTCACTTCTTATTTAGTTCACGTAATAGAAAATACTGGGAGGTGATTTGGGCCTGTGGCTTTAGCTTTACATACATTTGTTTTATTCACCAGCACATTTTAAACATTTTAATTAAACACATACAATTTAAAACCAAAAACAATTAGGGGTAGTAACATTAGTATGCCAGTAGTTGTGGGAGACCATTCAGAAAATATGTTATACCAATGGTAAGCTGTTATGCTTTTCTGCAGTGGCAATTCTTAACATGTCCCCATTTGCGTGTATAATATGAATAGTCCAGTTTTCCACATTTTTGTTTTTATTTTATTTTATTTATTTATTTATTTATTTTTAGGAACTATGTTACCTTTTTACCTTTTAACAGATGATTGGTAACTGTTTGCCATTAATGCCAAGATTGATAGAGAACTCAGCTAAATCAGTGCTTACAGTAAGCTGAGACTCTTTTGTTGTTGTTGTTGTGGCAAATAGTAAATGTGATTATTGGTAAACACAGTACTTACATTACATTTACATTTGTCTTCTGGTGGGTTGCTAACACTTTTTAAACACTTTTTTCCAAGAATTAACACATACACATAGTCCATTATACAGTACTTTGGATTATCTGAAAGACAAAAAGAACAGTTTTTTACCCCTTTTGGGGTGGCATTGATTATTGCTTAAAGATTCCATTCTTTTACAAATACCCTTCCTGACTGCAGGCAAAACAGAGGAATTACCCCATATTTTCCTGTGGTTTTTTTTTTTTTTTTTTTTTTAGGCAGGCCAGGTTTTAATAGCTTTTACATTTTAAGGGTTATGCAAAAATTATTCCACTGTTTAGTTATTAAATTCATGAGGTGGTGTACCTCAAGTTTTGCCTCTTATATAGCAGACCAAGTTTGTAATGTTTTTCCTGCTGTGTTAAGCTTTAAGTTTATTTACAGGTAATAGCTGAGAAGCATCATTACCATATTACTTTAAAGGATTTTTCCAAAAATCATACACACTACAAGTTGTTACAGGGGTACTCACTAACATTAAAGTTATTTTAATGTTTAATATTAACAGTAACATTAGCATTAAATTTATTAAAGGTATCTTGTTATACCATGCCTTTTATGTAGGCAGTTTGTTTGCTGACCAGGTATGTTCTTTATTTGCAGCTTCGTTTGTGCTGGCAGTTTTTACCTTTCTTTATTAGTTAGGTAATTTGCATTAACACAGGCTAGGCTTTTGGATTCAAAGCCATTAGCAGAGCTCAGAGACTCTGTCTTAACACACAGGGATTTGAAAAAGAAAACACAGCCTATTGCGGCTCTTTTTGGAGCCCTAATAGGATTTTAATTCAGCAGCATGTTTCATTTGCATTTTTTTTTTACATTCCTTTTTACAATATACGCTGCACGTGTCCTACGGAAAATGCACATTCTTTTTATACTATAACTTTTTAAAAACATTAGCCATATTAATTTTTACATAAGGTATAACTGTTTGTTTTGTTTTTACAGAGTTTTCATGTACTTTTATTAAAGTGACAGTTTGATTACACAAAGTTATTTTAAGGCTCAGTGTTTTTAACATTGCTTCTTTTTGTTTTGTGCACCTCACCTCTGCTGTTGCTTCAGAGGGTCACTGTTAATTTCTTATTCTGTCATTACAGCTCTTATCTGCTATTGTTACAAAAAAAACAAACCAAACAAACAAAAAGACTCCAGAATTTTTACCTATTCTCCTGATTGTGACTGCCCTATTGCAGCCATGACCTGGTCTTTATTTAAAAACATTTTAATTTTTGTAAAGAATCAAGTTGCCCCTTAAGGGTTAAATGCTAAATTTCAAAGCCAAACAACACTAATTACCTGTGTCTTGCAAAAAGGTCTGTCAGTTTTGCAACTTTGAATCAAAGAGTCAAATGAATTTTTAGTGGCATTAAAAACAAAAACAAAATTAATTTATCTTACACCTACAAAACAATAGTTTTACAAACCAGATGTGTTGGTTTAGATTTTTAGAACTTTACATATTTTCACAGACAAATAGATACATACACATTTTTTTTTTCTTAACATTTTTTTTACACTGCTTTGTTTTTGCATAGCTGTATATATATATGGATTATTTACAGGCACTTTTCTGGAAAAGGGCCCATTTTTCCTTCAGAATGGCTGCAAAGAAACCAAGAATTTTCTCTCTTTAACATGGTCCTTTTTAACATTTTCCACAAAATTTAACTGCTTAATTTTCTTCAGCCTTTGTAGAGTTTACTTTTACTTTTTTTCCTTAAATCACTTGTTTATGTCCCAAAATGACACCTTTATCACCTCAGATTTTACCATTTCAAGTATTGTTTCAGGGGTTCATGCCTGCACTTACTACTTTTCTTACTCCTGACACTATTCCCTTAGGGCTTTCAACCTGTTTCTTTATCTATTGCTTGCCTGCTTGTCTGGGCCCAATCCTGCTTTTTTTTTTTTAACCATTTGTGAGTGATATTGTGGTCATTTTACAATTTTGAAAGAAATGTTCAAGGAAAGGGACCAGGAAGGGTGGGGGCTAGTTGAGGAGCTCCCCCCGCCCCCAGCCTTGCTGAATTGGTAGTGGGACACTATAAAGAATCAGTTTCTGAGGCAGACAACAAAGGGGAACAGAACAAGGGGCTTTTTGTTCTTTTTACAATGAGATGGGAGTATGAAGGGGTTTGGATCGATCCGGGGTTTGGAGAACGGGGTAAACAGGAGCGCTCGGTCTAGTGGTGGGAGAGGAGGCTTTTAATAAAGCTTTTAACTTATTATTTGAATAAGTGAGAGAGGCCAGTTTTGATTTTGTTCACCTATGATTTGCCTCTTCCCACCACTGCATGAAACAATTAACTTCTCCTTTAGCCAATTTAGTTTTAGGTTGGCCGAGTTTGTCTTTTAAGACGTTCACTCAGTCTTTGTTCCAAGATTTTAACAGTGGCTACTGAGTTTTGGGATCCCCCTGAGTTAGCCTAGACCATTTTCCCAGAAATTTACAGGAGTCTGGCCCCTTTTTACAGGAGTCTGGACCCATCCTAAATACATAAAATGAGCCGGCCTTCATTTAGGGAACTGTCCCGACTTAGACGTCTGGTTACCAGTACAGGAGGACTTTCACACACCAATCACACAAGAAAGAAATTCAGGTTCGTCAGAGCGATGCCTGCTGCAACACACAAAAGGAGCCCACAGGCTACTGCCTCAATTGCCCTAGCTTTCACACTAAGGGTTTTACCCAAGGTGTGGTGCGGCTGCAATTGTGCAGATTTCACTCACTTAGACCGCGGGGACAGGAACCCCTTGGTCGGCCGATCCCCAGACAGAGACGGCACCCAGACTCAAACACTCCACAAGAGGACAGATAGACACAGAGACAGGACAGTCCTCAGTCTGCACAAAACACAGAAATAATTACCTGACCAGATTCCTGATGTCAGATCCCGGGATCCCTACCAGAACAGAGTGGGAACCAACAGGTTCGATGGCGTAGACCTCACTGTGGCTGTGCACCTTTCCGATCCAGTGGGGGACCGCTTGGGCCAAACGCCCAGGTGCCGGCTGCCACGGTCATCCTACAAAAACAGTCAGGAATCACACAGCCCCAGTGAAGACGGTTGCCATCTCGGTGGAACCTCCAAATTGTCAAAGTTAGAATCAGGACTCACAATTTGTCAGACCACTCTGTTTTATTAGCACAGCGCTCTGCCAATAACATTTAGAATATGTGAGTGCCCATGCAAGGCTTAAACAGTCTTATTTAAACAGATAAAAGAGCGAGAATTAGACAAAGGGACAAAGATACCAAAACAGTAAAATTCATCTGGGGCACAGCATGCATATCCTATTTCCTTACTAACTGTTATCGATCTAAGGCTAATGCTTCACCAATTGCCCTTAAACGGTGCAGTTGTTCTATGTTAATGTCTGTATTCCTGACACCTGGTTGCAACATTCCAACATCTTTGCTTAAAGATACAGACAACATTTTTTTAATCCTTTCTATTTTCACAATATAATTCATTCTACTTTCACATATGCATAAGCAGTCTCCCTTTCCTATATATTAGTCAGTGACATCTTCAGAACCTTCAAAGACAGAGACTAAATCAAATTAAATGTGACTTCTCTGACATTCTTTCCTTCCTTAAGAATGATTTTAAAAGGGCAGAAAACTTCTCGCTGAGCATCCAAGGAATGATTATTGGACCCCTATACCAGTTGTTATGAATTATAGTTTTCATATTCCAAAATGAACAAGTTAACTCTTTTGGGAAACTTTATAATGAAATGACTGGATAAACTATAATATGGAAATATAACAAATATAAAATAAACTAAATTATGACAATGCAGCACCATTTCAATGTTTTACTTGTAGATTCTATTCTGAAAAGGATTAAGGATGATGGCTTTACAATAGCAATGCAGAAAGAAATAGTTCTGACAGAAGAACAAGCACACCAGTTTTACAAGGAACATGAAAATGAAGATTTTTTTCCAACCCTTCTAGAACACATGACAAGGTACATTAACTGAAAGGCAACAAGTTGGAACTTACAAATGGAAGCAATATTTTTCACAATGCGTAATTAACCTGTATAACTCATTGCCACAAGATACAGTTGAGTCCAGGAGTTCAATATTAGTGGAATGAGTTTTATGGATAAGAAGAATATTCACAGGTACATCAGACATACTATCCAGAAGCTAACTACCTTGTGAGAGAATTAACTCAAGGAATGGCCCCACCCACCGTAGCTGACTATCTCCAAACTTTAAGAATAGATAGGTTTCTGAATTTCACTATAGATCTGGGGAATAATTAGATCCCAAGAAAGTAAGTCATGGCACAAACAATATTTGAAAAATCAAAAGTGTTTTTATGAACAGTATATAAAAACAACAATAATGATTGTTGTAATTCAGCACATAAACCCTCCTCTACTCATTTTTATTTTCCCCCTAAACATCTGACAAATATCACTCATCCTCCTGTTGTCAACAGAGCATGGTAAGTGGGTGTGGCTGTCACCGCAGTGAAAATTTTCCCTCAAGCAAAGTGACAACAGTCATTTCAGGCAGAAGCAATTACAAAGTCTAAAGAGTTTGTCCAAGATGCTTCTTCGCAACAGCTTCACAACATTCTCTATGGTCCTAGTCTGGTGATCTGTGGGAAAATCCTGGCTCCATAGAAGTTAATGGCAAAACTCCAGTTGAGTTCAGTGAGGCCAAGATTTCACCCTTGATATATAAGTTAATGACACTCCCTGCATCTAATGGTACTGTTCAGTAGTTTGTTCATTTAAATTACCTTCACCCAATACCCCATGCCCCTGCCCAAAAATATAAAAAATTCACCAGAACTTCAGCTTTTTAAATGTATATTGGATTTTAAATCTCTCCGATATCAAGGCACCTGTACCCTGGCTACACTGAATTTAATCAAATTACTTTGAGAGATATTTTAGGGGTATTTTTCAATTGCTTTTTTAATCCTAGTCATCTCATTTAACAGTGGTCCAACCCTTGCACTTGCTTTAATACGAGAAAATGCTGTACAACACTGGAGAGATTTACTAGGCCCAAAGACTCTTGAAGAGTCTAAGGAGAAAAGTCCAGCCAGGTAGTATTTGTAATAGTGATACATGATTCATAATCTGCAATATATGTCCGTAATCTACATATAAATTTAGACCACATTGTAACCAATGTAACTATATGCTGTCATCTGAAAAGTGATATATGTTTCTGAAAGGTTTTATAATTTTCTTGATTATATAGTGTAGCACATACAGCATCAATTGGATTTAGAAAAAACATATGGCTAGTAAACATAGTTGAAAATTCAAATTAAAAAAAAACATTCCAAGATTTTGAAGAGAAGAGAGGGATCTCTTGAGTTATAATGATCAGTTTGATTTATTTCTGTGATTTACACAGCTGACAACTAATTATTTTCTATTTTCAACTGTTCATTGATTATATATTACTCTGGATGATATATCTGCTTGAAATTGTTTTCTGTTTTACTTATTCTCCTCTTCGAAAAGTGTCCTATGTCTTAGCTAAATGAAATTTGGGTGCCTTTGTGGAAGCATAGTGTTTTATTTATGGCTCAATTTCCTTTTCTAATCTAATAATTTCTCATAAATATCTCATCAATAATTATGTTAGGTACTTAAGATAGTGTTTGTAACATTGTTTTCAGTAACTGTTGTGCTATTAAGACATTCATTCACAGGGTCTGTCATCTATAGCAGTGGTACTGTTTATCATTTAGTAAGACCTATTATTAGTGATCATAATGGGAATTAGTGAATAGTTTAAAAATTGCACTAAGGATTATTTATAGCTAAAAGTAGGTAAAACTGCAATTAACCTTCCAAGTCCAGTGTCTTAGGTTACGTCTGTGCTACAAGTTAGGGGTGCTATTCCCTGTTTGTGTTCACCTATTCACACTAGTTCTCCTCAAGTTAACATGAGTATAAATAGCAGCATAGCTGTAGTAACATGGGTAGTAGCACCAGAGGCATGGCTGAGCTGTGCCAAATACATACCCAGTAGTTTCAGGAGGGTTTGTACTTGGCATGGCTCTGCTATGCTACCTATGCTGTGCTGCTATTTATATTTATGCTAGCTTGATGAGAACTAGCCCAAGTATGTGTACATGAGCAGAAAATCACATCCCTAGTTCACAATCTAGACATAGCATTAGTATCACATAAAGAGGACACAGGAACATTCTGAAGTAATTGAACATTCACTGGTGGCAGCAGGCAAGAATGGAATTTTCGAAAGCACTTAAATGACTTGGGCTCGCAAATCCCACTGAAAGCCAAAATGATTAGTTTAGAATACATCGATTCATTTCAAAAGGTTTGTAAGTATCCTTTGTGTCTCTAGTGTCCACCATCTCAACCCTCAGAATTAACATTTATTTAGGCGATTGATAGGGATTCTGATACATATGCATGAAAATGTCATGTCACTGAACTACCTTGTTGTTTAATAATTGTTAGTTTACGTTCAGAGTATGCAGTAGACAGTGTACCTCTCAATCAGCTGCATGGCAGTGCTTCACCTGGTGAAGCTGAGAAGGAACTAGAATTCTTCTTTCCTGTGGAACACACTTTGGCAGTTATCAAACCCACTGCTGTTAAGGAACATAAAGGTAAACATTCTAGAACATGCATACCAAGCCTGTGGATCTCATTCCAAAATAACTTATGCATCCAACGAAGTGGGTATTCACCCACAAAAGCTCATGCTCCAATACGTCTGTTAATCTATAAGGACTCTTTGCTGCTTTTACAAAATAACTGTGGACCTCATTCCTACAAAATATTAGCAATATAAAATTTGCAATAAGTCATATTAGATCAATTCTTTTTGTCTTTCCTAAATGCATTTTCAACATTTAAAAACCTTTTAGGCATGAAGTAATTCTTGCTGCCGCCCCACTACTGACATTTCATTAGCCAAAATTGCCTATGGTTCCTTCCTCTCTCAGGCCACGGAAGTGGTGATGAATTAATGTTTTACTGTGAGATATATAGAAAGAAAGAGGAAGCTGTATCAAAGAAAAGATAAAACCTATTTTAGTCATAGAATGAAAAAATGGAGTTGAGTCTTCCTAAACTTGCTACTGCCATTGTTTTTACCTCTTCATCTAGGACCTCACCCCCTTATTAGAAACATTCTCTGTTTTATAGTAACAGCTTTGGTGGTTATTTTGATTTTTATTTGTCCCCATTCGTTTCTATGAATCTCACTCTTCCCTTTTTGGAACTATGCAGTTTGATCTTACCAGGCCAACTGGTGTGTGATGTTACATTCCAACTATCCAATGAGAGATGATAGGATGATTTTTTTTTTGTTATTGTTAATAGTAATTCATACTTTTTATGTCACTTTTTATGTTCAAGATCTCACTCCTGATTGTTCTATATTATAAATAGCATGTTAATAGATATAATTACATGAATGTGCCAGAAAACAAATCTAGCAATTTCTGGGATTTTTCAAGGTTATCATTTCTACATTTGTTTACAATAATGTTAAAAATTAAGACCGATGTATTTTTTTCTCCTAGATGACATTATGCAGAAGGTTACAAATGCTGGCTTTATTGTATCACAGATGAAAGAAACAAATTTCACCCATGAAATGGCAACACAGTTTTATAAGGCTCATGAAGGAAAACCCTTTTTTGACCAGTTAGTGAATTATATGTCTGAGTAAGTGTCTGGTTTTACAATATCATGCTATGTAAATGTAGCAGTTACAACTTTGAATTTATAGAGCAGGCAAAACGTTTTTGTTAAACATACGAAGACTGTTGGAATTCTGCACTTCTTTGTCATTTTCTGTGTCAAATGTAGGGGATTTTTAGAATTTTTATAAAAAGAACTTAAATATTTATTATCTTTTTAGAATACAGTGTCTTTCCTTTATTAGGCAGTGGGTTTTGCTTACAGAACCTGTGAACTACACTGAACTGAATTATGATGACCACCTTTTTGGATTTGTTCCTCAAAAAAAGAGAATCCTGGGCAACTACTTATGTCTCCCCACCTCTTTTTTTTTTTTTCTTCAGACGACGACAATTGGGAAAATAGGCTAACCATTTAAACGCTGAAGTTGTTAAGGAATGAATTGTTTAAGGCCATTGTTTTCCACTTGGATAAACAATAAATGAGACTTTTTCTGTTCAAAGGGTATTAAGAATCCCAATTTTCATTTTAAATATGTGCCTCTTCCAATAGAAAACCACTTCTCTATCTTCACTCTTTCTGCATCCCCAATCATTCACTGTACATTTCTCCAGGTGGCCTTTCAAATGCAGACCCAGAGGGGTATATGAGAGAAATGTGACCGTCTTGTTAAACCTATCACATTATACTTTGGAGGCTTTTGATGGTATCTATCCTCTCACCCTCAGAACTAGTTTTCACCCATCTCTAAAGCCAGACATACTCTTTTCCTGAAATAAATCAGGAACACTTTTTCCCTAGGAGTTAAATTTTGCTAACTATTTAGTAAAGAGTTCAGTGTTAATGTATGGTCTATAGTTGCAAAGCTCTAGTAATACATATGATATTTGTATATCTTGATGTTACAGGGGTCCATCAGTGATAATGATCCTAACTAAAGAAAATGCTGTGGAGGAGTGGAGGCAATTAATGGGTCCAACAGATCCAGACGTGGCAAAAGAATCTTCTCCTGATTCTCTTAGAGCTCAATTTGCACAAGATATTTTGCGTAATGCAGTTCACGGCTCATCTAATAAGGAACATGCACTGAAGAGCATTGAATATGTATTTGGAGAGATTGATCTGAATAGTCTAAGCCACAACTGAGATCTGTCAGTAACAGTTAAAATGTAAGTCATTAGATGGTTATTCATCTATCTATCCACTTGTGTTTTTATGCTATATATAAAAAGCAGTAATAAAATAAACTTTTTCTCCCTAATGAAATATTTTGTTACCAATTAGTAACACTACTGTAGAAGGTACCAATTAATTTACTAACGTGTACTAGACCGTTCGTGCTGGTAATGACCACTATAGTTATGTTCGCAAAATAGTCTTCATTATAGCTCACCCCTTAATTAACGCAGACTCATATAGGGCTGGAAGGGACCTTGAGAAGTTATCAAGTCCAGCCCTCTATGCTGAAGCAGGACAAAGCAAACCTAGACCATCCCTGACAGATGTTTGTCCAGCCTGTTCTTAAAAACCTCTTCCAGTGCTTAACTACTTTTATAGTGAGAAAGTTTTTCCTAATATCTAACCTAAATCTCTCTTTCTGCAGATTAAGCCCATTACTTCTTGTCCTACTGTAATGGGGGTCACTCACCTCTTGAACACCTGCTAGTGACAGGCTGTGGTACTGCAGTCCTTTTCTTGCCCCAAGTGCCCCCAGCAGGCTGCCTGTAAACCTTGGTGGGTCTTCAGCAGCTTGGCATTAAGGGGTATTAAAGAGTCCAGTAGCTAACATTCTATTTGCCCTTGCTAGGGTCTTCAGCCTCAGCTCTGTGTCCTTTCAATTTGGCTCTTTGTTTGGGCTCCAAAATAAGGTCTGGCCCCATCTTGGGTTTTACACCAGTTTACCTGTGGATGGTAGAGGAACCTGGGCCCATTATAAACAACAGCTATGCACTGCTTGATTTCCCTTCAGGGAAGGGTGCTGATGATCAACCAGCTTGTCCTGTCCATGCTCTGGCACTAGTTCAACACCTTGACCTCACCCCCAGGAATCTGGCCAGCCTCCAGAAGAAGATCCTGGAGTTTTTCTGGCTGGGGCTGCACTGGGTCTCTGCAGGTGTACTGATCTTTCCCATGTGGGAGGGTGGACAAGGCCTGATCTGCATCTGCAGCCAGGTCCACACCTTCCTGTCATAAACAGATAGCTAAGGGTTAATGTCTCTTTCACCTGAAGCACCTGACCAGAGGACCAATCAGGAAACCGGATTTTTTCAACTTTGGGTGGAGGGAATTGAGTGTCTGAGTCTTTTGTCTGCCTGCCTGCTTTCTCTGAGCTTTGGAGAAGTAGTTTCTACTTTCTAGTCTTCTGTTTCTAAGTGTAAGGACAAAGAGATCAGATAGTAAGTTCTATGGTTTCTTTCTTTGGTATTTGCATGAATATAAGTGCTGGAGTGCTTTGATTTGTATTCTTTTTGAATAAGGCTGTTTATTCAATATTCTTTTAAGCAATTGACCCTGTGTTGTATCATCTTAATACAGAGAGCCCATTTGTATGTATTTTTCTTTCTTTTTATATAAAGCTTTCTTTTAAGACCTGTTGAAGTTTTTCTTTACTTCAGGGAAATTGAGTCTGTACTCACCAGGGAATTGGTGGGAGGAAGAAATCAAGGGGAGATCTGTGTGTTGGATTGCTAGCCTGATTTTGCATTCCCTCTGGGGGAATAGGAAAGTACTTTTGGTTTCCAGGACTGGAAACAGAGAGGGGAAGTCACTCTGTGTAGTTTCACAGAGCTTGTGTCTGTGTATCTCTCCAGGAGCACCTGGAGGGGGGAAGGGAAAAAGGATTATTTCCCTTTGTTGTGAGACTCAAGGGATTTGGGTCTTGGGGTCCCCAGGGAAGGTTTTTCAGGGGGACCAGAGTGCCCCAAAACACTCTAATTTTTTGGGTGGTGGCAGCAGGTACCAGGTCCAAGCTGGTAACTAAGCTTGGAGGTTTTCATGCTAACCCCCATATTTTGGACGCTAAGGTCCAAATCTGGGACTAAGGTTATCACATGGTGGAAGCGGTGGGATATAGACAGAATCCAGAAGCCAGTAGGAATATTATGTTTTTCTCTTCTCTGCTAAGGGCTTTTTAGCAGAGAGAAACAGTTGGTTTTAAAAGGGAACCAGAGAGAAATTTTTTTTTTTCTGCTCTCTCTGGCAGTTTGTGGCTTGCATGTTAAGCAAGAAGCCATTACCAGACTGTTAAGGGTCTTTTGTCATGCAATAGCCCTCCCATTAGGAGGCAAGTCCAGCACTATATGCATGCAAATAAAGTGGTTTTTCAGGTTTACTTAACATTGAAGATTAGCTAAAGGCACTGTTGCTAGGCAGACTTCAGGAGGCAACAGAGAACCTGCAGTTCAGAAGATAAACACCGGAGGGCACCCCAACACAAGAAAACAGGAACCATGACTTCTAAGGCAAAAATTGAGGCCGAAGAACAAATCAAAGAAGCTGAACACAGGCGAGAGATGGAGATGAAAGAAAAGGAAGAAAGCATGAAACTGGCAGCCTTCCAAAGAGAACAGGCAGCCCAAGAGGCAGCACACAAAAGAAAACTAGAAGAAGAAGAGGTGGCCTACCGAAGGAAACAAGCAGAAGAAGAGTTGGCCCACCGCCGAGAAATGGAAAAGCAACAAAAAGAGAATGAAGAGAAGGAAAAACAGAGAAAACATGAACTGGAGTTGGCAAAAGCTGGGCTGCATGTGCCAGCCAACCCTAACAACCCGGCGCCCATTATTGCTCCACAGCACAGGAAATTTCCCACCTACAAGGCAGGTGATGACACCGAGGCCTTCTTGGAAAATTTTGAAAGAGCCTGTCTTGGGTACAGTCTGTTTATTACACTTCCACCTTCAGGCCTTGCAGAAACTCCTTTACAGTGCAAGTAGTCCAGCATGGAGCATGCTGTTGTTCGCCTTCCTCCACTGCCTCTAAGGGCTCCGATACAACAGGCAGCTCTTTTTTCTCCATGCGAGAGGTCTCTCCTGAGATCTCTCTGAGCTGCCGAGCTTTACCAGGACCTCCTCAGGACCTGGAAGCTCATTTCAGCAACCAGTCTGTAGTGGCCTCTAAAGGGGCGAACCTCCTCAAGAACCCCAGCTACACAACCCCCATCTTTGTGTGAAGGTAGTGAGTCCCCCTTTGTGCACTCAGTGATGACACTGGCTGTTATCACCAGACTCAGAGACCTCTTGGCCCCATGGTGCTTCGTCAGTTCACGGGCCTGCCACCGTGCACGTGACTTGCTGTGTGCTCCTTGCCTCCTACTCTCATTTTCCTTGTGCAGGTCCTGCAGGATGGTGCTCACTTCCCACCTCTCATCTCTGGTCCTCCGGAACTCAACATCAGGCTTCTGCCCTCTGAGCCTGCTTGGCCATGCTCGCACATGCCACTTGAGCTGGCTGAATGACATCCAGTTGGTGTGCCTCCACACCATGCCCTGAAAACATCTGAGCTCATGCTTCATACAATCCATTTCTTCATGCTTTTGTCCCATCTCAACACCAAGTGGTGGGACTTGTTGCAACCTGCAGAGGCTGAGGAACCCTGGTGGGCCAATATGTATTCTATTCTGATTCCACAGCCTCCTGGGGTTATTAGTTAATAGCTCCTCTTTGGAGCTATGAGCAAGGGCATGTAGTTGGTGCGGTTCATGAACTCCCTGAAAACTGTCTCTTTTGCAGCAAGAGGGAAACCCTGGCACACATCTACAGAAAGTGCATCAGGCTGCAGCCCCTCTTCTGGTTCCTCCAGAAATTTTTACTGAGGTTCTGGCTGTAATTTTCCCCAACTTCCTAATTCTTACTCTCCCCATGTATGGCCTCACAAAGTCCTGGGACCTCCTTGTCCACCTTCTCCTGGTACTGGCCAAGATGGCCATCCATCGCTCCAGGAGGAGGAAGCTGGACGGGTAGAGGAAGTACTCTGCAACTGTAGGGCCTATTTCCGTTTCCTTGTTCAATCACATTTCCAGGCAGAGTTCCTCTGGACAGTGTCCACTGAATCCTTAAGACACCATTGAGAAGTGGTGGGTGCAGTCTGGGTTTCTCTGCTCAGCATCCCCTTCTGGTCTCCTGGTTTTCAATGTTTGACCTCTTTCCTGTTCCTCTTTTTTCCTTTGTTGTCCCTAGTACTTAACTGCAGCCTGGGCTTTAGTGGTTGAGGAGGGAGGCCTTTAGTCTTGGGTGGGCCTAGAACCGCCTGTCCAAGTTCTGCAAATAGTATGCATGGCTCAATTTCAGTTGGTTCCTGCTTCTTCCCTGAGCCTCTTCCTACCTGGCTCATTTTAACTTCACCTCTAGATAAGGGTTAAGGCTCTTAAATGATCTCTCCCAGAAAACCCAGCTTAAGCAAATGCAGACAGAAAAATAAACTCTGGCTACCCCTCAAGCCCCAATGGCCATAGAGGACCACCTTTCCTTGCCCTTGGTCCCAGCAAGGAATTGACTTGCTAAGGCTCTGCAGCTTCTTTTATCTGAGCCTGCTTGGCTCTGATGGGTTGGTTCAATGAGATCTCTCTAGGCAGGCCAGAAGGACACATTTTCACTGCTCCTTTCCTGTTACCTCACTGTTTCCTGGAGCAGGATATAGTAGGATTATGGGACCTCCTACAGGGAGATGCTGAGGACAGGTACATCCCTCATAACTGCCTTCAGTGGATATGGACAACAGCTGATCACAGTCAACATGCTTGTAACTTTCTGAAATGTACACATTTGAGTCTGAAAATTTCAATTTGATATTTACCAAAGGTGATTTCTTTCACTGAATGTATGTTTTGTGTCCATTAATAGAGCAGTTATACTGCGATTGTGATCTGTCATTTGAGCTTGATGAATGACAAACAATGTTTCTAATGTAGTTTAGTGTAAGTCTCCTTTTTGTGAGCCTCATTTGATCTCTATAAGAAAAGGCCATGAAGTCTAGTGGCTAATATCTTTAGTCAGATCTTGCATTCACCAGCAATATAAGAAAAAAAAGTCTCCATTAGAAGATTTAAGGCTTTGTCAGACCTGGAGGAGGTAAGCCATATATGAGAAGCTGAATTTCATATCTCATTGCTAAGGATGCAAGTTGGTCACGGAAGTCATGGATTCCATGATTTTCCATGACCTCTGTGACTTCTGCAGCAACCGGTGCGCCTGGCTCAGGAGAAGCTCAGGCAGCCCCTGTGCCGGGCGTACTGCTGGGGCAGTCTTGTGCCCCCTGTGCTTCCCCTCAGCAACAGAGTTTGGGTGTGGGAAGAGGGCAGGGAGTTGGGGCACAGGACGGGGTGAGGCAGGCTCTGGGCGGTACTTACCTGGGGGGGCTCCCCAGAAGTAGCAACATCCCCCTCACTCAGCTGCTAGGTGGAGGTGTGGCCAAGCAGCTCTGCATGCTGCTTCCTCCCAGAGCACTGGCTTCGCAGCTCCCACTAGCCAGGAATCTTGGAAGACCACTTGGAAGCTTTAATTACTGCAAATTTAAATGTCATCCTGTATAGTGAATTGGGTACTCAAGAGCACAATACACAGCTGTTGTATGTTCTCCTCTGGGCTTTCTTTTGCTTCTGGATGCAATTCAAGGGGTTAGTTACATTATTTAAAACCATACATTATCTGGGACCTGTGGAGCTGGATGGATGCAGAGCATATTACATCATACTAAGGTGGAAGGAAGACAATTCTGAGAAAGCGGCATGATCAGGGCAGCAAGGGATGCATCGGTGGAGTGCAATTGTTTAAGGCCTTTTCTAGATCACGTCTCCGGTGTTCTAGACTGAGAGAATTTGTTGGTACAAACATTGTCTGCCCTCTCCTTTTGGGATGCAGGGAGTGCAATTTGCTTATGCACACACATGCACAAACAGTTCACCACCACCATGGGTGAATGGAGCTCATTATGTTTTTCAACAAATGTAGTTTGCCTTGTGTCATAAACAGATAGCTAAGGGTTAATGTTATTTTACCTGTAAAGGGGTAACACCAGTAACCTGAAACACCTGACCAGAGGACCAATCAGGAAACAAGACTTTTTCAAATCTGGGTGGAGGGAAGTTTTGGGTGTGAGTTCTTTGTTCTTTGTCTTGTGTCTGTGCTCTCTCGGCTCTGAGAGTGAGTTTTCTATCTCCAGGCTTTCTAGTCTTCTGTTTCCAAGTTGTAAGTACAAGGATAGTAAGACAATAGCTTTATATTGTTTTTTTGTATTTACATGTGTGTAGAGGCTGGAATGTGTTAAATTGTATTCTTTTTGGATAAGGCTGTTTATTCATTTTTTTCCTTTAAGCAATTGACCCTGTATATTGTCACCTTAATACAGAGACTATATTTTATATCCTTTTTCATTCTTTTTATATAAAGCTTTCTTTTTAAGACCTGTTGGAGTTTTTCTTTAGTGGGGACTCCAGGGAATTGAGTCTGCAGCTCAACAGGGAATTGGTGGGTGGAAGAAGTCAGGGGGAAAATCTCTTTGTGTTAGATTTACTAAGCCTGACTTTGCATACCCTCTGGGTGAGGGGGAAGAGAGATTAGCTCTCTCGGTACTTGTGTTTCCAGGACTGGAAACAGGGAGGGTAGAATCCCTTTGTTTAGATTCACGGAGCTTGCTTCTGTATATCTCTCCAGGAACCCAGGGAGGGAACACCTGGAGGGGAGGAGAGGTATTTATTCCCCTTTGTTGTGAGACTCAAGGAATCTGAGTCTTGGGGTCCCCCAGGGAAGGTTTTGGGGAGACCACAGTGAGCTAGGCACTGTATAATTCCTGGCTGGTGGCAGCAATTGCCAGGTCCAAGCTGGTAACTAAGCTTGGAGGTTTTCATGCTAACACCCATATTTTGGACGCTAAGGTCCAGATCTGGGAAGAAATGTTATGACACCTTGATTACACTCTAATAAAGTATGAAGTGGTTATGACTTCATACAGCATTGTTTTATGACAATATAAAAAATTTTGATGCTGTGAACTAGACACGTCTTATCAAGTACTGTATGTGTGAGAAAATAACTATTGGAAGACTGCCAACAAAATAATGGATGTTTGATAGGTATCACACAAAGGCTTTGAATGCTTAGTATATTTATTGCACCTATTTTAGAAGTTTCATTTAACTCTAGCTGTATTATAGATCTGCCTGGTTAAGTGTGATGTAATTTTATTTACTGTGCTATTATTTGCTTAACTTTGATTTTTTTAATAGACCATTACATCACCCAGGCCTCATAATTCAGATATACCTAATCTGCTCTGAACAAAAATATGGTTACTCTTGTATGTTAGGAGATTTTGAACTTTAGCCGTAGATGGATTGCACTTTTTGGTTAGTGTCCCTTATCTCTTTTGAACAGCATCATGTGAGCTTCATTCAAATTAGCAGTTTTATTTTATCATCCTTCATGGAACAGATTATACTGCTCTTGATGCTGAAATGTTATAGTTAGATCTGTGACACATATTTATGCATATTGCCTATATATCATGCAAGCAAAATAGAACATGTGATCTATCACTGCTTAATTACCCTTTTTAATTATCTTCTTGAACTTACCTTCTTTTAGCAGTGGAGACTTCAAAAGTCTGAAGGAGATTTGGTGAAAAGTTGTATTCAAAGCCATAAAAAAGATACTCTTTAACCTATTGGCAGAATGTTATTCGTACATGGAGGTTGGGTGTCTTCTATAGATACTAACCTACATGAGAACATCAAAATATATTCTAAGGGTTGCAACCCAAACACTGTCTACCTTTTAGCATTCAAATTTTTTCATCACTTTCAGAGCACAGTTAAACATTCAGGTGTGATGTACATTTATGATGCACATCTAGAATCATAGAGTTATAGGTTAGAAGGGACTTCAAGGGTCATCTAGTCTAGGATTTGTTGTGTCTAAACCATCCAAGACAGATGGCTATCCAGCCTCCTTTTGAAAGCCTCCAGTGAAGGAGCTTCCACAAGTCCCTAGACAGTTTGTTCCATTGTCCTACTGTTCTTACGGTTAGGAAGTTTTTCCTGAGATTTAATCTAAATCTGCTATGCTGCAATTTGAACCCATTGCCTCTTGTCCTGCCCTCTGTGTCAAGACAGAACAACTTTTCTCCATCTTTTTTATGGCAGCCTTTCAAGTATTTAAAGACAGCTATTGTGTCCCCCCTCAATCTTTTCTTTTCCAAACTAAACTTACCCAGTTTCTTCAGCCTTTGCTCGTATGGCTTGCATTCCTCTGATTATCCTTGTCATTCGCCTCTGGATCTTTTCCAATTTCTCCACATCCTTTTTATACATTCGCGACCAAAATTGGGCACAGTACTCCAGCTGAGACCTAATCAGCACCACGGAGAGCAGTACTATCACCTCCCATGACCTGTATGCTATGCGTCTGTTAATGTGATCTAAAATTGCATTTGCTTTTTTTTTTCCAACAGCTTCTACAACAGGGGTTCTCAAACTGGGGGTCGGGATCCCTCAGGGGGTTATGAGGTTATTACATGGGGGGGTTGCAAGCTGTCAACCTCCACCCCAAAGCCCGCTTTGCCTCCAGCATTTAGAATGGTGTTAAATATATAAAAAGTGTTTTTAATTTATAAGGGGGGGGTCACACTCAGAGGCTTGCTGGGTGGAAGGGGTCACCAGTAAAAAAGTTTGAGAGCCACTACTCTACAATGTATCCTGCTCTTTTGTTAAGTATCAGAGGGGTAGCCGTGTTAGTCTGGATCTGTAAAAGCAGAAAAGAATCCAGTGGCACCTTATAGACTAACAGACGTTTTGGAGCATGAGCTTTCATGGGTGAATACCCACTTCGTCAGATGCATGCAGTGGAAATTTCCAGGGGCAGGTATATATATATATGCAGGCAAGCTAGAGAACTCTAGCATATATATATACCTGCCCCTGGAAATTTCCACTACATGCATCTGACGAAGTGGGTATTCACTCACGAAAGCTAATGCTCCAAAACGTCTGTTAGTCTATAAGGTGCCACAGGATTCTTTGCTGCTCTTTTGTTGTGCGTGTTTGGTTTTGGGTGTTTTTAATGAAAATCCTAGGCTGTGGGTCCTTGTGTGATATAGATTTTAAGATAAATGGAAAGGCAATTTCTGTTTTGTGTTGAGTTAGATTTGATTCTAGCTAGCGAACAGGAGGAAGCTACTGAGCAGGAGTGGCTAACAGGGGAGTTTTGCGAGGGACTTCTCCAGGTGAAGGAGGAGCGATTACATGACCAGTGGGGTAAGTTTGTTGTCTGTTGTCTGTGTGTTTGTGTTTGTTGTGCTGTGCTAACTGCTGGACTGAAATATACCATGTGGTCTGTTTGTTTGGGGGACGGTGTGCTGACCATGTGGGTGCTGAGCCTAGCAACCTGCTAGGCAAGGCTGAGAGCCGAGATCTTCTTAACGAGGCTTTGATGCCTAAGCCCTTTAGCACCCATCAACCCTTAACCAAGGGTGGGCTACTCAGGAAGATCAGGGCTTTAAAAAGACCACTCCTAAGCGACCAGAGGAACTAGCAAACAGGAGTGGCTAACGGGAGTTTTGCGAGGGAGTTTACAGGGGAAGTGGGAGAGTGGAGGGCTAAATACACATAACATTCCTTAAATTTCTTTTAACTTAAGCCAAAAACACCCCCTGATTAAAAACAAAACCTCAACAAAGGAACTAACTTCAGGAGTCAGAAGAGAATGCAGGCAGAAGTCCAGCAACAGAATGGGGATTATCCAGTTTAAGATTATCCAGTTTATTGCACCCAATGCAGTATGTATGATTACCTGCCCTATGGGCAGGTGGTGTATGTGTGCATTCGGTGCAAGGAGCTCCTGGCCCTCAGAGACCATGTATGGGCTTTGGACCAGAGTGGCTGAACTGGAGGAGCTAAGGGAGACAGATACATAGATGAGACTTTCCAGGACATAGTAGAAAGGTCCCAACTCTGGTCTGACAGCCTCTGTGCTGTTGAAGAGAATGAAAGTCTCAGGGAAGGAGAACATCGAACTGGAGCAGAGGGAAATGATCCCATAGTTGGGACCCTCCTTCCAGATGATGTTGTGGTATCCTCTCGCACTGAGGATACTTCTCCGGAGGAGGGAACTCCAGTTATTAGGAAGAGACAGGTATTAGTAATGGCCAATTTGATCATAAGAAACATAGGTGGCTGGATTTGCGATGACTGAGAGAACCACATGGTGACTTGCCTGCCTGGTACAAAGGTTGCAGATCTCTCAAGACATCTAGATAGACCTATGTGTAGTACTGGGGAGGAGCCAGTGGTCATGGTACATGTAGGTACCAGTGACACAGGGAAGGATAGGAGAGAAGTCCTCGAGGCTGCTAGGTAAGAGATTGAAGTCCAGGACTCCATGGTAGCATTCTCTGAAATGCTTCCAGTTCCACACGCAGGGCCAGTTAGACAGGCAGAACTGCAGAGTCTCAGTGAGTGGATGAGAAAATGGTATACAGAGGAGAGGTTTAAATTTATTAGGCTCTTGGGAAACTTTTGGGAAAGGAGGAGCTTATACAGGAAGGATGGGCTCTACCTAAACCACAATGGAACCAGATTGCTGGCACTTAAAATCAAAAAGGTCGTAGAACAATTTTTAAACTAAGGGCTGGGGGAAAGCTGACCCGTGCGGAGAAGCATGTGGTTCGGACAGAGACATCCCTTAGAGGAGGATCTATTAATGGAGATTGTCTATGTCCTAGTAAGGAGGAGAGTATGGAAGATGATAAAATACAGGTAGGATCTGATGAGAAACAGTCAAATGAAAAAAACTCTCATTCAATTACATCATGTAATGGGAGACAACTAAAAAGTGACAAGTTTTTAAAGGGCTTATATACCAATGCTGGAAGTCTAAATAATAAGATGGGTGAACTAAAGTGCCTGGTATTAAATGAGGATATTGTTATAATAGGCATCACAGAAACGTGGTGGAATGAGGATAATCAATTGGACACATCATACCAGGGTATAAAATATATTGGAAGGACAGAACAGGTCATGCTGGTGGGGGAGTGGCACTATATGCAAAAGAAAGCATAGAATTAAATGAAGTAAAAATCTTAAATGAACCAAACTGCACCATAGAATCTCTATGGATAGTAATTCCATGCTCTAATAATGAGAATATAGTAGTAGGGTTATATTACCAACTATCTGACCAGGATGGTGATAGTGACCATGAAATCCTCAGGGATATTAGAGGGGCTACTGAAATAAAAAACTTAGTAATAATGGGGGATTTCAACTATCCCCATATTGACTGGGTACATGTCATCTCAGACAGATGCAGAGATAAAGTTTCTTTACACCTTAAATGACTGTTTCTTGGAGAAGCTAGTCTTGGAACCCATAAGAGGAGAGGCAATTCTTGATTTAGTCCTAAGTGGAGCACAGGATTAGGTCCAAGAGGTGAATATAGCTGGACTACATGGTAATAGTGACCATAATATAATTAAATTTAACATCCCTATGGCAGGGAAAACACCACAGTGGCCTAAGACTGTAGCACTTAATTTCAGAAAGGGGAACTACACAAAAATGAAGAGGTTAGTTAAACAGAAATTAAAAGGTACAGCACCAAAAGTCAAATCCCTGCAAGCTGCATAGAAACTTTTTATAGACACCATTAAAGTGTCTATAAAATAAATAAAACAATAAGGTCTTTGTGGAGAAACTAAATTAATTCTTTGCTTCGGTCTTCATGGTTGAGGATGTGAGGGAGATTCCCAAACCTGAGCCATTCTTTTTAGGTGACAAAGCCGAAGAACTGTCCTAGATTGAGGTGTCATTACAGGAGATTTTGGAACAAATTGATAAACTAAACAGTAATAAGTCACCAGGACCAGATGGTATTCACCCAAGAGTTCTGAAGGAACTCAAATGTGAAATTACAGGACTACTAACTGTACTCTATAACCTATCATTTAAATCAACTTCTGTACCAAATGACTGGAGGATAGCTAATGTGATTGCAATTTTTTTAAAGGGCTCCAGAGGTGACCCTGGCAATTACAGGCCATTAAGCCTGACTTCAGTGCCAGGCAAACTGGTAAAACTATAGTAAAGAACAAAATTGTCAGACACATAGGTGAAAATAACTTGTTGGGGAATAGTCAACATGTTTTTTGTAAGGGGAAACCATTCCTCACCAATCTATTAGAATTCTTTGAGGAGGATCAACAAGCATGTGGACAAAGGGGATCCAGTGGATATAATGTATTTAGATTTTCAGAAAGCCTTCAACATGGTCCCTCACCAAAGGCTCTTAAGCAAAGTAAGCTGTCATGGGATAAGAGAGAAGGTCCTCTCATGGATTGGTAACTGGTTAAAAGATAGGAAACAAAGAGGAGGAATAAATGGCCAGTTTTCAGAATGGAGAGAGGTAAATAGTGATGTTCCCCCAACACGCCCTCAGAGACTGTACTGGGTGTGTACTGGGCCCAATCCTATTCAACCCCATATTCATAAATGATCTGGGAAAAGGGGTAAACAGTGAGGTAGCAAAATTTGCAGATAATACAAAACTACTCAAGATAGTTAGGTCCCAGGCAGACTGCGAAGAGCTACAAAAGGATCTCTCAAAACTGGGTGACTGAGCAACAAAAT
Organism: Gopherus flavomarginatus; assembly: GCF_025201925.1. Classification (NCBI taxonomy): domain Eukaryota; kingdom Metazoa; phylum Chordata; order Testudines; family Testudinidae; genus Gopherus; species Gopherus flavomarginatus. The sequence goes on from NC_066618.1 coordinate 94,123,337, forward strand.
GGCAGGTGAAATTCAGTGTTGATAAATGCAAAGTAATGCACATTGGAAAACATGGATACATGTTTGCGTGATGACAAGAGTCGGAGTTAAAGCACCTAGGATCTGAGCATATTAACTACATTGGTGATGCAGACAAATGCTCTCCTCTCAATTTGTCAAAGTTATGTATTTAAAAAGGATTATACCCAATTGATACCCATTTTAGGGGTATGGGCAAGGTGGTGCTATAACTTTACTGGAAGAAAAGCTACACAAGGAGATGAGTCTAGCAATGCACACCAAATAGTCTTGTCAGGGCTTCCTTGTGAAACTAGAAATAATAAAAAAAGGTTCTATCTCAATTACATTTAAAACTCCCTAGTTTGACTGGGAGAATTGTAAGTTTCCCTGTCCTCAACTCCCAATTTACTACCCCCATGCCCTCAAAAAAAAGACCCTATAGTAGTCAGGCAACCATTGCAACAAAAGATAGCTTGGGTCATTCAGTTTGGCCTGCTACCTTCTCAGAGTCAGAGTTTAGAGCCATAAGGGACCACACGGTCATCTAGTCTGATCTTCTGTATATCTCAGGCCACCAAAACCACACAGCACCTGCACACTAAATCCAACAACCACAATTACACCAAAATATTACAGCTAACAGGAGACTAGGTTCGCATGTGCCATAGACAGCAAATAGTAGGGACAAAGGTACCCCCACAATGGCAGATAAATGATTGTTAGGTATACCCAGATAATCCTGACATGTGTCCCTACCCATGCACTGCAGAGGAAGGTGAAAACCCTCCAAGGTCACTGCCAATATGACTAGAGAAAAAAGTCTTTCCTAACCCCACATATGGTGATCAGTTAGACCTTGAGCATGGGAGCAAGAAACAGCAAGCCAAGCAGCAGAGTGGGAGAATGCTCAGTACCCCTTAGTGTCCTGGCCCTCCCCATCCAATGTCCCATCTCCAGCCATGGCCATTCCCAGTGCTTTATAGGAAGGAGATTAAGGGCTTCTCTTCACTACGGGGAGATCAATGCAGCGGGGGCAATTTAGCGGGTCTAATGATGACCCCCCCCAGTCAACCCCCATACTGCAGCACTCTGAGAAGAGTAAGGTAAGTTGACCGAAGAGCATCTCCTGTCGATGCAGCGCAATGAAGACACCGTGATAAGTCAACCTAAGTTACATTAACTCCAGCTACATTATTCACGTAGCCTGAGTAGAGTTATTTAGGTCAATTTACCCCAGTAGTGAAGACAAGCCCTAAAAATAACATCCAGAATACATTAAGAGGGGGGGGGGGGAAATCCTTTCCTGACCTCTTGGCCAGCTGAAAACTTAAACATAAGCTTTTAGGAACGTAAGACATACATTGGAAGTGAGCCCCCGAGTAGCTCTGCCCCCTACCATCACAAACAAATGCAAAATACAATCACACCCATAATTTTGTCCAGTTCTGTCTTAAAATTAATTAAGTTGTTTGCCCCCACAACTGCTATTGGACCCAGCACTAAAAAAGACAGAGAGGATGACTTCTGTCCATCAACATATAGATTATGAGTCCTGCACATTCTCATTGTGCCACTCTACCTTGTTGTTCCAATAATTGTGCATATATCTTAGTGACTGGGAGTCAGGAACCCCTTAGTTCTAACCCTGGTTGTGACAATGAGTTGCTGTGGCCTTGGATATGTGACTTCTAATCAAATTTTCAAACTCGAGTAGCTAAAGACAGGTGTCTAAATCCATATTTTAGCAACAAAATCAGCATGTTAAATGTTAAAATGTCAAATGTTAAAATATTCACTGAGAAGCCTCACAGGGGCATTGTGTGGATTTATTAGCTAATATTTGTAAGGTAGTTTGTAAAGGTAAAGACTTATATTAGTACTACATATGTATATAGTATTATTATTATAATATAATGGTATCATAAAAATTAGAGATGGAAAATAGAACATTAGCTCGTCCAGTCCATCTCCCTTGTGTAGATGGAGTTGCTCCTTATACAGTATAGCCCCATGCTATCTGCAGTACTGCCCTTCATTCCCAAGCGTTTTTAACCATAGGTATTTCCAATTGTAAGGACTAGGAAAGGGAAAATGCAGTCAGCATAAAATGTGCATATAGCATACGTTAGGGAACATGTAAAAGCAAACATATAAATCACTAGTATTGGTGCATTAACATTTATTCCCGTACAGTGGAATGCTGAATGATCTTATAATATGAAGGAATGGTGAAAATTCTATGTAGCAAACAATTTTTACACTTTTTCTTTAATATCAAAAAAGCTATGGATAAAAGTTTGATTTTAACAGACGTAAAATAATATGTAATTCTGCTATAATTTCTAAATAGCAGTGTTTTAGACAACAAACACTTATGATCACAATATTGTATGCTCACAGCAAAGCTTGTTAAAATGAAGCATCACAGCTACAGTATTTGCTGGTTTAACAATGCAATGTTAAGAATATTGATCCTTTTTTAATAATTACACTTACATGTATTCACCAGCTTTCTTTTAGGGGTTAATTTGAGATTGATATGAAAACAAAGCATTAGAACTTCCACAATGCATACTATTTTAGAAGCTTTTTAAAAATATTGAATTTTTTGCTTATGCTTGTTTAGGTCAATATTTTCAAACTTGGGTGTCTAATTTAGGCACCTCAAGTGAAATTCTGGCTCCACTGAAGCCAATGGGAGTTTTACGATTTACTTCAATGGAAAGAGGATTTCATCCATATATTTTATTTAGGCACCTAACTATGTGGCCTGAATTTCAGAGAAGCTGATCATCCCCAATTCCGCTGTAATCAATGGGAACTATGGGTGCTCAGCACTTCTAAAAATTAGGTCACTTGGGTGCCTAAACATAGATCTAGGACCCAATTCTGCAAGGTTGAATTCTTGCATCTGCACCAAGACAATGGCTGGAGTTGCCTAGCTTAGGAGGCCCACATTTGGACATTTTGGCTGGATCTTTTTGTCACTGTGTTCTTCTAGTTGTGTAAGTACACAGAGCACACATCTATTGCCACTCGGGTCTCGCAGCTAGAAATTGCACACATGAAAAGTTCATTAGCTTGCACGCCAGCGAGCGAGGTGATTGTGCTGCACAGGTACGAGCATGGCTAAGGAAAGTAATATTTTTGCAGGGTGCTATTTGGATTTATTTGTGCATCTTTTGTTGCTTGTACTAGAACATTTTGTTACCAAGTCAGGGTGACAAATTATGCCCTCAGATAAAATGCATGCAACCTTCATTAGGACTCCTACAATAACTTAGATCAGCATACTAATGCGTTGACACGATAAATTGGGAGACGTGTAAAGGATTTTTTTTAAACTTGGGTTTGTGTCTTTTTTCCCCTTCCTTCTTATTTAAGTTGAGTAAAGAGGGCAGGAAAGCTTGTCTGCTTGCTTGTTTTTAAGAATGGTATTTTGCCCCTTTAAAAAATAGAAAATATCAGGGGTGTTAAGTCTAGTATTTTTTGGTTTTGCTGGAAGATTCTTGGGGGTTCTTTGAGACATTTGTTGTGAACTCTAACACCTTAATTAAAGCTCAGGGGCACTGAAACTTTTAACAGCCAAATGTTCATTATGCAACTGCATTAAATAGGTGTTAGCAAAAAGCAGAGTGCCTTCGTAGCAATGGCTTGAGCCAGGCAGAGTGCAGTTGGAGCAGTGTAAACTGAACCCCAGAGTTGTGCCAATGTACCTCAAATTTAAGTTCTCACCTTTGCAATTTTAAGCCCTGACCCAGCAAAGCATTTAAGCACATGCTTATCCTTAACCACATGAGTAGCTGCATCAGCGTTGTCCTGCTCCTTGTTCAATACAACTTGTTGAACTTGTTGAACAGTGCCTTCCAGTTGTGCCAAACTGTGTGGAAGTTGAGGAGTTTATGAACAGGGAGTAGCAATCTCATTTCCTTGTGTGATCTAAGCAAAATTTAAAATCAGGTCTCGAGTGGTAAAATGGCTAATAGCCCACTTTACTCCTGAGATAAAATATTCAAGAGAGGGACTAGTGTAACATCTGCACTACAGAGTAACTGAAGGGCATGTTTACAGTAACAGAAGAATATGTTTTCCCTCCAGTTGTTTTAAATCACTTTTCATAACAAAGCCATATTTCAGCAAATGGCAAACCTGTAAATGTTACTGTTATGCACTCTATAGTTTTGTTTCACTTTAATTTGTTCCTTTTAGAAACATTGATTTTTTTCATCTAAATGTTTAAATATATTTAAAGTTATAACAACAGAAGCCAGCCTGAAGTACAATAAAAAATTAAATGTTTCCTTTTGATGTGTTTTTGCTACACAAACACACACAGTTCAAACACTAATAATGTAAGCATATTTATGGCACACACATAAAAAAATTGGATAATGTATATCCCGATGCTTATTGGTAAACTATGCGTTTGACTGCTCTGAATATGATAAGCACCATCAATCAGCTTTCATATGCCTACCACACATCAGTGCAAACCTACAATCTATGATTTGCAGTGGTCTGAAATAAAAAGCAAACATTTAAAAGTAAAGTGCTACAAAAAATGTCTATGCAGAATACCGCAGTTGATGAATTCTGGAGTAATACACATGCCACTCAAGCCAGCTTGTGACCCTCATCATGCAAGAAAGTCTTTCCTTAGGGAAATTCAGAACTCATACTTTTTTGGGGGTTGCTTGTTTTTGGTCATTTCTTATTTTAGTGGTCTTTTTGGGGGTCCCCAGCACTGGGCTGGTGTTCTTAGTGTTCAGTTTTGGTGCACCACTCCGACCAGTGCGTCCAACGTTTTGATTTTTTTCGTGGGCTGTTCGCACCTTTTCTTGCAGTCTCTGTTCCCACCTCTAGGGAAATAATGTCAAAACAAAACACTTAGAAAAAGATGTTACCACACTCTGAGTTAATTAATAAAAGCTAACATAAACTGTGAACTCTAGTGCAGCTCTCAGTAGTTTAATATTTTACTCAACTTACTGTCAATATGTCACCAATGTCTACAATAACAGCCTGGTCCTGTATTCTTTGTGCAGTCAAAATTCCCATTGATTCAGTGATATTGTCAATGAAACTGGTGCAATAGATAGCGGCATACTATGGCCCTTACCCTGCAAAGGGATCTACAAATGCAAAACCTAACAACTTGTTGGGACTTCAGTGAAGTCAGTGGGCATAAGGGTCTGTATGTGCGCACACCTTTGCAGGACCACTACTAAATGACTTACAGAACATGCCTACTTGGCCTATTGTTCCGGCTAAGTGGAGGGCAGCCTATCTTTTAAAAGAATATATATATATATATACACACACACACACACACATATGATATATGTAAACATAGCACCATATAAGAAAGCTGTATTTAATTTATGGATTATTTTTTCACTAGACTAGAAATAACAGGGCTGATGTTAGGAATAAACCAGCTAGATGACCACCTAAGCCACTGAATTTTTAGGGGTACAATGTGACACCTGTGAAGGACAATGTGTGTGCAGTTTTGCCTAGGGTGACAAAATATATGTGAATTGTTGCAGAGTGACAGAGAGTCTTGTGTTATTCAACAACAACCGCATACAGCCCATTAAACAACATCAAAAATATCAGTTGGTATTTGGGGTTATATTTAAAAGCAACAAGTTTAAATGGTGATTATTTCCTGTATTCTGGACAAAACCATACTAATCTCTGAACAAAATACAGTGAATAAGCATCACAACTTGTAAGATATCCATGAAACATTTAGTGGTCTATAAATTATTGTTTAAGCAGGTTTTGAGATGTCTAATTATGTATTCAGACATGACTAAGGTGCTATCTGAAGGCCATTAAATCATACCATGGGCCAGAGAGGAGGCATGAGGTTAAAGGCTAAGTGTTTTCAGATGCCCCAGTCATATGTTAATAAATCCATAAATCACAGCCTGTGCTGCCTTATTGCTATTATAATCTAGTTTTACTTTTTTTTCCCATTTCTTTTTCTTTAAAACTCTTTTTTAAAGTGTGTTTCCCCATTTCATAGGTAGTTTATAGTCAAAGGACTGGAGAACAAGAAGAATAAAATGTAGCAGACACACAGCTGCAGCAAAGAGTTGATTCATAACTTAAAAGCTTCTTTAGTTAAAAATGAGCCTTCTTTCTCTCTTCCCTGGCATTCTCCAGCCAGCCAGTAATTAAAAGCAAAAAAATATGTATGATCTCAGCCCATTATTTAATTCTTTGCAAACTTTTTTCAGAACTAAGAGGCAAATCTGCCTCCAATTCCTAATGGGCTCAGGCTCCATGCTGAGCACAGCTGAATCAGAACTCCATAACATAGTGGACAGTATTTGGTCCTGCCATGAGGGCAGAGGACTGGACTCAATGACCTCTGGAGGTCCCTTCCACTCCTAGAATCTTTGAATCTATGAACACCCTATCCATGGTGGATCTCTGCACTGGGACTTACAGGAAGATGGGGGGGGGGCGGGGGGCTGGTGGTCAGTGACCTTGTAAAGTCAGGGAGAAGTGTGCTATGTCTACTCTTCCTCCCCATGCTGAAGGAGGTGTATTGTAGCTGCACAGGCATCCAGGCCAATTAAGGTCCAGTCTGCAGCCCATTGAAATAATGGGGCAACTCCCAGTAAGTTCAGTAGACTTTGGGTAGGGACCTTAGTGCGTAGGATTCGATACCTCAGTCCTGCAATGTTTCTAAATGGATCAACGCCTGTTTACATTAGTTTTATTTAATGCAACAGGATTTGGCCTTACTCTCATATTCACTTTGTAATGAGCACTGTATGCTTAACAATCACAGGTTATCATTTATAGGTTAATGCACTAGCAACTGTATGAAAATAATTCACAAGTTCATTGTTGTAACAAGGCAGTGTTTAAGAAAAGAACACTAACATAGAACATATATATATTCAAAATATTTTAGATTTTTATTAAATGTTTATAGATATTTGTTATAAAAATTGTTTTCATCTAAGAAAATTAGAAACATATAAATGTCTCATCATTAGAGACCCTCTCCAAAATTTAAGGCCAAAATATTCAAATTTACATACTTAAATCTACATTTGTTCATCTAAATAGAAGTCCTGCTAAACACCTTCACTGAAGACAGTAGCAGCTGCCACTGCTCAATATCTCTGAAATTCAGGTCATTTATTTAGGTGATCAAATAGATTTTGATGGTTGACTTTTTATTAGGAATGTAAGAATTACTTTCATTGGTTAAACTTACCTTATATCTTTTATCTAACTGATCCTTCCATTTTTCAACTAAACATCCATCAAGAAGCATCAACCTAAAATTTTTAAAAGATTAAAATGTGAGCTATAGCTAGTTTCCTATATGCCAGGTAACTAAAAGATATGATCCCTGATTTTATATGCTTAGTTATCATTCCAGTTGATTTACCCTAGACAAGAAATGTTTCCCAAAGGGAACCAGTCAGGTCAAAATGACCCCAAATTTAAGTTTTCTACAAATAAACTTTTACAAAACCTAAGACCAACAGAAATGTTTCCATATATTCATTTTTAAATTCTTATGAAAACATTGTTTTAAAAATATCAACACTTCCCTGATATGTTTGCTACCCATAAAACATAGGCTTTGTGCTGGTGCCTATGAAACACTTCAGGATCTGTGTCCTTACCTGCAATAGTGCTGTAGGTGAAAGATACCCCTGCTTCACCAGGTATAAAGAAGAACAATGGGTTGGGTAGCATGTTCCATGACACGCCATTTAATTAAACTCTCTCTCTAACTATATCAGTATGGTGAAGGACATCACAAGGCCCAATCATCTTAGTTTCTCACTGGGACATTTGCTGGGCAGAAACTGAATGCCTCCATACCCCCACTGCCAGACAGAGAGGGTCTCTATACTGGTCCAATACCAGCCATGGTGCAGCCGATGGCCATGGTGGGTTGGGCTAGAGGAAAGGCAGTCAGATCTGAACTTAAGTGGCTTCAGTGGCCCTATCACACAGTGACATAGCGGGGCTTCTGCTGTAACTCCAGCTGGGAAATGTCACCAGGAGAAAGAGTACATATGATTATACACTGTGGTATAAAGATTTGATTGGCACTTATTTATGACAATTCTATTATTCATGAGAAATGTAATCCTCTGAAGCAGCTGGCAGAGGCCACTATCAGACACAGAATAGTAGTTTAGATGGCCCACTGGCTTGATCTAGTAGGACAATGTTAATACTCCCATGTACCTAACCACAAATGAGTCATGCAGGTATAATCATTTTATAAACACACTGTCCAATCTTACATTTTGTTTGTCTTGCATAACTGCATGTCACGCTGAAGCCTAGAATGTCTGTTGAGTCAGTGTGAGGTAATGGAAACAGCTACAAGCACAGCTGACAGCTCTTTTTTGGAACATCTCCAGTAGGGCTTAAATTCTTATAAAGTATTTCCAGGAGCCTCCCCACCCCAGCTCAACATGCAATAAACACCCCAGGGGGGTTGAAAACATTTACCAGCATTCTGCTCCAGATAGCTCCAACTGAATTTAAGCCCTGATCTCCAGGTTCAATCATCACTGGGATTTGCTGTCTGTTACCATTCAGTTTTTAAGCTCTCAGCCATGTTGACTTTATGAATTACACCCATGCAGTGTACAGCCATAGTAAGGCATGTATTTATGCCATGCTAAGAATCCTACAGTATTGTGATATCAGAGATAACTCAATCAATCACCAGCCACTAATTTGCATGCAAGAATTTCATTGGTTATATGAGGGAGACTACATAGATGGTGGACTACTTGACCCAAATGCCACACCCACGCAACAGCACAGGCTTTCAGCTACTAGTATTTGCATTTTTTTTCCTGTAAAGCAGGCTGGCCATATTACAAGAGTGCTATAGTACAGGACTCAAAATGAGAAAAATAAAATTGTAACTACAGAATGTTGAAAGCCTCTAACAAAAGCTTAAAATAATTTAATCCAGAAATCATAATGTCACAGTTTTAAGGTCTGACATCTCACAAACTAGAAACGTGTTGTTGTCTCACTGGGAGACTGGGATTCCCAAACCTCCATGCTATAAAGCACACATTTCAGACCCTCATTGATTCATGAGATATCGGACCTTAAATCTATTGACTAGTTGAGGCACTGCAATCCTGCAATAATTTTCCATGCTTTGAAGATATTAATTAAGATGCATGCATTAATCAGCTGAAGAAAGCAAAACACTGATATAAATATGCCTGATTCCATATGACATTTAACAGCCAATCGGGGATCTGCACTACCTAATATAGGGCCTGAGTCCGCACTGTCTTGCACCCCAGGTAGTCATGTACACAGTGCAAAGTGAGTATGAAATGGTACCATGCGGAGTTGATAGCATTTTATACCCACTTTGCACAGATGTAAATGACTACACAGATAGCAACACAGTGGAGAATCTGGCCAGTATTATAGACCACTCCTTCCATCCTCTAGTATTGATTATAGAAAAAATAGTAGCATAAAACTGAAGGAGAAATCATTATAAATGAAACCACAATGTGATATTTCCTTCAGTGCTGATGTCACTTTGGCTCAAAACTAGTTATTGGGTGCAATCCTAGTCCCATTGAAATCAATAGGTGTTTGCCATCAACTTCAATGGAGACAGGATTTTACCAGTTGTGACTTCTGACATTTTAAAAAGCCACTGTAACTCAAAACCTTCTGTTACATACAACTGAGTTCAACAGGAAACATATAACAGTTTTTTCAAATCCATTTTAGCAGAGCATATGAAAATAAAAACCTGAGTGACCTTTCCAAATCATTCACAACATATTTGGTGATTAGCTTGGTTTTCCACAGTAATAAAAAAGCAGATAGTGATCTTTCACTGTTTTTCTCTAACTAGTTCCTGACGGGCAGTTTGGGGTGATTAGCCCAGTGGGGCAATAACTTCAGATAAAGTTGTGGTGGCTGCATTTTACCATGCTACATGTCTGAGTCTCATTTCCATGTACACATCAAAGTTTGTAAGTATGGGTTGTAGGTCGGAGTTCAGGTTGCTTATGAAATGTGCAAGTGAATTTTGAAATGTTAATGTTGCTACCTGAAGCCATGGACTTGTAAAAGTAATAGAATATTTATATATATTCCCCTGAACTGTATATGGGATACTAATCGGGGGAATTAAACTCGGCACTAGGTTCACATTTGCTTCTGAACAGAGAAAATGGCCTTTACTTTCTTGCTTGATTGCTTGCATGCTTTCTATTAAACTTGACTACAGTAAATTTCTGCACTGCATTGTAATTTCTTACCTTGAATGCCATTCATAACACATAATGAGAACATCTTGATTTGGGAGAAGATGTGGACACTGGCAGGATGAATTAGTAAGAAGAGGCACTTGAGACCGAGGAATGGGTATTGAAGATTTAAGTATCTCTTTCACGTCAACCACTGTAGTTATTTCATTGCAGCTACCTCTCTCTACACCCTTTACTTTAGCATGAATAACTGCAAGTAGGAAAATATATATGCAAGGACAATTATAATATAAATTAATAAGAACTATTCATATGAATAAAAGTTTTTTCAGTCCCTACATGTTATTTATGATTAGCTAAAAATATTTGTCAAAGATTTACCATGAAATCCACACTGTTTTAAATAATAAACCATTTAAATTACTGATGTCTAGACATAATCTAGACACTGAATGCATTTTCCAGGTATAAATTAACTATGTCAAACACACTGTGAAAAAACTATGATTTTAAACGAAAAGCTGAAAAATTAATAGGCTAAGGTTTTCACAATGTATATAGTTTATACTGTCTTCCTTCAAATAAAAGTCTTTGAGAAACTGTTTTAAAAGTGGTATCTCAACTGTGGATTTTACACAGAATAGAGATCCAGATACAATATCCATTGACTCTTGTTACTTAACTATATAAAGGAGAAATTAAGATTCTTTTTGAGCTCTGGAGTGCTAAACATCCTGAAGAAAACTATACACCTATGTGGATTTAAAAAAGGGTCACTCATTACTCTCAAAGGACACACCTGATCAGCGGCACATCCTGTACCTGAGCTGTGTCTACAATTTCTTTTTTAACATTTTTAATTCCATCTTCAATAAACAATATTAGTAACTAGCAAATTCTAGAACTATATCAAGGTTTCAGATAAAGGAGGAATAATATCTACTGAGAACAGTAGCTATAACACAATCTGTGCTATCTGTGTTAACAGTAACTATATCAAAATCTGTAGTACCCACATAGTGTTTTAGGAATATTGGTGACATTTTCAAAAGCATTTAAGTGACTTAACAGTCTATGTCCCATTTTCAAAAGTTACTGAAACATGATGGGATTTGGGGTCCTATGTAATTTAGATGCTTTTGAAAATGTCGACCCATAATCTTTACATGAATTTTTAGTTGGAAATTTGCTTTATAATTAAAAAGGTGAAGACTTCATGTAGACTTACTATAAAACATGATTGTTGTTGGGAACTGTTTACAAAATAAGCTATAATATCATAGCTAAACCCAGATAACCATAAGTGATTCTTTTATATTTACAACTAAACAGTACTCCCAATCAAGTGGAAGAATGAGTTCGTTTTGGTGCTTAATTTCTGCCAAGACTTGCCAATGCTGAGTCCCAACCCCTCTAGTTTTAGCAGTTCACAGCCAGGGCTGGCTCTAGGTTTTTTGCCGCCCCAAGTAAAAAAAATGTTGGCTGTCCCTCATCGCAGCCCTGAGCTTCCCCCCCCCTGCATCCTTCTGCTGCCGCAGCCCTGGGCTTTCCCCCCGTGCTGCCCCAGCACTGGGCTTCTCCCTTTCCTCCCCACCAGTGCCCTTCCCCCACCCCCCTGCCGCCCCAATCCTGGGCTCCCCCCTCACCTGCACCCTCCTTTCACCGCAGCCCTGGGTCACTGGTAACTGACTCCCAGGGCGGGTCATTCAGCAGGAATTTTGGATGTGCACAAAACACAGAGAGGTTTGGTTCCCATATGGTTACAGAACTGCAGTAAAGTTGAACAATTTTCAGCTTGTGTGACTAGAGGATATCTAGATGCAAATTATAAGACTGTCCTCCAAAAATGAGGAAAAGTTGAGGTTCCTTTATTATTCTTTTGTTCCACTCTTTCTTTCTATGGGGAATTTGCCAATGCAATATTGCTGTCTTCTTTTTAAACAAACAAACAAACAAAAAGGCAATGGCTGTTGAAAATAGCAATTCCAGTCCTAATAACCACTGGGAAGCATTTCTTGCTCAATTTTATCCTACTTTTTCTACAGCAAGTTACAGTGGATCAGCATATTTGATTTGCGAGAAATGAAGTAACAGCTGCCCAAACTGAGCTTGAGCACTCCTGAATTTTGAGGTGTTCAAATCTGGAAGGCAGGTGCCGGGGGGGAGGCTGTGGTTCCACGGGGGAGCACGGCAGCATGTATGCAGCAGAGTGTCTGGCGCTGCACAGAGCCAGACATGCTGGTCTGAGTGGCACGGTAAGGGGGCTGGGGGGTTGGAGAAGGGGTAGGGGATTCCGGGGGGGCAGTCAAGGGACAGGGAGCAGAGGAGGTTGGATGGGGCGGAGGTTCGGGGGGGCAGTCAGGGGCAGGGAGAAGGGGGGTTAGATGGGTCAGGGGTTCAGGGGGGCAGTCAGGGGACAGGCAGAGGTTGGATAGGCATGGGAGTCCCAGGGGTTTGTCAGGGAACAGGTATGGGGTGGAGTCCTAGGGGGGAAGTTGGGGGGGTCTCAGGAGGGGGCAGTTGGGGACAAGAAGAAGGGAGGCTTAGATAGGGGGTGGCGTCCCAAGGGGCAGTTAGTGGCATGCCCCAGGAGGGGGCAATCAGGGGACAAGGACCAGCGGTGCTTAGATAGGGGATGGGGTTCTGGGAGGCAGTTAGGGGCAGGGGTCCCAGGAGGGGGTGATCAGGGGACAAGGAGTGAGGGGAAAGGTTGGATGGGTTGGGGTTTCTGTGGGGGGCAGTTGGAGAGAGTGGATGGTGGCAGGGTGGGGCTTCCCTCCCTGTGGAGCGTCCTGTTTTTTTAATGTTAAAATATGGTATCCCTACCATTAACAGTGCAACTCTCCACTCACAGCATGCTGCCGCATGAGGTCCCCCGCCTTCCTTTCCAGTTGGTAGTGGCCAAGGGAATGTTGGGAAATGTAGTTCTTTCCCTGCTCCAAGGCTGGCTCTATAGGTAAGGAGCTAACCAAGGAACTACAGCTCCCAGAGCCCCCTGTTGGTTCTCAGCTTGCAGGCTGGATCCCTGCTGGCTGCCACCCCTGCAAATGGGCTGCCTCAAGCAGGTGTTTGGTTTGCTGGTGCCTAGAGCCATCCCTGTTCACAGCCCTGGCATCTCTGGGTTTGCTGCATCAGTTATGAATTTAAAAATAGTGCTTGAACCTCTTTCATTACAAATTACTGGTTAACTGTATATATTATTTAAAGGGAATTTCTAGCAAAACTGGATTTGTACTTCAACTTTTCTCCCATATTATCTCCTCATCCCACTGCAAATGGTAACTCTCCTATTGATTTCACTGAGGGCAGAATAAGGCCCTGCATTGCAAAGCTAAAATCTTGAATACAAACTAGGCCAATTGAATGCAGTGTTTTCAGCTCTTTTAATTGTAGGACCAGTACTGGCAGTCTTTCTTCATGCAACACTCCTGTTGAAGACAATGGAAACAGGATTGGGCCAAAAATTATTTTAAAAATTCTATTTCAGTTCAGAATACAGACATTTTACATTACCATATATATTTATATACAGTCATAGAGTATAGATGTATGTGTATATTACACAATGCAGAATCTCAGTGTTCCACCAAATGGTAGTGTGTGTTGTAGAGCGATAGATTCGGAAATTAGATATTAGAAAATATTAATGTTTCATAAGTGCATCAAAATGCAACAACTTAAAACAAATGTATTTACAGTTTGTAAGGTTAATGTCACAACTGTTTTGCTAATATCAAACTGAATTTGAATTAAACAATTATTTAACAAAGACTTAAGCATGTACCCATTTTTATTTTAATTTGATATTAAATATAAGTTTTTAAACTGCCTATTGTGTGATATCCATAGTTTAAAATAAGTGAATTAAAATAATATCCCTCCCAGAAACAGTCGCTGTAAACTTGCAGTAGACCATAATATTACATATTAAATTAATAGCTCACTTTGCATTCACTGTTAATCATACGGACTTGTTATTGAAAGAAAAACTAAATTATAAATAAATATTTTGAGTTCCTTTGGTCAGAAATCCTTTTTGTGGCTGGGCACTTGTATTGTCAAAATGCCATACAATTATAATAAAACCCATAGGCCAGATCTCAGCTGGTGTAAGTTGTCACAACTCCATGGACTTCAATAGAGCTATGAAAATTTACATAAGTTAAGGATCTGGCAATTGTACTCTAATGGCTAATATGCAAAATATAGTAAATATTCTATGACTTAATTTGTGACTAAATAAAACAAAAAAGTTGCTTTTCAACCTTTTCACGTCTCTCCAATTTCATTGTTTTCACACGAACTCATTTCGAGTGAGAACAGCACAATAGTGCTTACTTGATCAATCCAGATTCCAAATTATTCCAACTGAAATAGCAAAATAAAAATTGCAATTCATAGGATCTCCAGCTATTTTGTTACTTGCCACTAGACTGAGTTGCATTAAACAATGTCAGGAAAATTTAGAAACGGCTCACATGGCCCTCTCCATTTTTGCTAAACAATCTGTCCCACTACGTTTTGTTAGACCGGTCTGTATTCTAAAAACACTACAACACTTTAGCGATTTTAATTACCACGTAAGCTCCAAATATTTGTTTCTTGTTGTTTTTCGGGAGCAACATCTTCAAAGTGCCAGATAAAAGTGCTTCTTTATGATTCATTTATTGATTTAATCTTAAAACCTACGATGCGGTTTGCCATGGATTACAAGTCGAGGAGCTATAATAATTTGATAATATCAAAAGAACCAGGGGAAGGGAACTGGAAGATAGTGCGATTCTAGGGAAATTTTGCCAAGAGTTGAAATGAAATTATTTCACTGGTTGACTTACTGTAGCTGTAGTTTTTGGTCAGGTATGTTGTTAGGGTAGGCTTTATCTTCCGGCACTTGCATCGAGCTTCCAAAAAAAATCATAAGAAAAAATTACAAATTAATGTCAATTACGGAATTATTTTCAAGAGAAATAAAGGGGGACCCTTACGAAGACGCACCTTGGTTTACATTCTTGCAGTTAGACTCTTGAGGTTTTTCTTGGACCATTACGTCTTGAGTGAAATCCGTCCACTTCACATCTATTTAAAAACATACACAGTAAGATTTGCACAGAATTTGGTTTCTGCTACCGAAAATAAATGAACACAAGATAAACGAAAATAATCATCTCTGATATTTTCGGAATCACTTCACTAGCACACACATCTTGGGGAACATTTAAAATAGTTAATCTGTCCCAAAAAAATTGATTCACTATATTTTCGAAAATATGTCTGCATCAGGTTTTATACTTTTTTTAAAAACAGCACTGTAAATTGTTTTAACGAAGGGAATAAAATCTTGCAATATATCATTGTGTGACTGCTAGTTCGCTTCGTGGACAAAAGCCTGGTGTGTAGTTTTGTGTATTGCACTGCCAATTTGACATTTAAATTTGAAAGGCGTACTTAAACATCGCTATTCAGTGTTCACTTATGCCTAACTCTGAATAATCTCTCGTTTTGACTAGCAAAACCAGTGAGACTTGGAGAGGATATTGGAGTCCTTCTGCCCAGATTGGCTTTTCAGTGTTCTCAGAAAAGCTGCCTTCCCACAGGAAATTCAATCTCTTCTTGTTTGGGTTGGTTTGTTTGTTGTTGAGAAGTCTTTTTTCTTTTCTTTTTTTTTTAAAGAGACAAATATTTAAACTACCCGAGAGACTAGTTGCAGTCCTCGCCAAAACCTGTCCCTCTGTGTTATATTTGAGAGAGAGATTGCCCTACACTGTGCTGGAGCTTCCGGAGCTCTGTGCTTTTGGGACCCGCTTAACTAAAGCTTTCTGCTTTCCAAAGACTTGGTGAAGAGGGGCACAAATCTGAATTCAAAATTGCCATCTTATAATCAAGGTTCTCTACCCCATGAGCCCAGCCTTAGTGTACCACCACTCTCCCCCCCCCCACACACACACACACGCCCCCTGGTCCCTCCTCACCTTCAGGGACATCGGTGACTATGGCTTCAGGAGATATGCAGACCCCTCGGTCGTACACAGGCAGGTCATCGCAAGCCAGGCTTTCGGGCCAGCTGTGGTTATACCTCTTCATGATGGGCTCGCATCCATCCCGGGCTCTTTGGCACACCGATTTGCAGGGCTTGATGGGGTCGTGGAGGAACTCTAAGGTGCAGATAGGGGCATACATGGCGCACAGGAAGAAGCTGAGCACCTGGCTACAGCTGATGTCCACCAGCTCCTGATACTGCTCGATGGCCAGGATGGCATTCTCCTGAGTACTGTGGTGCAGGTGATTGGGCATCCTGGTGATGTTCCAGGGCATGGTCTTGCACATGGGGATGCGCACAGCCTCGCAGGGAGCACCATGCACCCCCATGCTGACCCTGAGCCACAGGAAGAATGCTGCCAAGGTTGCTAGCATTTTCCCAGCCTTTAGCGGCGGGACTAACGTTTGGCACTCCGGAGATTCTCTGCTTCCTCTCACGACGTCTCACTCTCACAGGCTGATCTTGTCGCTGATTCAGCTTTCAGTGGAAAGAGCTAAAGAGATGCTGGTCTATCCCCGTTCCCTAGCACCTTGGCACATAAAATCCACTGGCAAAGATGAACTTCTAGATTTCCTTGTGTCTCCGTGCTAAAAAGACACAGAGCTTCTCTCTTGTTCCAAAGTTCAAGCTATCTGAGACTTACAGACAGCCATGGAAATTGTAGGGCCATATTTATACCAGTGCCACAAGTGACGTGGGGGTTGATCTTTCTTCTTGGCAGCATCATTCACTTGGTGTGTCTGTGTGTGTGTGTGTTTTTCTTTTCAGACAGGGTGACATCACCTCCACTCGGTTTAATCCCAGGGCGACATCACTAAATTTCTCATTGCGTCTCAAGATAAATTTCAACAAGCCATTCAGTGTTGATCTGTGCAACAAATTCTTTCAAGACGAGAGAGAGAAAAAAGCGCTTCCCTCATCTATCTCGGGTCTGTAAATTCAGTAGCAGAATTAAGAGAGAGGGAGGGGAAATTAAATAGGAGCAAGGACGATACTTTTTAAAGCAGCACTGAACTTTACGCCCTTTTCCTACAATTTCAAAGTGACAAAGCACAGAAACTTTTGCCGCTTTTTAAAAAATGCTGCTATTATTTCTGTCGCCTGTAGGTGATTACGCAGTAACTGCAATGGCTCCAGCAGTAGATACCGCATGTGAAACTTAGACTTCACAGAACAAACAAACATGAAATATACAAACTGGTCAATTACTTTTTCTGGAAACGAACTTGGCTGGAACAGCAGCCGATCCGAGCCTGGAGTGAACCTCAGTGCACAGCTCACAGTCGTGTTGCACCTGCTGTTGCTGCTATGAGAAAGCCCATTAGCTACCCACTTCGCCCTAGTAAAATCTTCACGCACCCCCCGCCCCATAAATCGGATCAGCAAAGGAATCGGTGGGAGGGAAAGATACGATATTATTTAATTTTTTTTTCAAAAGCACTTTGTGTCACAAACCAGCAGCGGACAGTGTTTTAGAAAACAGTGCAGACCGTTCACATTCGAGTTGTTCTGTCTCTTTCATTAGTCTGAACCTAGAGACTTTCATTTGACTAAATTTATACGGTTACATCGGTGTAATTGAGGAGTAACCCCATAGCGTTCACTGGAATTGCTCCGGATTTACAGCTATTTAAAATATTTGAATTTCGTCCTTGATTAATAGGGACCAAATTCTGCCCTCAGTTCAACTCCGATGAGAGCAATGACATATTGCAGCCACTGGCATAGCGGGGAGGTAACTGAGGGCAGACTGTGGTCCTCCTAGGGTAGCAATTTCCCATCCCCTCTCATTAAGATTAGTTTGCAGGGCGCATTTTCAGCTGATGTGCTCTCCTGGTTGTAGTAGCAGCAGCAGCGGCGCCCTGGCCTCTAGTTCCCTGTGTGTGCTTTAGTAACCCATGTTTCCTATCTCAGTCTCCCTCCCTCTTTTCTAGGAAACTGCTCAGGAGACAGCAAACCTAGGTCAAGGGATCTCCAAGGCAAATGGGGGAAGAACGGATATGTTTGGGGGAAAGGGGATGATCGTATTAGTCACTGGACAGCAGGTGCCAGAGAAAGTGAAATATTTTTCCCCAAAAGCAACATTTTAGAGAGGTCTCTCTAGCAGATCCTTCTTTAACCCCCTCCCTCTATGAGCCTCAAACACACAACAAATCGACACGAATACACGGCGATATGATAAAATTGGTCTGCAACGTTCAGTCCTTCAGGCAATAGCTCTGCTTTGAGACTAGTAGGAATTTGGGGGGGCAGGCAACATTGTCCGCTCAAATGTGTGCTTTCACTGCCTTATAGGAACCCTTGACCACAGACACGCACAAAACACAAGCAAATGTGATCAGATCTGCTCACAATCAAATTCCACATCACAGATGCTCTTGTCAAAGACAAACCGAAAACATAGGGCCCAAGTGGGAAGCAAGCAAACAATCGACTTCCCAAACAAGTGGCCATTTTGCTCCTTGCTGAAAAGTGTCTACTTTCCTATCCTGGTTTATATATGGAGCACGAGCATGAACGTATTTTAAAGCACATATTGCCCCCCCTTTTTTGCTGAATAAGAAATATGTGATCATTATAAACTCAGCAATAAAATTAACATATACAGTGTTTGCTTCCCTTTTATCTTAATTAAGCCTTCAAGGAGAAAACTCTCAGGGCTGAAGATAAAGAGGTATATGAAATAGCTATCAATACAGGCTTACTAGCCAGTATTTCTAGTCAGAGTATTACTTCAGGTGCAGCGCTCCCAGCTGTGGCACTGGTATCATATGCTGCCACCCAACTATGACACCGGCATCAAATGATGGCTCCCCCCCTATAGCACTGGTATGAAATGACGTTCATCCCGCTGCAGTCTCGGGGCTATACCACCCGCAATGCCTGTGGGAGGAAACGCCTAAGGGAAGAGGTGAGACGAACGGGGAGCGAACACGAGGGCGCTGGCGGAAGGAGGCGTGTGTGTCCTTGCCCATCGTGTGTGTTGTTTAACTAACTGGTGCCCGGCGGGCTGCAGGTGGCACTCTGCCTCCGCAGTCCCTGCTGGCCGCAGAGGGAGAGAGATCAAACAGCCGCCGCCCTTGCTCAGCATTGCACCCGCTCCTGTCT
This sequence comes from Gopherus flavomarginatus, assembly GCF_025201925.1. NCBI lineage: Eukaryota > Metazoa > Chordata > Testudines > Testudinidae > Gopherus > Gopherus flavomarginatus. Next base: position 94,142,738 of record NC_066618.1, read on the forward strand.
CTCTCCCAGCTGCAGAATTTGCTGGGCCCTGGCTCCGCGCCTGCCGCTGCCGCAGTCACCGGACCCGCCTTCGCCTCCCCAGTCAGCTACGCAGAAGGGGCCAGAGAGCGAGCGGCGGCAGCTCCAGCACCTCAGCGGCCCCCGGCGCTCTCCCCTCCCCCCTTCATCCCACCAGCGCCTCCGGAGCGGGACCCCGGGCTCGCGCTGACAGCGGCGACACCGAGGATGGCGCGAAGCGGCGCTTGCTTGGGGCAACCCCGGCTGCGGCTGCTGCTGCTGGGCGGCCTCCTGTGCCTGCATGGCGGGGCTCCACGGGCGGCCGCCCCGCAGGGCCGCGCTGGGCGGGGGCAGCCGCCCACCCCGTGCCAGGCGCCGCGGCAGTGGGAAGGGCGCACGGTGGCGTATGACCACAGCAGCGGCAGGAACACCAGGGCGGCGGTGTCCTACGACGGCCCCAACCAGCGCCTCCGGCTCCTGGAGGAGAGAAAGGCGCTCATCCCCTGCAAGAAGTAGGTGCTGCTGGGGCGCGCGTGCGAGCTCCCGGGGGCGGCTTCGCGCGGCCCCTCCTTCGCGGGGAGGGGAGAGCAGCCTTGCAGCCAGTCATCTCTGGGGAAGGGGCGGCGGGGGCTGGAACTCCCCATCCCTCCCTTTCGGCAGTCAGTGACCTGCTGCCTATGCAAACCTGCCCTAAACTTCTTCTGCTCCTCCCCCAGCCGGGCTGGCGTTGGCGGGACAGGGAGACAGTCTCTGGAGCAGGAGGATTGGTTTGGTAAAGCTTTCAGCTGCACCCAGGGACTGAGTAAGAGCCCATTGAAGTCAATGGGAATATTTCCACTGACGTCAGTGGGCATTGGAACACGCTCCACATGCCTACACCAATCTACTGGGGAGCACAACCCCAGAGAATCCCCCCTTTAAGGGCTCTAGCCCCACTCCCCTTCTTCCCCCCTCCACATACCTACCAGGTGGTATAAAGGCCCAGAGAGAGATTCCATTCCATTCCATTCCTCTCACCAGCAGCACATTACTCAGTTTGCAACCAGGGGATGCATTTTTTTCTTCCTCTCCTAGTTTCCCCATAGTTTGTTCATCACTCTGCTGCTGCATGCTAATTATATCATTTATGCATCCCGGGTCACAGTTTTACTATCCTGCTGTGAGCGTGCCCAAAGAATGTCACAAGAAATCATTTATTTCAGCCACAGCAATTTGGCAGATTTTGTAGCTCACTTTACAGCCATTCCCAAAAATTGGACTCCCACAGGTTGGTGGACATCCTGGAGCTGATTCTGCCCTGAACATTTTCATCAGATTCAGATCATTTACCCCAGTGTAAAATGAGAACTTAGTTTAAGTCAGTGAAATTTCTCTGACTTTACACTGGCCTAGTTGAGAGCAAGATTTGGCCTTCTGTTTTTATGATGAGTATATTTATCAGTGGCAGCTTGTGAATCTTACTGGGTGATTTCATTTAATATGTTTTAGTAAGGAGCCTTAAGTGATATTTTAGCTATAGTATCAACCTGTCAACATGATGTCTGCTATCACACCATTTTACAAACCATCTTTAGTGTATTGGGTGATGTTCAGCACTTGACTGGTGCATGACTTGCCTGGATTTAATCCAGCTTGTACTGGTGGGCTCCATGGGTCCCTCAACTTCCACTATGGAGCTTGTCTTCTCCACTATTTCTACTTCCTTAATTCCCTCCTCTCCCCATCAATTTTTGGGAGGACTCTCTTTTTCTCCCCTTTCACTTGAGTTAGGCTCTGTTATTTAGGTTTTTTTCTCTTTCACTTGGGCTACATTTCGTTCCTCTCAGGCTTTCTGTTTCCCTGCCTATGGCCCCCTAACACCACCTTCTTTTCCTAATGGGAACAGGTTCCAATTGGTGCCCAACACAACAGGGTAGGGTAGTCTGTCCACTCCCCGAACTTGCTTCCAATTAATCCTCCTCCCGACTTCCAGAGTTACCTCTGCCACAGGGCAGAACTTTTTCACGTGTTCCCGATGCCTGCACTGGAAACATGTTATGTCAAACCCCAGTCCTTTATAGAGCTCACCCTCTTTTCTTGATAGATCCACCTCCTCAAACTTCTCCATCAGTTTTGTAGCTGCATTAAAAGAGATCAGTTGAAGCCATCTAACCCATTTAAATTTATTCTTGGGGAGGCCCTGAAGAAACTGTGCCAACACCAGAGCATCCATTATCCCTGGCCTGCTCATCATTCAGGGCCATAAAGGCCACTTGAGCTCTAGATAAATTCATGGAGGTTAAGTCTATTAATGGCTATTAGCCAGGATGGGTAAGGAATGGTGTCCCTAGCTTCTGTTTGTCAAAGGGTGTAGATGGATGGCAGGAGAGAAATCACTTGATCATTACCTGTTAGGTTCACTCCCTCTGGGACACCTGGCATAGGTTACTATTGGTAGACAGGATACTGGGCTGGATGGACCTTTGGTCTGACCCAGTATGGCCATTCTTATGTTCTTATGTACCCAGTCAAATAAGGGGCTAGCTGGATAGCCCAGGTTTCCCTGTACCAGCCTGCACACGTGGCCGCCCTCTGGAAGGTCCCCAGGAATGCATCGGGGTTGTCCGCAGGGCCCATCTTACAGAGCCCCAGGGTCAGTGCCTAGTTGCTGTTCACCACTGCAGAACTCACCACCTGCAGTAAAAGCGGCTTCTGCTTGTTGGCTTGTTCTCTTATAAAATCCTGCAGGCTCATCTGTTGCTCAGCACGTAAAGCTTGCCTCTCCAGATGGTGGAATTGCTGGAAGCTTTGCAGCATCTTCTGCCTCTCTGCCTGTTGTTTTACCAGTCATTGCAGGGTCTCCTCCACTGTTCAGGCCACTGAACCCTCGCACCAGCTAATATCCTGGATAAGTGTGCTGGCTCAGCTGCTGTTGCCCAGTACTTTGTCACTTCCTTCATCCAACTATCTCAAATACTTATTCTCACTGCACCTCATTTTACAGATAGGTAAAATGAATCACAGAGGTTAAGTGACTTGTAGATCACACAGAACCAATGGCAGAGCTAGAAATATGGGTGAAATCCTGCCTCCATTGAAGTCAATAGCAAAACTCCCATTGACTTCACTGGGGTCAGGATTTTCCCTCAGGAGATCTGATCCCCATCCTGTGGCCACCCAAACTTCAGATCAATCAGTTCAAAATTATTGACATTTACAAACTGTACTGTTTGCTTGCATGAATTGACAGATACTTTAACTATTAATGCAGTTCTGAGTGCACTAAAATGTAACATAAATAATACTTTTGCTATCTTATTGTTAATTTCCATTCTTTCCAGCATCATATAATCATTTTTAAAATCTTTCTAAACTGCATGCTCCTGAATTCTTTTTCTGTGTCAGAATGGTTGTCACAACATTTTTATTCGGTATCCTGTTTTAAATCTAAATTTTCTTCTCCCTTTCTAAATTGTTGGTTTTTCTTTTAGTGATATTTTGAAAAGGAACAGTTTTAACAGTGTTAAATATAAGACAGGTCAAACATGAAAGGTGGTAATTCATTCCTGGGATCTGTTCCTTGTCATACATGTCTTAAATTGATCTCAGGAGGCCTATGAGGTACAAGTTTCTTCATATATCAGTTCTACACTTGTGTCTATTTTGAAAATCAACCTAGAACTGCATTAGAAAAGCTAATGTTGTATTGTGTTCTGATATGCAAACTACAACACATATTCCCATGTTTGCATAAACATATTTCTGTATTATTTGACTATTCTGTTTTTTAATTTTTTTTTGAATATTTTGAATATTTTATATGTTTGGACTGGATTCAACTATGTGTAGGCTGATAGAGCTGGGCACAGGGCAGGCAGGTGCAGTCGAAGCCTCCCTACATTAGTGCTACCCATTCTATTCCTGGGGGCATTCTGCACCAAAAAATAAAAAAATTCTTCACCAACAAATAAAACATTCTGCACACAATAATTTAAAATTCTGTAAATTCTGTTTGTCAAAATAACACAACATAATCACGCCAGTTTCAATTATTTTGGTAATTTATTTCAAAATATCTACCAGCAAGTATGTCTGTAACAATACAGACACACACACAAATTCCCCCAGGAGCAGAGAGTTGAAATGCCTGTGAAAACCCAGTTCCTGTTTCTCTGTCCCCTTCCAACCTCCCAAGCCCAGCTGGGGAGCCAGACACCCACAATCCCTCCTTCCCAGGGCCCAGCCATGCCTCCCCAGCCAATACACCTGAACCCTCTCCCTACAAGAACCCAGCCACGGGGACCTGCCGGCCCAGATACCCACATCCCCTCTCGCCCAGAGCCCAGCCACAGGGCCCTGCAGCCCATTTCTGTGGGGGAAAAGAAATTCTGCATTTACATTAATTTCTGCAAAATTTTGCATTCAGAAGTCCCCCAGGAGTATACATTATGATCTGCCTTAGGGGACAAGAGCCTTCCCTACTGCTAGCTCCTCAGAAACACTCCGAAGCCCTGCCCCTCTATGCCAAGTGAGCCGCAATAACGAGTGAGAGGGACAGCATCATTCTGTCTCACACGCACAACCACCTATCTCCCTCTGGCAGTGATTTACATTTCTACCAGCTGCTCCAGGTGCTCAGATTGACCAGCCTGCACTGCCTGTTACCACTCTTGTGGCTTCCCTTTGCTACCCCATCAGAAGTAATTTTTCTGTGGGGAAGCAAAGAAATCTGTGGGGGACATAAATTCTGTGCACGTGCAGTGACACAACATTCCCCCAGGAGTACCATTCATTTATTGCAGACAATCCTCTGACCTTCACTATCTCTGGTGGGCAGATTTCCTGTCATACAAAATTGTAGGGAGGTTTTATTGCATGTGCAAATAGTGTCCACTAAGGGCCTGATCCAATTCCCACTGAAGTCAATAGAAAGACTTCCATGGATTTCAATAGGTGTTGGATCAGGCCTCAAGTTGTGATCACAACTTCATTTTACTTTGGACATAGTCGTATCCTGAAGGCATCAGAAGTTAAAATCAAAAGGAATTGTCCAGACTTTTGAAAAAAATAGTTCTGTCTCCCAACTTCTGTTTTGTTATTGTCAAGAGAAAGATAATTAGGCCAAGGCGCTGACTACAAAAACAAACAAAACTGCTATGCAACCCTCTAGAGAACTGTTAGTAACACTTCCCATGATCAGCAATATACAAACTTTACTCACATCAAATGTAACTAAGATGCAGTAATCAGTGCTAACCAAAGATTTAATTAAATTGTAAATAAAATGTTTTCTAAATCCTACAAATATGGGCTCTCATCCTGCAAACTGTTCCATGCTGTGTGACTCTTGTGCTAATGCCCAGCCCCACTGAAGTTGGGTGATATCAGTGGGATCCACAGGGGTGCAAGGGTCTGCCTGCTTGCAGGATGGTAGCCGTAGTAAGGACTATACTTATTAGGGCTTTCCATGTATGTATATCAGTGGTGGGCAACCTGCGGCCCGTCAGGGTAATCTGCTGGCGGGCCACGAGACAATTTGTTTACATTGACCGTCCACAGGCATGGCTGCCCGCAGCTCCCAAATGAAACTAACAAATCATGTGGTATTTTCATACCCACTTCAGCCATGATGCCTACAGTGAACTGCGTAAAGATAATAGCCAGGTAGGTGGCTTCTTAGGGTATGTGTACACTGCAATTAAAAACCACAGCTGGCACGTGTCAGCTGACTCTGACTCAGGCTCGTGGGGCTTGGGCTGTGGAGCTGTTTAATTACAGTGTAGACTTCCGGGCTTGGGCTGCAGCCTGAGCTCTGGAACCCTCCCTCCCAGGGTCCTAGACAGAGCCGGCGGTAGGCATAAGCAAACTAAGTAATTGCTTAGGGCCCTGAGCAGCTCAAGGGGGCCCTCTATTATTAGTATGTGTTGTGTGTTGGGGAGAGCAAAACTATTCCTGCTTAGGGCCCCCAATGGGCTAGCACCACCTCTGCTCCTAGTGCCCGGGCTTCTGCCCAAGCCTGTAAGTGCACACTGCCATTAAACAGTGCTGCAGCCTGAGCCCCGTGAGCCCGAGTCAGCTGGCACGGGCCAGCCACATGTGTCTAATTGCAGTGTAGACATATTCTTAGGGTTTCATTAATATCTCCTCTTCACTTACCTTATTTAAGAACAAACAAACATTGAAGTCTGCAAATTGTGCATTTAGGCTGAGATTTACAAAGGATATTGAATTCAAATGGGAGCTCGGTGCCTAACTTCTTTGAAAATCCCAGTTTTAGCTAATAAATGCAACCCTGTATATCTATTTCACTCACTCTTGTCTTCTGCCATTCTCCACTGCATTGTGTTATTCAGATTACTGTAGATTATAAAATTCTTGGGGCAGGGACTGTCTTATTTTACATTTGTGCATCACCCAGCACAATGGAGCCCCAATTCTGGCTGGAACCATGAGGTTCTACCATAATACAAATAATAAAGAAAAAAATAATTTTCATCCACTAGATGTGCCATCTCATGGTGTATTACGTATTCCATAGTTCACTCCAGTAGTGCTATCATATCATGTTCACTGAGCATGCTTAAAACATTCATCCTGGTCCTAGAGATATTACCAGTTATTGTGGTATTTCTCTTTTTAAAAATAGGGAATATCTTAAATCTTTACTGTCTAATGCTGGAAGGAACTTAAGTGTGCCAATAGTATACAGTAGCAGTAATACCTAGTTCTTGTAAAGTGCTTTGAGATCCATGGATGAAAAGTATCATATAAATGTGGTAAGTATCATTATCCCTATTTTACACATTGGGGTCTGAGACATTTGTTGTTTTTGAATGTGATCTCTTTCAAAGGTAATAGGGTGAGTCAATGAGGCACTGGAGAAGAAGATCAGTGCTAATTTACCTTCATGCTATATTTTGCGAGCTTCAACTTAGCATGAGTGTGTAGATCTTTTATGATACCTTTTGGATTCAGTTGAAAGGAGAACAATAGCTGCAGGACTCAGACAATTTCACTCCTGGCCCCTCATAGCATTTACATACACATACAGAGACAGGAGACTTTAACTTCCCAGATATAGACTGGAGGACAAGTGCTAGTAATAATAATACTAGGGCTCAGATTTTCCCAGATGCAATAGCAGATGGATTCCTTCCCCAAGTAGTTGCTGAACCAACAAGAGGGGATGCCATTTTAGATTTGGTTTTTTGTGAGTAGTGAGGACCTCATAGAATAAATGGTTGTAGGGGACAACCTTGGTTCGAGCGATCATGAGCTAATTCAGTTTAAACTAAATGGAAGAATAAACAAAAATAGATCTGTGACTAGGGTTTTTTATTTCAAAAGGGCTAACTTTAAAGAATTAAGGTAATTAGTTAGGGAAGTGGATTGGATTGAAGAACTTGGGGATCTAAAGGTGGAGGAAGCCTGGAATTACTTCAAGTCAGAGTTGCAGAAACTATCAGAAGCCTACATCCCAATAAAGGGGAAGAAATTCATAGGCAGAAATTGTAGACCAAGCTGGATAAGCAAGCATCTCAGAGTAGTGATTAAGAAAAAGAAGAAAGGAGTGATCAGCAAGGAAAACTACCTTATTGAGGTCAGAACATATAGGGATAAAGTTAGAAAGGCCAAAAGCCATGTAGAGTTTTCCCTTGCAAAGGGAATTAAAACCAATAATAAAAGGTTCTATAGCCATATAAATAAGAAGAAAACAAAGAAAGAAGCAGGACCACTAAACACTGAGGATGGAGTGGAGGTGAAGGATAATCTAGGCATGGCCCAATATCTAAAATACTTTGCCTCAGTCTTTAATAAGGCTAATGAGGAGCTTAGGGATAATGGTAGGATGACAAATGGGAATGAGGATATGGAGGTAGATATTACCACATCCGAGGTAGAAGCCAAACTCGAACAGTTTAATGGGACGAAATCAGGGGGCCCAGATAATCTTCATCCAAGAATATTAAAGAAACTGGCACATGAAATTGCAAGCCCATTAGCAAGAATTTTTAATGAATCTGTAAACTCAGGGGTTGTACCGTATGACTGGAGAATTGCTAACATAGTTCCTATCTTTAAGAAAGGGGGAAAAAGGTGATCCAGGCAACTACAGTCCTGTCAATTTGACATCTGTAGTATGCAAGGTCTTGGAAAAAATTTTGAAGGAAAAAGTAGTCAAGGTTATTGAGGTCAATGGTAATCGGGACAAAATACAAAATGGTTTTTCAAAAGGTACATCGTGCCAAACCAGCATGATCTCCTTCTCTGAGAAGGTAACAGATTTTTTAGACAAAGGAAATGAAGTGAATCTAATTTACCTCGATTTCAGTAAGGCATTTGATACGGTTCCACATGGGGAATTATTAGCTAAATTGGAAAGATGGGGATCAATATGAAAATTGAAAGGCAAATAAGGAACTGGTTAAAGGGGAGACTACAATGGGTCATACTGAAAAGTGAATTGTCAGGCTGGAGGGAGGTTACTAGTGGAGTTCCTCAGGGATCGGTTTTGGGACCAAACTTATTTAATCTTTTTATTACTGACCTTGGCATAAAACGTGGGAATGTACTAGTAAAGTTTGCGGATGACACAAATCTGTGACGTATTGCCAATACAGAGAAGGACCTGGATATCATACAGGAAGATCTGGATTACCTTGTAAACTGGAGTAATAGTAATAGGATGAAATTTAATAGTGAAAAGTGCAAGGTCATGCATTTAGAGATTAATAACAAGAACTATTGTTATAAGCTGGGAGGCATCGGTTGGAAGTAACAGATGAGGAGAAGGATCTTGGAGTGTTGGTTGATCACAGGACGACTATGAGCCACCAATGTGATATGGCTGTGAAAAAAGCTAATGCGGTCTTGGGATGCATCAGGCAAGGTATTTCCAGTAGAGATAAGGAGGTGTTAGTACCATTATACAAGGCACTGGTGAGACCTCATCTGGAATACTATGTGCAGTTCTGATATCCCATGTTTAAGAAGGATGAATTCAAACTGGGACAGGTGCAGAGAAGGGCTACTAGGATGATCCAAGGAATGGAAAACCTGTCTTATGAAAGGAGACTCAAAGAGCTTGGCTTGTTTAGCCTAACCAAAAGAAGGCTGAGGGGAGATATGATTGCTCTCTATAAATATATTAGAGGAATAAATACCAGGGAGGGAGAGGAATTATTTAAATTCAGTACCAATGTGGACACAAAAACAAATGGATATAAACTGGCTATCAGGAAGTTTAGTCTTGAAATTAGACAAAGGTTTCTAACCATCAGAGGAGTGAAGTTCTGGAACAGCCTTCCAAGAGGAGTAGTGGGGGCAAAAGACATATCTGGCTTCAAGACTGAGCTTGATAAGTTTATGGAGGGGATGGTATAATGGGATACCTTAATTTTGGCAATTAATTCATCTTTGACTACTAGCGGTAAATATGGCCAATGGCTTGTGATGGGATGTTAGGTGGGGTGGAATCTGAGTTACTACAGAGAATTCTTTCCTGGGTATCTGGCTGGTGAGTCTTGCCCACATGCTCAGGGTTTAGCCGATCGCCTTATTTGAGGTCGTGAAGGAATTTTCCTCCAGGGCAGATTGGCAGAAACCCTGGGGGTGGGGTTCGCCTTCCTCTGCAGCGTGGGGCATGGGTCACTTGCTGGAAGGTTCTCTGCACCTTGAAGTCTTTAAACCATGATTTGAGGACTTCAATGGCTTAGACACAGGTTTGATACAGGAGTGGGTGGGTGAGATTCTGTGGCCTGCATCGTGCAGGAGGTCAGACTAGATGATCGTAATGGTTCCTTCTGACCTTAAATTCTATGATTCTATATACACAAAAAGGAATCCACATTGGTGTTAGCTTCTACTCTACAAGAAATACAGAAAAATATTAAATTCACTGCATGGTCAGCACCATCAAGAGAGGAAGAAATTTCATTTTCAACCTTCTATAAGTGTGTCATGAACAATAAACTCTTTGGGACAGGAACTGAAATGTAGGTATGCTTGTATAGTGCCTAGCATAATGGGACCCCAGTACGGTCAATGCCTTTTGGCACCTATCATAATGGCAATAATAATGGAGATAAAAAAACTGAACTATTAAAATATGATAGTATTTATTTAATAACAAAAGTGATTATTGATAATTTCTCTAGTCTCAGTGGTATTTGAAAGGACAGACATGAATTATGAATCTGCTTAACTCTTTGACTTGAGAACAAAAGCTGCTGGTGCTCTAAAGGAGGGACAGTGCTATGATTAGGCAAGTGCATCTTGCAGTCCTGTAGCCTGTCTGCATATTTGTGTCAATCCTTCTCCCAGACTGATAAGAAGAGCCATATGGTCAGGTGCAAATATAACAGCATCTGTCCAGAGATGAGATGATCACTTTTCAAAATAAACAAGAGTATGGGCAGGTGTCTCTGATTTATCTTGAGCCAATTCTTAAATTGTTTAAGAATGTGCAGTTGTAAAGAGAAAAACAGTTGTGTCTGACCTATTAAAATAATGTTATTCATTTTGTTTCTGTGGCCATTATGATGACTTAACAGGCTAAATCATTGAGCTCATAACAGTGAGTGACTGCAAACTTGTTTCTCAGACTTGATTTTGAGAGTGGTTTTTGCTAGTCAACATTTAGGAAAATAAAACGTGACTAGGGATAAAGTTTTCAAAATTGCCTAAGTGACTGAGGGGTCTAAATCCCATTTTCAAAACTAACAAGGACTTAGGAACCTAAGTAACTATTAAGCTTTTAAGTGCCTAAGTCACTTTTGAAAATAGGACCTAGGCTTCTGAGTCACTTAGGCACTTTGATAATTTTGCCTATAGCTTCATCTGCTATTTCCAAGGTGTTCGTATCTCTGACGTTCTCAGGGGATCTTTATTGTCTTGTAGATTCTAAATATTGCTGAGGGGTTGTTAAAAAAAGATGTCTTCTTAGTGAGAATCACTGTTAATTCATAGTCCTTTATCGACCAGGTTGCTATTGCATTTAATGGGAGCTGGATTAAACCCTTAATATTTCTGAACCTCATAAAGTGGGAATAATACTTTATTCCTTCCACTGGGTCTGTCTCTTCTATTTAGATTGTAAACTCTTTGGGAAAGGGACCGTTTCTGCTATGTGTTTGTGCAATATCTAACACACTGGGCCCCAGTTTTGACTGGTGCCTTTAAACACTACTATAATACTACTATTAATAAAAGTAAAGCAAAACCATATCTGAACTAGGAGTAGAGTATGTCTGGGTGTCTTTGAATCAAATATATATATTTTCAAATTCTGATTTTGTTTTGTGTTTACAGACAGGATACAGACAGTGGTGATGACGTGACTGAGCAGTTATACAAACACTATGAAATAAATCTTTATATTCATGATCTTATATTAGGTTCTAGTTCAACTTGAGGTTTGATGTAATTGAGATGGTACAGATTGGCAACATTACATTTATCTTCAGAGGTCCAAAGACTATATGTCAGAACTACCTTTATTCAAGCATAGGTTATAAACACCTCACTTAGGACCCATGATTGACCTCCAGTGCAGCTTCACCATTGGTAGCAATGGCAGAGGCTGTAGTGTGGACATGGCTCAGGTGTTTTCAGCACCATGTCATGCATGCTTCACTTTGCAGCCTCTGTGTTCTTTGATATAGATTCATGTTATTGCTGATTCTTATATGGACTATACATAAAATGAAAGAGGACACATGATAATATCACAAAGGATTTATCCGCCTGAGTTTGGGGTGGACATATAATACACAACCAACGAAGCCCCAACTGAATTATTCCCTTCTTTGGAGGCTGCCATTCTTGTAGTCTTCTTTGATCATGATAAGGTGACCATACTTGACACAATTTGTTTAATTATATAAAGTTATTTGCTTATTAATGGCAGGTTTATCAGTACCATAAATATTAAGGGACAGTTTCTCAGCTGGTGTAAATTGTCATAGCTCTATTAGAGTCAAAGGAAGTATGACAAATTACACCAGCTAAGGATCTGCCTTTAAGAGATTTTGTGGCATCTAATGATCTGGCATGGTAGGATAATAGGGCAAAATAACTTACAGGTCCCCCATTCCTTCATTTTGCTGTAAGCTGATGTTAACCTCTATGCAATTTGTGCTTTCAACCCAGGAACATACTTTTACATAATAGTAACTCACTCACTGCCAAATAATCCAATATAAGCATAGGTCTGTCAGAGAAAATTGCATGTTGGGATGTTTAAAAAGTGTGGGAAAGAAGATATATGCCAGGCAGCCCAAACAGAAGAAGAGAGAAGGAGAGAGACATGAAGACATTGTGTAAATAAATGTATTAAATCAGATTAGATCTTTAGATTGTGTTAGAAGAAGACTGGTGAACAAGCTAATACAGAAATAAATGCAATAGAAAATAACTTAGAAACACTGGGCTGGAGACCCCTAATACTCAATAGTCCGATAGATACCATATTTATATTCGGGCCAAAGTTCTCTCCTTTATAGAAAATCAAGTAAATATGCCTTGTGCAGTAGAGTTCTGTGAGGATTGAAGGAGAGAATCCTCCTAGCCCCACTGCTCTAGGGCTACTACTGGAGCAACTGGGTTGCAGCAGCCTCTGTGGCCACTAAGCCCTCTATGCGCAGGACTTTGGTTGGTGTATCTGTGAAGTTGCCGCTACACTGATCATGATCTCACCCTTTTGCTGACCTTCCCTATCCGCATCCTGAGCCTCCCCCAGCCCCCACACTTTATAGGGCTGCTGTGGAAGCTGCCATGGAAGTGTGTCCTGCTGCTTGCTTGGTGTGTGGAGGTCCTCCTAGGAATTCTACCTGCAGCTCCTCTTTCCAGAGCACTGGTTCTACTGCATTCAGAACCATCAGCGCCCTTTATCGAGCCTGTAGGATTTTCTCCTTAACACGTACACATTAAATGATTTCACATTTTTAGCATAATTTATACTTCACTGAAAGTAGCATTGGGAAATGTACCATTCATGATATGTATTCAATGATCCTAAATATCTCAGCTATTTATATCCATAAAGATCAGATTTGTAACCAAGACAGAAGAATGTGTATGTATAATATTTACATTAAAACTTAGATCCTGTAGGAAATTTTGTGGTACCTCCCCCACCATCACCCCTGGAAACTGCTTTTCACTCACCTACTGGTTATGAGCCCAAACCTGAGAGCCACAGATCTAGAACAAGCTTTTTCTGCCAAGAGTTATTTCCATGCATAAGTGTCCCATAGTAGCAGTTCCATAAAATAATTCTTATGGCCAGTGTTCTATTGATTTCTCAGTTGGGCTCCTTTACAATAAAATAATTTTCTCATAATTACTACCAAGGGAATTTCTACATCAGCACAGCTGTCTTTGCCCGAGGAGACTAATTTCTGACAGCTGACAATAAAATAAAATAAATTTATTATTTTGAACACCCCAAACTGTTTTTCATGAAGATGTAATTTCTATATGTAAAGCACAAGCATAAAAGTAAATAAATAAATAAAATATTTCTACAGCAACATAAATTAGAGACTCTTGAGAATCAGGAACACAAATCTCAAATAAGCTTATTAACATGTAATAGTGTCCTTATTATATTGTATTTTTAAAAGGAAAAACACACATATATATGTTTTGCTCCATGGCCAAACTTGACTGATGAAAGATTTGTTCATCTGCCTTACTATGAATTATGGGTAATATTCAGTAGATTTAGAAGTGATTGAAGTTGATGCTGGAAAGAATATCATAATAATATTGTCCTTCAATCAGTATAAAAACGTAAGAATGGCCATACTGGATTAGGCCAGTGATCCATCTAGCCCAGTATCCTGTCTCTGACATTGACCACTACCAGAGCTTCACAGGAAGAGTACAGAACAAGACAATTTTGGAGTGATTGACCCGTCTTCCCCTCTTAGCTTCTGGCAGTCAGAGGTTTAGGATTGCCCCAAGCATGGGGTTATATCCCTGTCCATCTTGGCTAATAGCTATTGATGGAACTATCCTCCATGAATTTATCCAGTTCATTTTTGAACGCTGTCATATCTTTGTCTATCACAGCATTCCATGAGACGAGTCCCACAAGTTAATTGTGTGTTATATGAAAAAGTAATTCCTCTTGTTTGTATTAAAGCCTATTAATTTCATGGGTGACCCCTTGTTTCTGTATTGGGGAAAAGTGTAAATAACACGTCTCTATTCACTTTTTCCACACCATTCATGATTTTATAGCATGGTTTCCCAAACTTGGGACGCTGCTTGTGTAGGGAAAGCCCCTGGTGGGCCGGGCTGGTTTGTGTACCTGCCGTGTCCGAAGGTCTGGCCAATTGCGGCTCCCACTGGTTTGCTGCTTCAGGCCAATGAGTGCTGCTGGAAGCGGCGCTTGCCAAGGGATGTACTGGCTGCCGCTTTCTGTAGTCCCCGTTGGCCTGGAGCAGCGAACTGCGGCCAGTGGGAGCCACGATTGGCCGGACCTGTGGACGTGGCAGGTACACAAACTGGCCTGGCCCACCAGGGGCTTTCCCTACACAAGCAGTGTCCCAAGTTTGGGTTACATTGTTTTATAGACCTGTATCCTATTCCCCCCTTAATTGTTTATTTTCTAAGATCATAGAATATAAGGATTGGAAGGGATCTCAGGAGGTCATCTAGTCCAACCCCCTGCTCAGGACCAATCCCCAACTAAATCCCCAGATGGCCCCCTTGAGGATTGAGCTCACAACTGTGGGTTAGCAGGCCAATGCTCAAACCACTGAGCTATCCCTTCCCCCGATGCACAGCCCATATCTTTTCAGTCTCTCCTCATATGGAAGCCATACCAGACCCTTGATCATCTTTATTGGCCTTTTCTGAATCTTTTAAAGTTCCACTATATCATTTTTAAGATGGGGTGACCAGAACTGCGTGCAATGTTCGAGGCATAGGCACACCATGGATTTATATAGTGCACTGTGATAGAAAATAGGACAGAATATATCTCTTTCCTAACAGTTAGCCTGTTTCACCTCTGCTGCGCTTTGAGATGAACTTTTCAGAGAAGTATCCATGCTGATTCCAAAATCTCTTTCTTGAGTGGTAACAGCTAATTTAGAAATTATCATTATGTATGTGTAGTTCAGATTATTTTTTACAATGTGCATTACTTTGCACTTATTAACGTTGAATTTCATCTGTTATTTTGTTGCCCAGTCATCCAATTTTGTGTCATGCCCTTGTAACTCTTTGCAATCAGCTTTGGACTTAACTGTCTTGAGTAGTTTTGTATCATTTGCAGATTTGTCCACCTCACTGTTCACCCTTTCCTCAGATCATTTATGATGAACAACACTGGTTCCAGTACAGATCCTTGGGGGACACTGCTGTTTATCTCTCTCCATTGTGAAAACTGACCGTTTGTTTTTACCCTTTGTTTCCTATCTTTCAATCAGTTACTGATCCATCAATATACCATGACTACTTAGTTTCCTTAAGAGTCTTTGGTGAGGAACCACGTCAAAGGCTTTCTGAAAATCCAAATATGTTATATCGACTGGATCACCCTTATCCACATGCTTGTTGACACTCTTAAAGAATTCTAATAGATTGGTGAGGCAGGACTTCCCTTTACAAAAGCCATGTTGACTTCCCCTCCAACAAATCATATGCCTCAGTGGTCTTAGCTATGACCATGTCTTTTTCCTTTTTTGTATTTTTGTTTTCTAATCAAAATGCCCTTTAAATTTACTTGTCTTGTTGTTTCTCTTCTTATGAGAATAAGAAACTGTCATACTCTCATTCTTGATGAGTATCTACATGATTAGGAATGTATTTATTAAGAATTCTAGGTTCTAGCTGGCAAGATTTTGTGAAATTCATCAACTACTCAGCCACTCTCTGAGTCCGACTCACTTTTCACTCCTTACGCCAGGAGATGAAGACTAGCCTTTTAGGCAGGGAATTGATTGTGTGGGATGCAACTTCAGGTGATCCTTAGTTAGAGCTCTATGAAAAGATTACAAAAAAACTGCAAAATCTCTACCAATGTGCTGGAGGAAGGAGCGGGAATGCTACTCCAAACTACATTGGTAATCAGGTTAAACTTGCTCAAGTGCTATGTTCCAAAAGAAAATTTAAGTAGCTAACACAACACAAAACATAGGAGAAGGAAATCCATAGTAATTGCACATGCATACACATGCGCCTGTGCATGTACACACACACACATATATTTCTTTTGCATATAAACGCTACTTGTATCTGAGTTATCTTGGATACTGCTAATTTCTTGTCTGTCAAAAAACTAAGATTATATATTGGGACAGTCAGATGCAAAATATTTGAAATCTGCATCCCTATAATTGGATGTTTTGTAGATTAAAAATGGATTCTTTTCCTTCTATCATATATTGAAAATATAAATGGAACTGCATAATTGTCTAAAATCAACTGTTATGTTCCCAAGGAGCAAAATAACTGGTGTTCAGTTCAGTATACAAAAGATCTACATTATGCTACAATTTTGGAAGAGCAGTATAGATTGGGTTTTCTTCTTTTTAATCTCAGATAAATTTAATCCCTACAAACAGTTTTGCTCAAGGTCTCAAATTGTAAATAGGAGCAATCTTAGTATGGTGTTTAAAATTTTCTTTAAAAATAAAATGTCAGTGGAAGTGCAGTATTGTTCTTTAAAGTGAAGTTATTTTCTCTTTGAGAGAAAATGTAGCTTTGCATTTTAAACTGGGTATTATATTTTCTCTATGTATTATATATAGTGAAAGCCACTTTTACTAAACTCTGATACTGTGAATCTTATGGTGAAATAATATAAAGACCAAAATTACCTCAGTGAAGTGTAATGTAAACATTTCAATAATGGTTCTAGTGAACTTTTTCTTATAGTAAATTTGATCTGTTAGAAAAATTACATCTCTGTAAAAAGGTTCCACTCTCCCTTGACTTATTTACCTTACAGTGGGCCAGATTCTTCTGTACTTACTCAAGTGGAAAAATAAATTACTCCATAAATAGTCCCTCTGAAGTCAATGCTCATGGCGTAAGCGGGTATTCAGAACAGAGGCATCTCCAGAAATGTATCGCATAGTATGCACAACCGAACCACTCTCACTTTAACTTAAAATGCCATGAGGGAGCAGCTGCTGGGCCAAATTTCATGGAGGGGTGTTGCAATCTATTCCACGGAGTCACCACCCAGCTTTGGCTCAGCACCCGTCTGTCAAGGAGCCACTGGGGAAAACCTGAGTGGTGTGGCGACCTCATATGCCATGTCACAACGTCACTTGGTTTGGTGGCCTTCTCAAACGGGGGGGCCTAGGAAAAACTGATCCTCACCCTGGACAACCCTGCCACTCCCCCCGAGTTGGTCCCCTGGCCTATGGTATAGACTGTGGGTACCATGCATATAGCTTTGGGCACTACTGATTCAGAATAAATAAGGGTATCATAATCTGGTCCTGTGTAACTAATTTCAAATGTTATCACAGATCCTTGCATATCTGTTTAAAGCACGCTGTTGTGGGGTTTATTCAAGATGAAATGTTTTTAAAAGTCTGTAACAAATATCCAAAGTGGCTACTATGATTTAAATGATGTTTTCTTATGGAAGTTATTCAGAGAACTAATATAATTCTCCTTGAGGTTTTCATCATAAAATGCCACATCATTAAATGGCACCAGTTCCCAATAGGAACAGAACAAAATAATTCTGTTTGGTTTTTTTTGCTGAGTTCTTGTTCTAAACCTGTAACTAATTACAGAAAGGAAACAATATAAGAATGTCCACTCAGGTTTCAGGCATTAATCTTGTCCATCTGTTTCTCTGTAAATTCTTGAACTTTCATATTTAGCATAGCAAAATCTATCAGCTTCCTTCTGTCATCTCCTTGCAGTTTAAGATAAGATTAATACTTCATCTAGAATCAGGGAAATCTGCATATACGAGTGCACAAAAATGTGGCACCCTTTCCTTTTCTCAGTTCTTTAAAACATTTTGAATGGAATTCACTCCTAGCATGAATTCTGTCCACCTCTTCAGTCCCACTTTGTGCCAGGCTTTTGCAAAGTGGTAGATTTCACGCGCTCTCACTAGGAAATATATACCTACCTATGTCATAAAACTTGTTTTTGAGGTGGAGAAGCTAGATTTCACCTGAAGAGTATAAAAATGTAATGATGCACATGACCGTGCTAAAACTTTTGAATGCTCAGGTGGAGAACAGTTCCATTGTTTAGAAGTGCAAGGAAAGACATTTTGTTGTATTCAGTTTCATTACATCCTTATATCATTAGCATCTGTGGTTTCTATGATCTTCAGATGCTTTTCTTGCCAGGAAACTTGTGTTTTCTGTCACACTTTTAGGCAGACAGCACTGGAAAGTTTACTCATTCTGCATGGATATGACTCTTTCTCAAGGGATTGTATATTTGGAAAACCTGTTTCCATAAAGTATCAGGCACTGTTGTTATAATTTAACTTAATCCAGATTCATTATCCCATACCTACTGTTGTAGATACACATTCGTTGTTTCTTATACTGTGGCTCATGGAGACTCGTGAGTTTCCTGATGTGTTCACAGGCACAAACGCATAACCCACCCACCCAATCAGTCTGTTATGTTATTCTACATGCCTTACAAAAGAGAGAAAAGGAACCTTGATTATATAATTGACCAGTTGGTAAAAGAGTCAAGATGTTTCTTATGTCTCTTGCACTTTTCGTGGCAATGAGGAGGAAATTAGGATGGGAGACGTAAAAGGAGTGAAGGGAAGATGAGACCAGGTGACTAGGTTCATTCATCCAGTTGTTCACATTGTATGAGGCTACCATTTTAGAATAAGGGCTGTGCAGATGAGATGCTTCCTTTTTCTTCACCCTGTGCTTGAGCTGTCTGTGTCTACAACCATGTGTGAACAAGCACACACGATTTGGATCTTGACTCTCTCTATAAAGACTAATTTTGCAATATGTATTTTATTAATTAATGTTTACTCATATATTTGTTTCACTACTCTTTGTTTATCTACAGATTTGTTTTTGTTTGTTACACTGTAGTTAAGCTATAATGATTCATAATATATTACACTCATGGATGTGAAACCTATGACTGCAGGCACAAAGTGTGACAGCATATAGGTTTCTGAAATGAAACAAAACAGCAAACTTGGAAACACCACTTAGATACAAATCATGCATTAGATGATAAAATTATATTATACAGTACTTATATATATATATAAGGTCACCACTTCTAACAGGGATATATATATATATATATATATCCCTGTTAGAAGTGGTGACCTTCTCTATTTCTATAAATACTAGTATGGATTTAAAGCAATGTTTGTTTGAATTTACTTTAAGTGTTTATTTGTGTTTTGGCTGAAATAAAAAAAAATCCTTCAAAACTATGTAAAGTTTGGATTCTGACATTGCAGAATATATGTTGTAACTGAGATGCTTATATGCCATAGCAATAGGCAGTATAAATGTAAAATATGTTTTGGGGATTTTTTAAAAAAACAGCTGATCTGATTTTAAATTTGTTGTCTTTTGCTCCGGGGTCAAATGAGGCCAGCTCGCCCATGCTTAATTACCCCTTGGTTTTAATTACTACCTACTTTTAACATCAACCCGGTCTTCATATTAATTCCCCCCAAAACTTATTCAAGTGTAATTTTGGCTTTCCATGAGAAGTGCAATATAAACAGAGTTCTCTCTCTGTCTTTATGTTCAGAAATGTTACTAGATTTTTTGTTTAAAAATAGAAGATCATCATTACCATATTTATATGACACCTATTAGAATAGAGTATTAATAAACACAGAATATAAAGAACAAATGTGTAAATCTTTGTCAGCCAGGACCCTATCTACTGAAACAGCAAACAGCATAGCAAACAACAAAATACATATTTAGCTACATTAGCCATAATTGCCTTTAAAATATCAATATATGCACATCAGTATAATTGTAATATATATGTTATCACTATAATTTATTCCAGTATAATGAGTGGGGGATAGGCAGTACATCAATGTAACTAAAAACAAAATTTGATCCAGTTTACACATAGGTGTCCATCTGTTTCAGTTTATGAGGTTAATAAATATAGAGTTTGCTGAATCTAAAACTCTGATGAAGCAGCCAGTAGTGTCTTACAATAGCAGCATAGAATCCTACAGTTTAGTTTGCATAGGTGCATCGCTGTTCCCACATGGAGTCCCATTGACTTTAGGGGGGTTCTCCATGCACAAAGACCTACACAGGTGCAGCAGTGCACCCATGCATAATGAATTGCAGCTGTAAGTCTCACCTGAATTATGACAGCCATGACATAGGAGCTTAGGGCAACAGTTTCCCATCTGTGCCCCTCCAGCAGCATAAAGAAGGTCTTAACTAGCTACCCAGGAATTTTCCCAGCATAGGGGAAATCGCCATATGATGCAGAGTCATTTGGTGTAGAGGACAATCTGGCCTTCTCTTTTTAGATCCTGCTCTTGGCCTCTGCCGTACTCACACACAAACACTTCCTGCCAGAAGAGATGAGTCACAACAGGATCTTCACTCCTCATATGCAATGAATTCCCCTCAGATCCTTGCTCTTTGATTCACTAACTCCTTATAAGCCCATCTCTGAGAAACTCTCAGTAGCCCCTATCACTCCGTGAAGAACTTCTATTCCCTCACTCCTCTCCAGGGTCAACCTTGTACAGAAAATATGGAGTTTCTCTAGACCATGGCATCTTTGAGATATGGAATTATAATAAAATGTTACAAGGAGCAAAAAAGTCTCTTACTTTCCTAAATCTCATATTGCTAAGACGTTGGTTTTTAACCTTTTTTCATTTGAGGACCCTTTAAAAGTTTTGAGTGGAGGTGCAGACCCCTTTGGAAATCTTAGACATAGTCTGCGGACCCTCTGAGGTCCATAGACCACAGGTTGAAAACCACTGCCCTAAGAAGTTATCCAGTTAACTTTAAAGATTGAGGATAAAAAGGGGCAGGGGTGTCCCCAAAACCAGCACAGTTCTTTTATGACAGGGAATGTGCACCAGATAATTCAGGTGGTTATAATCAAGGATGTAAAGATATATTCTATTAGTTATCATTTTGCCTAAAATAAATTCTAGAACATTAAAACCAGAAAATTCAAAGTTACCTTAAATTTGTGAAAAATAAACTTTTGGAAATTAAGATTTTATGAACAACGTTCTCTCTGCCCCCATTCCATACTCCAGCATGCACCCATGTAATCTGCATTATCCACTTGATGGACATTGGTATATGTGTTAAGTATTTCAAATGCCTTTTTTAGATTTTTTTCAACTACTCTTTGTTCTCCACATGTAACAGGTAATAAGGACCTGCTTTAAAAGTCTATTGAATTCAAGTGACTTCATTCCACTGACTTCATTGGACTTTAGATAAGGCCCTAAATTTGTTTTGGAAAATGAGTTACAGTTCATTGTAGTCTATGCTGGTATTTGTACAGTAGCTGGAGTGATAGTGATTATCTGGTTGTATTGAGATGGCTGGGTCTCATGCTCACACTGTGATGGAAAATGAGATAAGTATATTGGTGTATGTATTTTGCATAGAGAGGGTGCTGGAATGGGATCTGTAAATAGTAGCAGGTGTTTGGGGACCCGATGTAGATGATGAGATGTGAAAAGGCTCTTGATAGCCGTTGTGGGAGGTTGGAGGGACAGGTCTCAACTGTATTGGTGAATAAGTGGTTAATGCTGATGTAGCTCTTTCTGAAGAGTCACCTACCCAATCACAGATGCAAGAGTATAGCCTTTGAGAAAAGAATCCCAAAGGGTTGGATATACAGCCTCAAGAATGTGTGTGTAAAGAGGTAGGGGTGTGCCAGAAATGCCTAAGCTTTGGAAGTCCTGAAAATGTAAGCCAGAGACATAAGACCCCCTCAGTAAGAAGGTTGATCTTCTGGTATATTAGGATAATAATTTAAGCAAACAATAGACAAGCAAGCAGCCCCTTGATCAAGATTTTCAAATTTAAGTAATGATTTTGGATGATTTTCATCTTCATTTTTGGGTGTTCAACTTGAGACAACTTAAACAGACGTGATTCTCAGAAAATGCTGTGCATCCATGCTCATTTTCAGAAAATGCGGAATACTCATTCTCTGAAAATCAAGCACCCCAAAAATGAGGTAGTCAGAATCACTAGTCACTTTTGAAAATCTTGGCCTTTACTTCTTATTAAATGTGCCTGAAAGGAAATACAAGAAAATTACAATATGCACACTTTGGATGATTATTAATAATAATTATAATTTGTCCACTTCAAAAGATAAGTTACTTTGGTAAGAATAGCAAAGAGTCCTATGGCACCTTGTAGACTAACAAACGTATTGGAGCATGAGTTTTCGTGGGTGAATACCCACTTCGTCACATGCATCCGACGAAGTGGGTATTCACCCACGAAAGCTCATGCTCCAATACGTCTGTTAGTCTATAAGGTGCCACAGGACTCTTTGCTGCTTTTAGAGATCCAGACTAACACGGCTACTCCTCTGATATTTGGTAAGAATATTTGTTTTGATGGTGGAGGTAATGTTTCTTAGAAGGAAAAAGTAAATCACTATTGCACATATAAGAAAAGTTCTCAATTCTTGTTGATGAAAAAAGTGAACTGCAGCTCTTTTTTTCAGCTGATACCTGCCACAGACACTTTAATTTCAGGAAAGTTAGATAGTTTTACCTGTTTGCCAGAGACTTTGGTTTTGTATTCATGTCAGATGCCAAATGGTAAACCTATTTCTGTCATGTTTTAATCAGCACGGGGTAGTCTAAACATATTCAGTAGGTCTACTGACCTTTTCCTGAGCAATGGAAAACTTTCAGCAGTGCCAGTGCTGTATTTTTATACCACTATTATTTACAAGTCTTGTCTTCCTTGCTACTATTTCTTAGACCTGTCCTTGAATAAAAAATAAATGTGTCAGTCAGACTTTTAGTCACACCTGTTTTTTAATACAATTAAAATGGATATAACTTTCTTAAAAATAGAAATGTGTGTTTAGCCAATCTGTTTTATCTGAAAGTCATGTCTTTAGTTACGGTTGTTTAACAACGATGGTCAATTTCTGCAGTTTATTAACAGGTAATGTATGAAATAATTCTATACCAAATACACTTTTACCATTATTATTCATTAATTTATTAACAATTATCACAGTAGCAGCTAGATACCTATTGTCATTACACATCTTAAAAACTGCTGTCCTTTTGACAGAAATAAAATCAAACAGAAATAAAAAAACACAAATGCTCTGTAAGATACTTAACCAAAGTAAGATACTTTGCTCTGTAAGATACTTAACCAAATATTGTTGCCTTACATTGTGCACTCACTAGACTCAGGTTTTGGAAGACCTGCAAAGAAAGCAAATTCTCTAGGCAAGAGCCCTTTACAGAGAAAGCCCTGCAGCTGATTGTGCAGTGTTTAACCTCAAGAACAAACAGAAAAGAGCCTTCCAGCTGATCTAAATGTCACAGAGGAAAAGAGTGAGAGGAAACCTCATCTAAGATGGCTAGGTTACAGACTATTCAGGGCTTTAAAGGTTAGGATGCACACCTTGAACTGACTCAGAAATGACCACAAAGCCAATGGGAAGACTTGAGTACACAGTATTGTATTCACAGTGGCCCATTCCAGAGGTAGCCAGCTGTATTCTCCACAAGTGGGAGATTCCAGGCGGTATACTTCAAAGGACTCCCTCCCAAAGCCTCACTTCTTCTGTAGCACCTAATAACGATAGCCTCTGTTGAATGTCTCTTCCACACAATATACATTATAGGAGATGAGAGTGAGATCAATGAAACAAAACAAAATAAATTATCTAATCCTGCACTCTAATCTGGCTCCCCTAGTGCATCTTGTCTTATCTGTGTGTATCTTTTAAACAGTAAGATTAGGGATCAAGATCTGTCCTTATATTTATCTCCAGTACAGCAGCAGGTAACAGTGATGGAGATGACAAATGTGTGAGTGACAGTGGAAAGACCTCCCAATCAGAGGAATAGTTGCAGGTTTCTGGCCATTTGTACTTAATGAAAGGTACAATAGATTCAATAGAAAACAAAGACTTGGACCCATTTTGATGAAAAGCAACCACATGTCTCCCAGTGCCAAGAAGCATCACTTCCATTGTATCTGTACAGAGCTCTAGCCAGGCTGCTTTTGTCTAGGCCTTTACACCATCTTATTATTCCCCAGTGCCTGAGTGAGTTAATCTGGGTTAAGTGAAAAAGAGACATACAGCTGAGTATCCTCAGTACACAGGAGATGCTGCAGTTGCCCATATTTCACAATCTCCTTCAATGTACATGGAATAAGAGTAACAAAATGGCTCCTATTGAACTGCCATGAGAAGACCCTCAAAGAGAATGAGCAGTTACCCAGTGCTACTCTATGGGAGCTCTCAGAAAAGCCATTTGATCCACTCTGGCAAGGTTATGCAGATGGCAATACCTTGGTATCAAAAGCTGCAGATAGAGCTGATAACACTGACATCTAAACCTTATCCATTTCAAGGAGGAGATTATTAACCACTGCTATCAATGCAGTCTCATTTTCATACCATTTGAACCAAGACTTAAGTGGGATCTAAGACACTGAAGGAATCCAGGGGCAGCTGGAGTTGGCCCATAACTATTTTCTCAATAGCCTTCCTTAAAATTAGGAGAATTGAGACAGGACAACAACTGGCAGGGTTATTCATGTCTAAAAATGGTTTCTTGAGTGAGATTGACACCACTTGGGTGATCTGTTGAGTCTATTGTCTCTTGACTGCCTTTAAGGCAGTAGAGGGCTGCGATGGATTTGGAACTGCTCAATGTATGTGTCACAAACTGATCCATAATTACGAACCTACATTGTTTAAACCCTTGTTATATATTGTACCACACTTGCTTATTGCAGTGATTGTCCTATGAATGCTTAATTATTTCTCTCTTTGTCACTGCCTGTCTGTCTCTTGTCTCTCACAATACTCTTTGTTTTTCACATCTAATCAATGTTAATTCCATCCAGGGTTTAAATTCATCAAATTATATGGGTTTGAGCCCATCCACTGGTGTATAAACTGAGCTTCGTAGGATGCACACAATATTCTCTTTGTTCTGTAGCAAGGAGAGACAGAGAGAGAGACCTGCACAAAGAATTCTGGATGAGGCAAAGGAAAGTTATTTTTAGGCTGTGAAGGAAACTTGATGAAAGAGCCAGAACTTCAGGTTGCATTTATTTTCAATGAAGTGAATCTTCATCATGCACAAAGCTTATTTAAAAATAAACTATTCTCAAAGCTTTGAATAAAGATGTTAGAAAGTTAAAGTGTATGTAACTTCCCTACTATGATGTCTGATTACTCAAAATGGCCTGCCTTCCAAAGTTCCTTAAAAATACAGTGCTAGTGTTTTAGTTTATAACATTAGAATGATAATTACTATTGCCTGCATTGCCCTTCTCCTAAGGAAATACCCAAAGGAGGAATCTTGGGCAAATAAACAGCTATAGGAGGATTTTTCCTGAGAGAATTCCATTATGAAAGCATATTTTGCCCTACTAGAATGCGTGATCTGGGGATCCACAAGAGCCTATTGTACTCCCTTGGATTTTTCTCAAACTCCTGTGCTGTGCAGGTCCACTGGAGAGTTCATGTAATGTTTGCTTCACATACAAAGATGTATACACAAGATTTTCAAAACAGAAATGTCAAATACCATACGGGGTCTGTGGGACAGGTTCTCTGTGTAAATTAGTACAGTCCCATTGACTTCAATAGAATAATGCCAGTTTACACCAGCTGAGAACCTGGCCCTATGTATGTACTGAAGTTAAATTGTGTATGAAGCTGCAGTCCACAGCCCCAGTTTAAAAATGCGTATTTATTGTCAACTGTTCTGAAATAGCTTTCTGTGAAAAGGAGATTGCTTGTATAGTATACGGGCCGCATTTTGCCTTGCCTCTCTCACATGGAACATAAGGATTGTCATACTGGATGAGATCCAAGGTCCATCTAATCCAGTATCTTGTCTCCAACTGTGGCTAGTACCAAATGCTTCAGAGGCAAGTGTAAGAATCCCATAGTAGGCAAATGCAGCTTAATCTGCTCCCCACAGAGCTCTCATCCTACTCTCTGATAGTTAGAGATAATGAGGACAAGGTTTTAAGATGAATTTTGATAACTCTGGATACACCTGATAGCCACATAAATATCCAGTCCCTTTTTGAATCTTGCCAAGTTCAATGAATTCTTCAGTTTAATCACCTGTTGCGTGAAAAAGTATTTCCTTTTCTCAGTTTTGAATTACCCACCTGTCCATTGCATTGAATGTCCCCTTGTTCTTGTATTATAAGACAAGGAGAAAAGAAGTTCCCCATTTCCTTTCTCTATCATTCATTATTTTCTGTACTTTTATCATCATGCCCTTCTTATTCATCACCTTTCTAAGGTAAATATAAGCTATCCCAGTGTGGTAGAGCCTTCAGTGGCCGGGCAGTCTAGTGGCCAGATCATTGGTTAGGGAGGGATGAAGGGACCTGACCCCTCCTCCCTCAGGTCCTGGCCAGGGTCCTGTGACGCTCACCCAAAAGCAGGGGAGATGGACCTTCCTCCCAGCCCTGAGGAGGGCTTCGGGGCCTGTTTTCCTGAGCTGCCTCCTATGCAAGTCCTTTTAGTTTGGCATGTGGCCCTGTTAGTCCAGTTTTCCTGAAGTTGGGCTTTGTCTGCAGGTTCCCATTTGCAGGGGAAGACTTACTTGCCTCCAGTGGCTGCACTGGCAGGCAAGTTGCTGGTCTGTGCCTTCAGGCAGGCATACTGAGAGCTCCTGCCTCTTTGCCAGTCAGCCCCTGACTGAGCCAAGCTCCCTTCTTTTCTCCCCCCTCCAGGCCTGGCATTGGCTGTAGGTATAACAGGGTGGGGCTAGCTGAACCCACAGGTGTTCTTTCACCCCTGCTGTGCCTGGATGCAGTCTCTCTACTCTTTCACACATTCCCTGCCTCCATGACCCCATTTGGGGTCTGCCCCCTCTAACTGCTGTCCACTATCCTGTGAAAAGAAGTCTGCATTCAGATGGGCTCTGGCCAGGGGTGAAAGTAACTTACAGGGCTCACTGGTACTGCTGGAGTCCTGGGGGGGGGGGAGTTGCCTCATCCGGAAGAGGCGTGGCCTCATCCGGAAGAGGCGTGGCCTCTCAAGATTTAAAGGCCCTGGGGCACTGGCTCTGGCTGGGAGACCCAGGGCCTTTAAATCAACCAGGGGCTCGCAGCTGAAAAGTTGGCTGGGAGCCCCTCGGGGCTCAGGGGCAAATTAAAGGGCCTGGGGCTCCGGCTGCCAGGGAGAACCCTGAGCTTTGCGGGGCTGGGGCAGGGATTTAAAGGGCCCAGAGCTCCTGCCCCTCAGGGGAGCCCTGAGCCCTTTAAATCCTGGCCCCATCCCGGCCGCCAGAGCCACGGCAGGGATTCAAAGGGCTCTGGGCTGCCTGCAGCCTCAGGGAGCTCTGAGCCCTTTAAATCTCAGCCGCTGTCGCTGGGATTTAAAGGGCTCAGGGCTGCCCACAGCTGTGGGGAGCTCTGAGCCCTTTAGATCCCGGGCCCTGCCTGGCTGCCGGAGCCGCGGCCGGGATTCAAAGGACTCTGGGCTGCCCGCAGCGGCGGGGAGCTCTGAGCCCTTTAAATCCCAGCCCCTGCCCAGCCACCGGAGCCCTTTCAATCCCCGCCATGGAAGCTGGTTCAGTCCAGCACGGCGCATTGGCTCTTGCCGGTACGCCAGATCGGACCAGACCAGCTTACTTTCACCTCTGGCTCTGGCTTTCCCGGCCTGGTGCTGGATGCTGAAGGAGAAGGGATAGAGAGAAAGGTACCACTTCATGATTCGGGAATTTGTGTCTTTCATGGCATAGCGCCAGTGGAGGGGCACATGGTCAGTAACAAGGGTGAAGTGCACACCCAGAAGATAATAACGGAGCGAGTCCATGGCTCATTTTACCGCTAGGGCTTCTTTCTCAATTACTGAATAGGTCTTCTCTCACAGGAATAGCTTCCTGCTAATATATAGGGTGGGGTATTTGTCACCCCCTACTAGCTGTTATAGAACAGTTCCTAGGCCCACATCTGAGGCGTCAGTTTGTAACAAGAACTACTTGGCAAAGTCAGGCCTGTACAAGACAGATTCCTGAGACAGTCAGGCCTTCAGAGTTTGAAATGCCTCCTCACAGCCTCTGGTCCACAGGATCCTTTTAGGACTCTTGTTCTTGAGGAGATCAGAAAGGGGGGCCACAATGGGGGAGAATCTTGGGATAAAGTGGCAGTAGTACCCAGCTAGTCCCAGGAATCGGCATACATGCTTCTTTGAGGACGGTGTGGGACACAAACTGGAGGGCCTGGACTTTGTCAGCCAAGGCTTGGATCAAGCCCTTGCCCAATGTGTACCCGAGGTAGGTGGTCTCATTCTTCCCAAGGTGACACTTGGCGGGGTTTGCTATCAGGCCAGCCTCCTGGAGGGACTGCAGGACTGATGTCACATGTCTCGTAGGGAGGAAGATGCCAGCATCCCTCACAATCCTGGGGTCCATCTTTCAGGGACATGGGGCTCTTGGTTGCAACCAGCCCTGAAGGGGATGTCATTAGGGGGGACTTGCTGGCTAGGTAGTTCTCCATAAGCTGGATGGCATCCATCATGGTGTCAGCGTGATGCCGCAACACCTACTCTCTTTCCCCAGGAGGCAGACAAACTGCTTGACCAGGACCCGCTCAACAATCTGCATCCCCATCTTTGCTTCTGATTTGAGCCATCTTCAGCATAAGTCATGCAGCTTCTGGGTAACCAGGCGGGGTTGGGCCCCCCAGTGGGTACCGCTCCTCCTGGAAGTGTTGCCGGAAGGTTTCCTCCGAGAGATCTAGGGTGTTGAGGATCACTGCCTGAACCTGGGCATAGTCCTGGGTGGTGGTAGGGTCTAAAGCACGGTATGCAGTCTGTGCTACCCTGGTTAAATACAGGGCAACACTGCAGCCCATTGGTCTCTGGGCCACCGGGCTAGTGCGGCCACTCTCTCGAAAGTCTCTAAGAAAGCCTCAGGATCATCATTAGGCCCTACTTTGGCAAGCCTAATAGGGGCAGGGTTAGGCAGCTCTGCTGGAGCACCAGGTCGCAAAATAGATGCCACCTGTTGGACCAGCTGCTGTTGTTGGGCTGCCAATTCGTGAACTAGCTGCTGCTGCTGCATGGCCATCTGCTGCCAGAGTTGTTGTTGTTTCTGTTGATGATGGGTGTTTTGCTCTGTCATCCATTTCAGCAGCTGCTCCATCTTCAGTCAAGTGTTTGGCCTCAGGACTCTCTCTCTCTCTCTCTCTCTTTCTAAATTCCTTTCAGCAGGAACTAAGGCGATGTCCGCACTCTCCACCATTTGTGATAGGGCCTTCAGTGGCCAGGCAGCTTAGTGGCTAGATCATTGGTTAGGGAGGCTGAAGAGGGACCTGAGCTCTCCTACTGCCTCAGGTCCTGGCCCAGAGTCCTGTGTCGCTTAACCCAACGCAGGGGAGATGGACCTTCCTCCCAGCCGTGAGGAGGGCTTCAGGGCCTGTTTTCCTGGGCTGCTCCCTATTCAAGTCCTTTTAGTTTAGGGTGTGGCCCTGCTAGTCCAGTTTTCCCACAGTTGGGGCTTCTCTGCAGGTTCTCCTTAGCAGGGGAAGACTTACTTGCCTCCAGTGGCTGCGTTGGCAGGCAGGTTGCTGGCCTGTGCTCTCAGGCAGGCATACGGAGAACTTCTGCATCTTTGCCAGTCAGTCCCTGGCTGAGCCAAGTTCCCTTCTTTTCTCCCCACCCCCAGGCCTGGCTTTGGCTGCAGGTATAACAGGGTGGGGCTAGCTGAACCCACAGGTGTTCTTTAACCCCTGCTGTGCTCGGCTACAGTCTCTCTGCTCCTTCACACCCAGTCTTTTCAGACTCTCAATAGAAGACTTTTCCCCAACTTTCTGAAGCCCCTGTAGTTCTGCAATATCCTTTTATTTATTTGTATACTGTATGCCCTAGGAGCCCCAACTGTGTGAGTTGCTGTACAAACTCAAAGATAGCGTGGCCAGTACTGTACACAGTGTTGAAGATGAGGCCACATCATTGATTTATATGAAGGTATTATAATATTTTTCTCTACTATTTTCCATCTCATTTCTTATGAGTAATCCCATTGTCTTTAAGGGGACTATTAAAGGCCCAGTTCAGGAAAACATCCCTATTCAGGAAAGCACTTAAAGATTTGCTCAAATCCATCCCTATTTAGGACAGAACATAAGCACATGCTTAAGTCCCATTGAAACACAAGACAGTGGGCTCTAAGCTTTAAAGTTCAGAATGTGCTTTAAGTGCTATCCTAAATAGGAATGAATTTAAGCATGTTTTAAGTGTTGTTCTGAATCACATCTTAAATTAGAATAGATTATTAAAATTTGCTAGATTAGGCTCTATATTATGGAACATCAAATGGCCCATAAAAAAACAGCAAAGAAAACAATGTAAATCTTTTTTTTACTGAAGAACTCCATTTCCTGTCATTTTTGGCAAAGTAATTCATCTAATTTATGTCAAAAGAATAAAAGGTTGTATAACTTTTTATGAGTTTTGTAAGTAAAATCACAGAAATATGTAATCCCCTTAGTTGATTTGGCTTTGACTTTTCAGGTTTTGATTCTTTTCTTATATTTAAAATTTTCTTTTTAACTGAACTTCATAACTAACTGGAATAAAGCTGCCTATTTCTTCCAGTTCAAAACTCCTATTGTCAAAGTTCCGTTTATAACTTGTTAATTAGATACCTGATACAGAAGGCTCATGCTCCTTGGAAAATAAAATCCAGTAAAATCTGAGAACATTTTTGGTCAGTCTAAAAAATATTGCATTGACACAATATTAGATTACATGTACTGCCACATGTACATGTACAATACCATATTTGTACAATATATTGTAATCCTGCATCTTTGCCAGACATGTGAGATCAAATATGGTAATTACTGTTGTTGAAGTCAGATACACCAGAAGAAAAACACAAGTCTGAAATTACTGAAACATCATGGGAAAGAGGAACGGAGTTCCCAGAAATATACCCCCAAAAAATGAATGCTTCACAGTTAGGAAGTGAGTTGGCCAGAGATATCCAAAAGCAGATGAAGTCGTTTTGACCTGAAGAAATTATTTACCATCTGTCTGAATGTGTACCCAACAGCATTTTTTTCTCCTCTACAATGTTCTTATTTAAAATAAAAATATTGCACAGATTAGCTGTTGCTATCATCATTTAATGAACTAGGCTTGTGAAATACACTGATCAATATTTTGTTTAGACAGCTGATTTGTAAAAAGAAGCAACATTTCTATGAAAGTTGTGGTATACATTATCAAACAGGGCATTAGAAAACAAAAGAATTAATGATTTAGAGCTACCTGTAGGTTTTGGTATATTCATCAGCATAGACACATTTGTTTTTTAAAAAGTGAATTTTCTATCACTTCTAGTTGTGAAGAAGGCTTTCACAATGCTTTTAAATCAATTGCACCAATGATCTTTTTGAGAATGCAGAAAGACAAATCTAAACAATGCCATCAAGACAGAGGTAGATTAGCCACACTTCCAGTTATCTCAGTGGAGTTGAAAAAAATTAATTTGAATTCATTTGCAACAATTTAAAATGATGTTGTTCACATCTGAACAACACATCAGCAATAATAATAATAATACATAACATTCTGCCTTTCACCTTCTAAATGCTCTGCAAACATTATTAGCTAATATAAAGCCTGATTGAAGTGACAGGGAGATTTATGTTCACAGAAGAAGTAAACACTACATACATACTGTAATCTACCGGTTTAAGTCATATAAAAAGGGATCGTAAAGGCTGTTAACAGAGACCCTTTAGGTACATAGCATAAAGTAGGGGAGAGGAAGGGAAATCTAAGCCAGAAAGATAGTAACTGGACCACGTAGCTCCTTATAAATTATATTTGAAGATGAGGTATAAAGGATTTGTGGGGTTGTTTTAAGAACCTAAGAAATGAAATTATTAGCAGAATAATAGTAATTGTAGATAAAGATTCCAACTACATTTACTTTTTAAAAAACAAAATATTTGAAAAAGCAGTTTTTATTTATCTGCAAAGACCTACTTTCAGGAATCCATGCTTCCCCTTAAAAAACTGGTGACATCTCCAGCACCTAAAACAACTACAGGGAGTGCCTTTAGGACTTGGCAGGTAAATAAAGGAGGAAATAGTTTCAAATATTTTGTTTTAAAATATGCCAGGTTGTCATTTTTAAATCTATGCACATTTTGTTCTTAATGTTGATTGGTAAACAGTACTTTTTGTAAAATAACAATTTAGCAGTTCACTTTCAATAATGTGTAATGAAATACAGGTCTTGCAAAACTGCAAAGTACCTTATATTCATTGTGTGGAGGCATATAGACATACATAGAAGCAATCCTCAGTGTAAAAATTAGGATAAAAGGTATGTCTGATTTTTTTTGTAAGACCTAAGGAGAGTATATATATTTACAGTATAAACTTGTTCACTTGCTTCATTTATCAAAGATTATCATTCACACCTCTGCAAGTAACCCCAGTGACTTCACTGTGGGCATGGTAGTCTATTCTGTTCTATTTAGAATCTTATTCTGTGCTCATCCCTTTAGTATCAGAATGCCCTCCAGTTGTGCATTAAGCGACATTACTAACTTCTGTCATGAGTTTTTCTTATCCTCTCCCCAGGGTGAGAAGTGTGTGCAGTGGAGTATTTTGTGTTGTGAGGGGTTTTTATTTTTTTTTTTAATATACACGTTGCTAGGTATTTGTGTTTGAGAAAGCAAAGTCAACTAAATGTATCCACAGGGTTTGGCTCCAATCCTGCACCTAGCTATATACACACTTAACTTTAAACATGCAGATAATCCCACTGAAGTTAGATTGACTACTGTCATAACTATAAAGGGAAGGGTAACAACCCTCCTGTATAGAATACTATAAAATCCCTCCCAGCCAGAGGCACCAAAATCCTTTTACCTGGAAAGGGTTAAGAAGCTCAGGTAACCTGGCTGACACTTCACCCAAAGGACCAATAAGGGGACAAGATACTTTCAAATCTTGTGGGGGGGAGGGAACGGCTTTTGTTTGTGCTCTTTGTTTTGGTGGTGTTCGCTCTTGGGACTAAGAGGGACCAGACATCAATCCATGTTATCCAAATCTTTCTGAACAAGTCTCTCATATTTCAAACCTGTAAGTAACAGCCAGGCAAGGCATATTAGTTTACCTTTGTTTTCTCAACTTGTGAATTTAACCTTTGCTAGAGGGAGATATCCCTGTTTTGTTGTAACTTTGAAACTAAGACTAGAGGGGTTCTTCTGGGCTCTTTGGATCTGATTACCCTGTAAAGTTATTTTCCATCCTGATTTTACAGAAATAATTTTTACATTTTCTTTTTAACAAAATCCTTCTTTTAAGAACCTGACTGATTTTTCTATTGTCCAAAGACCCAGGGCTTTGGGTCTTTGATCACTTTGTAACCAATTGGTTAAGATATTATTCTCAAGCCTCCCTAGGAAAGGGGGTATAAGGGCTTGGGGGGGATATTTTGGGGGAAGAGGAACTCCAAGTGGTCCTTTCCCTGTTTCTTCTTAAATCACTTGGTGGTGGCAGCGTACCAGGTTTTAACCTAAGCTAGTAGAAATAAGCTTAGGGGGCTTTCATGCAGGTCCCCACATCTGTACCCTAGAGTTTAGAGTGGGGACACTGCTCATGTGCTTAAGGTTGAGTACATCATAAGCACGTGGAGGATTGAAGCCTAAGGTACTCTCTGCTTGAGTAATGGTGGTAGAATATATCCTTTATGTAATAATAATGTATCGTTTGATTTTACAAAATACAGAGTAAAACATATTCCCTTCCCCCAAATACCTTATAATATATGAAAGACAAGATGGAGAAGGCAAGACATTGGATAACAGTTCAGGAAAAGGAAAGTGTGAAGAGATTATTGTTAGGGGAAATAAAGTAGGAAGAATTTGAACAGAAAATTGGTTTTGAGGAGGGATTTGAAGGAAGAAAGAGAAGTGAAATTCTTTAAAACCAGGCAGGATATAATGTGGATGTCACATCATTTTAAAAGATAAATCAGCATTTTTATCTTTGGTTAATTTGCAAATTTTCCAGATGATAATTCAAGGTCAAACGTTATTGCTATGCCATGAGACTCAGCTGCATGTGTGCAGCTCACTTTTCCAAAGGCATTCTCTCTCTTTGAATCTCAAGAAGCCACTACTGAACTTGTGCAAGCAGAGGAGGAAGCTGAGCTGGAGCTAAACCCTTAAAACCTGATCCTGCAAACACTTAAGCATATGCATAATTGTACTCACATGAGTAGCTCCACTGAATTCAATGGAACAGAAGTTATGCACATGCTTAAGTGTTCACAAATTCAGCATTTTACTGGTCAGATACCAGGTAGTTCTCCTGACCCCTGTCACAATGATGTGAACTTTTCTTTCAACAAAGAGAATGTAAATTGAGTTTAGGCCAGTAATGCAGGGCCGCCCAGAGGATTCAGGGGGCCTGGGGCAAAGCAATTTCGGGGTCTCTTTCCATAAAAAGAAGTTGCAATACTATAGAATACTATATTCTTGTGAGGGCCCCGGGGCAAATTGCCCCTCTTGCCTGCCCCCCCACCAGATGGCCCTGCAGTAATGATTTTGTGGCAATTTTCGCAGGAATCAGGGTGTCTTAATCCACTTCCAGTTGGTCTAATTACGTTTTACTTACCTACATTTCCCCTTGTATTCGGATACGCTATTCTTCACTTTCTCTCTTGAGCTGCTATGAGTGTTGCTAAATGGCTTTTAACCACTGTTAAATGTTTTCTATGTTTTAACATTTAAATAACTTCACCTGAGCAGTGGGTAAAGTGATTCCTACCTATGTATATTTTATATGGTGAATTAGTAAAATTTTGAATTGCATTCACTTCCACCTGGTCTTACATAATATTACATTAAAAGAATGTTCAGGTTGAAAAGTCAAGCACTTAAAAGTTAGAAAATGCCAGAATTAAGCTTCCCCATATGCATTATGATACAGTCTTTAATTACATAATCACATCCTATTTTTTCCACAGGACCCCCTAAATCATTGAGTGCAGGGGATAGATGGTGCTATGAGAATGAATCAAGCTTGTATAGTGAGTAAGGCTGTTGTTTATAGGAGCCGTGCCTCATTTGTTACAAGTGTTATGAATGAGGCAGGTGATTCCATTTTCTGGTTAAGGAAGTTGAATGCCACCCTGGAGAATTGGATTCTATCGTTTCTTGTCCTTCAGAGTTGTGATCTGGCTTAATCATTTAAGACAAATACGTACATTAAAATGTTCACAGATGGCCATTAACTTTGTGCTCAATTTCTACACTTGACACCAGATTTGCAGAAGTGCTGAGTGCTTACAACTGCAACTAAATTGAAAAATCTGACTGGAGTTGTGCTTTGAATATATAATATGCTGTACATGTGCTAAGTACTCTGGAAAACTGGGCCCTAGGTGTCTCAAATTGGGCACCCAAAATTAGAGGACATTTTGAAAATTTTGGCTTTAATTCCCCTGAGCCTCAGTTCCCGTGTGCCTCAGTTCATGTGGCAAGAGCTGTGCAGGGACTGAGCATGCTCACTGAGGATGGAATCTTCAGGGAACTTAGCCACTAAACTCAAAGAAGTTGAGCATATGAAAGCTGAAATTTTTCAAAGGCTTATACCTTGGCCAATTTGGAGAGACTTTCACAGGGATGCAAATGATATAACCCTAACGCACAGGCCATCCTCCTGCCAAATGTCAAGCCGTTGCTCCACAAAACTGGCAGGTGCTAGGGCTTCTAAAATAAAATGTTGTTTAAAAAAAATGTAACAAGGGCAAAATATATTTTCCCCTCGTCTCAGGCCATGGCTACACTGGAGAGTTGCAGCGCTGGTGGTGGGTTTACAGCGCTGCAACTTAGTAGCTGTCCACACCTGCAAGGCACATCCAGGGCTGCAACTCCCTGGCTGCAGCGCTGGCTGTACACCTGGTCTGCTTGGGGTATAACGATTGCAGCACTGGTGATGCAGCGCTGCTCGTCAAGTGTGGCCACCAAAAGCGCTGTAATTGGCCTCCAGGGTATTAGGAGGTATTGCAGAATGCCTGTTCACAACAAACCGGAAGAGTGGCTGAACTCCGGGCACCCTGGAGCTGCTTATCTAAAAAACAAACACAGCTCCTGTTTGCTCGAGTGACCGAGGAGAGGCAGGCAGGGGAATTGCTTTGGAATGTTCACAGCTGTTTGCTTGAGGAGAGAAGCCACACGGCGGAGGGGGAGTGGGGAGTCCGTGTTGAGCAGCTGCTTATGTGGTCTGAAGGCTATTTAGGAGTGCATAATTTGCATTTAGTGAAGAAGAGAGGGGTGGGGGAAGAGGTCAAAACTTTTAAAATGATTGAAGGTAGGTGCTGTGTATCTTCCAGTCCTTAGAAATTGCAAGGCAGGGAGCTGACAACAGCATCAGCTCCAAAAATCCACTCTCTCTGTCTCCCCCACGCTCCCTGTCACACTCCACCCCACCCCCCTCTTTTGAAAAGCACGTTGCAGCCACTTGAATGCTGGGATAGCTGCCCACAATGCACCACTCCCAACAGCGCTGCAAATGTGGCCACACTGCAGCGCTGGTAGCTGTCAGTGTGGCCACACTGCAGCGCTTTCCCTACACAGCTGTACGAAGACAGCTGTAACTCCCAGCGCTGTACAGCTGTAAGTGTAGCCATACCCTCATTCTCAGAAATGGCTGAAGAACTTTAGCTGAAACTTTTAAAAAAACACCAAAAAATAAAACAAAAAACCCCTCATACTGAGGCTGATACCCATTATGGAAAATTTTAGCCAAAATAGTTAAAATTTGACAAAATTATAAGTGACTAAAAACAGAGTATTATAGAGAGACATCTCAGGCAATGTTAACTACAGGGAGTTCTACCAGCTATAAAACCATCATGAACATTAACTGTTTTTTTTAATGTTTCAGATTCTTTGAATATATATTTCTCTATAAAGATGCAGTGATGTTTCAGATTGAGCAAGTCACAAAGCTGTGCTCAAAGATTGCTTTGACTGAGCCTTGGGATCCTTATGATATTCCTGACAACTCCACTTATGAAGACCAGTACTACATTGGGGGTCCTGGAGATGAAATTATGGTACAGGAATGGTCTGATAGAAAACCAGCCAGGAAATGTAAGTATTTGGTTTGGTTTTGTTGAAAAATATCTGCATTTCCTTTACCCAAGATATAATTTTCCAACTGACTGTTAGCATTGACTTCCATATTACCACAAAATTTGCAGGAAGAAATAACATGTAATAAATATCCAGTACATACTGTATCTCATATTAGTGCGGCATTGTATTAAAGAAAATGTCCCCATTATTTAAGAGTTAAATATCTGAAGAGCATATAATGGAGTTGTTTGCATGTCTCAGACAAAGTTTAGGATGAAACCACACCATTTTCCCATTAGAGTCCAGTAATCTGAGCCCAGAATTATTCATAAGAAAATCTATAATATAGAGCAGGGGTCGGCAACCTGCGGCACGCGTGCCAAACATGGCACGTGAGCCAATTTTGAGCGGCACGCAGCCGCCTGCCGCAGTCCTGGCCCTCAGCCCCCTCACCCACCGCTCTCCCCTGCGGGGGCAGGAGGCAGAAGCTTGGTTCTGCGGCAACCAAGCTTCCCTGTCCCCTTGCTTCTTCCCCCAGAGTGGTGCTTTCCTGCCCCGCCCTCTCTCCTTCCCTGCGCCAATCAGCTGATGGCCCTAGCGAGGGGGAGGGGGGAAGAGCAACAGCGTGCAGGCAGTTCCCTAGAGGGGACAGAGAGAGGTAGGGACGGAGCCTTGGGGAAGGGGGTGGAACAGGGCACATCCCTTCCAGCCCCCTGCCTTGAGCCGCTCAGGGCAGAGGGCTGGGAGCACCCCTATGGGCTGAGTACCCCAGCCCTTTGCCCTAATCCCCCCCATACTGTCTTCTATCCTACACTCCCCACGCCCCCCAGCCCTCTGCTCTGACCCCCCACACACTCAGCAGTCTGCCCTGCACCCTCATACCCCCAGGCCCTCTGCCCTGACCTTTGAACCCCCCACACACCCAGCCTTCTGCCCTGACCCCTCCACACACTCGGCTTTCTGCCCTGCAGCCCCCATACGTCCCAGCCCTCTGCCCTGACCCTTGAACCCCCTCACACACACAGCCTTGTGCCCTGCACCCCCATACCCCCTAGCCCTCTGCCCTGACCCCCACCACACACTCAGCTTTCTGCCCTGCAGCCCCTAAACCCCCCAGCCCTCTGCCCTGACCCTTGAACCCCCTCACACACACAGCCTTCTGCCCTGCACCCCCATCCCTCTGCCCTGAACCCCACCACCCCACACACATCTAGCCTTCTGCTCTGCATCCCCACAGCCCCATCCCTCTGCCCTGACCCCCCACACTCAGCCTTCTGCCATGCACCCCCCACACACACACTCTGCCCTGACCTTTGACTCCCCCATACACCCAGCCTTCTGCCCTGCACCCCCCACACACCCCAGCCCTCATCCCTGAACTCCCTCACACCCCAGCCCTCATCCCTGACCCCTGAAACCTCCCCACCCAGGTCTGGGGTCCCGGCCGCAGGCCCTGCTCAGCCCGCTGCTGGCCTAGGTGAACAGAACTCCAGGCTGGCAGCGAGCTGAGCAGGCTGGCGGCGTAAGATCTGCATTTTAATTTAATTTGAAATGACGCTTCTTAAACATTTTGAAAACCTTGTTTACTTTACATACAATAGTTTAGTTATATAATATAGACTTATAGAAAGAGACCTTATAAAAACATTAAAATGTATTACCAGCATGCGAAACCTTAAATCAGAGTGAATAAACGAAGACGCGGCACAGCAGTTCTGAAAGGTTGTCGACCCCTGATATAGAGAAACTCTTTCACAGTTTCAGGAGTAACTGCATGTGACCTATGTGGCTTGGAGATTACCCAGTGACACAAGGACTTCTTGGAGCCAACTGACAGAGGGCACTGGGGCTGCACAGGGTTTTACAGGGCTCCCTTGGTCAAACATATGCACAATAATCACTGAAGGGTAGCATGTGAGGTCTCTGCCAAGTGGTAGTGTAGTCCACTGGTAATCCTAATAATTTCAAAATGTATGCATGGAAATTATGTTCTTAATGCCTTGATGTTAAGGCAGATCGCCAGGAGGTGACACACCTTGGACGGCTTCCTTTCAGGCAGAGGGTAAGAGACGCCTATCTCCTTGTATGGTCATTTGGGAATTGTGTATTGTATGCCACACAGTGTAGACCTATTTCCATACTGAGCCAGTTGTTGATTAAGAGATTACAAAGTCTACAAGAAAGGAGTATATAGGCATCCTGTTTATGAAGACGGATTGTTCTGATATTTCTATGGATGCAAATACCCTGGATCCTTTGCTGAGAAGGCAAATTGACGCCATGTTTTGCCTCATGAAAACTGGGTCACAGCCAACCTGTCTGAAATACATTGGAAGGACTTTGGGTGAGCATTGCTCTACAAGACATGAAAGTATCTAGTTAATTAAGTCTGGGTTCTAAAATGTGTTACGACTTTATTTGATATGTGACCATTTGTTTCCAATACTTCTACCTGCTATTACTTGAATCACTGTGCTTTGTTAAATAAACTTATACTTGGTTTCACTATAAACATATCTAAGTGCTGTGCATTAAGCAGAGCCGTGATCTTAGGTGGAACTGGTAAGCTGGTGTGTACTGTTCCTTTGGAAACAGCGAATCTGTGAATATTACCAGAGTCCAGTGTATCAGGGACTGGACACTCCAGGGAGAGGTTGAAGAGGTCGTAGGTTAGAGTGTGCCTGTCACTAACCTGTAGAGAGACAGTGAGGCCTACGTAGACCTAGAGAGGGTGCTTGGGCTGCCTCTGACTGATAGAATTAGGTAGCTGTCCCATCGCAGGCATAGACAAAGCTTTTCGTGCTAAGAGTAGGTAGTAGCAAGATGCCTCACAACCCTGGGTACCCCTGGAAAGCATCATACCCAGATTCTAACAATAAAAAAGAGTTCTTAAACCTCCCTGAATTTAAACTGAATTTAGAGCATTATCCAGTTGATACAACACTTACGATTATGACCAACAAAATATATGGCTGGTTATGAACCTTAATAATCAGCCAAGGGAAAATATTTCTTTAATAAAAAAATTAAAAATAAAACAAAGAAAAAGATTGTTAGAACTCTAACTAGACTGGATTCATCCTCCCAGCATTCCACAAGAGACACATCACCATCCGTCCCAGGAAAAATTTTATTCAGATCCAGTATTGTTGGCAGATTTATGTAACTTAATATCCAGATAGTATCATTTTGCACTCTTGAAGTCATTTGAATATGCCCGGCTATATTGTACACCCACAATTATTTTTGTGTGTTTTATATGATAGTATTGAAAGAAAACAATGTCTTGTTCATATCTATCTATCCCTCACAACTAATTTGGCTTGGATTCTTATAGTAAAGTTATTCTGGTTTCAATTGAAATATATTGTACTTTAATAGCATTTTATTTTGCATTCATTTTTATATGAAAATCACTAAAACCACCACAAGAAGGTCCGAAAAGGAGCCTGTAGACTGTTTTATATATGTTCACTAATGTATTATGACTTTCTGATAAGTGTGTTGAATTATTGCTCATCTTATCAGCCTTTATTTAGATGTTCTATATGTATATCACTACTCAAATTGTTTTGTTAATGTGGACTGAATTTTAAAATGATAGAATAAGTGCGCATGACCACTCTTTGGATAAGAGAAGGCAGGGTCCACTAAAGGGCTGGAAGAAAGAAAATATTTGTCACTAATAGGAATTACTGAAATGCGGAAGTCACTGCATCCAGCATGATGGTGTATATTTTTCATCCCTTAGGGGCTGGAATCAGGGTTTCTGTAATAAGAAATACTAATCAAATGCACTAGTGTTTAGTACAAGGTTCTCTGGACTTGGTAGTATCTAGGCTTTAAAGCTTAAAAAGTATCAAGTGGTTATATTCAGATGTATTCTTCCTCTCCATATCTTAGAATTTAATTTGTAATGTCCGTGACTGAGCAAGGAGACATATGGGAATTGGTGCACTGGCCAATTTTGAAATTTCTGGGCAGACTCTAGCTTATGCAAAGATACAATGTTGGAATAATATACACATGCAAATTCAAGAAGTATAACATTTTGTAAAAAGCCAAGATAGAATCAATAGCCTTAAAGTGCCCTAAATTCTTCACCTTTAGTCTTAGTTAGAAACTCAGTTTTTTCAAATTATTTGTTACACAGTAAACAATTTTATATCAACCTTTAGAATCCCTAAGAGCCTTCCACAGAAGAAATCCCTTAATTATTACACCAAAGGAAAGATATCTGTTCTGCCAGTGTCTAATTATGGCACCTTTTAAAATCTTTATAATAAATACAATACAATTCAGCTTTGAATTGCCTCTTTCATAAAAACTATATCCCAAATACTGTGCAAAAATATGCTCTAGTTCATCCAGGTGTTTGAGCACATCCCTAAAACTATACAGTCACCACGTTAAAAAAGGGAAAGAGAAAAGTTAAGGGGTGCAGACAAGAGAGAAAATAAATGCTATGAGGTGAGATTTAAAAAAGATGGTGAGTCAATGAAGCCCTTCTAGATGGCAGAAGCTGCAGAGAGAGAAATTCTTGTATGAACAGTGGCAAGATTACGTGAAGTGAAAAAGGGGAAACTAGTGGTGGAGGACCAGAGAGAGAGAGAGAGGAGATCGGAGAGTTAGTCTGGACTAAATCCATGATGTATTCTCCATCTCAGGATACAAATGTGTTCTTGACTTGTCTCTTGCAGTGGAGAATAGGGTCCAAGGAGTGCAGTTTTGAACAGGACTTCAAATGAATGGAGAGCCAGGGGAGATGCTTAGGGAGGTGGAAGTTGCACTAATGAAGATATGGATGAAGATTTCCACAATGAGGCCGGGCAAGGCTTAGATGGGCAATGCTGTGGAGAGGATGGTGGGCAGATTTGCAGACAAAGGGCTGTGGGAGAAGTAAAATTTAGGGATTAGGATGATACCAAGGGTTTACAGAGAGATGGGAGGAATGAGTCAAGGAAAGAGGCAGAGGAGTGGAGTTGTGTTTGGGAACGTTCCTTCTTTTCCAGGATGAACACTTCTGTGTCTGAGATAGTTAGCTAGAAGATTATGAAAAGAAGCCATGCATATTTTCATTAAAGATGTGACAAAAGGCAAAATAGGTACAGCTGAAGTTCATCAATGTAAAATTGCCATTAGGAATTAAGATAACTATAAAGAATGAAGGTAGAAGGTTGTGGGTCTCCACAGAGGAGCCCTGGGGTAGAGAAGGAATTTCCACCAAAATGGAGAATGAGCGACTTCATAGGTAAGAGGGAATCAGATATCCTACTTAGCTCAGGAAACTGAGTATTGCACAGTGTCAAAGGTGGCTCTGAGGCCCAGCAGTATGAGACTGGAGAAAGAGCCTTCAGTAGCAGAAGGAAGAAATACATTTGGTGATGTGTTAACTACAGGAACGAGAGAGGTTTCCAAGTTATGGGCAATGTGAAGACCATCAAGGATACTGACCTTTTAATCTACCTAGGACCAAATGTGGGATGCAGTGTTTGATGTTTACTCGAAATGTGGGACATAAAACATTTTTCGTGCAGGAAACAAAATGCCCTGGAGTTCCTCCCTTTAGTGTAAATAACTCCTTCTAGAACATCAATTTCATGGTTCTTTTGTGAGGTAAATAATTTTTGAGAATAAAAAGGAGATGTCAAATTTGTGTGGAAGATTGGTGAATTTAGGACTAAAATAAATGATGTCCCTCCAAATGAGGGACACATGGGAACTATGAGAATAAGATGGAGAGGTGAGAGAAATCTGCTTTTTTGATTACATTGATGAAAAATGGATACTTACAGGTAGTGCCGCAGATTTGCCATGGCAGTTTTTGATCAAAAATCATTGGTCAATTTAGTAAAAGTGACAGGTTTAGGGGAAAACAGTGTGTAGAGTCATGGATATGATAACTCAACTATACCTCTTTAAATACAATATACATAAATGCCTCCTTCTTCACTGCCCTCACCTTAATGGGGCGGGGTGGAGGAGGCACTGACCTTGCAGCAGTACCCTCCGCATCAACACAGCAGCCCTAATCCCAGCTCAGTGTGGAGGGAAGGCCCTGGGGCGAGGGGGCTGGAGAGCAAGCTTATCCCACACTCACTTCACAGCAGCAGCTACTGTCCCACGGGACTGGGCCCGGCTCCCTGCACTGGGCATTGCCACCTGGCATGTGGGTCACAGTGCAACTCACTCAAATTTGGCCTGGTTGCCAATCCATCATGATATGAGGGAGCCAGGCCCAGTCTTGCAGGACAGGAGCTGCCACTATGCGATGAGTATGGGGTGGGCTTGTTCTCCAGCCCTTTCGACTGGGGCCTCGCCTCTCCACTAGGTTGGCGACCCACCTAGATGCTTCTCACGACCCACTGATGTGTCATGACCCAGGGTTTGGAATATAAGTGCTTTATTAAAATAATGGGCACAAAGAAAAGTCTCAGACAAACAGAAAAGTCAGAGCATCCATGACATTTTTACCACCCTGACAAATTTACAGCCCTACTTATAGGTCATCACTTGTTTTAGGTGAATATAAAGGCAAAGGAAGCATGATGTCAGAAGGGTCCAAAGAGAGGAGAGAGAGAGAGTTGAGGAAGGGAAAGTAATGGAAGAGAGTAACAGTGGGGGGTTAGGGAGGGAGTATTACAGTGAATCAGGGCAATATTAGATTGACAGAGGGAAGTCTGCAAACGTGATTCTCTAATCAGAACAATTTCCTGATAATTAGGGATTAACCCCTGTTGGATTAACCCAATCCTAAATTGATTGCTGCTGTCCATTAGACTAGCAGATATCAGCCCAGCTCATGACTTGCTTAAGATATGTGTACAGTACACAGTTTTCAAAAACTGCTCCAGAAATTAATATTCAGCTCATGACTAAACATTTTATCTTGAAATAGCAAAGGCTGGGATTTTCAAAGTTCTAGGTGCCCAAAATCCCCTGGGGCTCTTTTGAAAGTTGTCACTGAAGTCAGGAAAATATACAAATGTTCTCTTGTCTCTTTAATAACAACTTTAAAATAATTCATGCTTGTCCCATAAAATAGTTACACTTTGTGCTTCATTATAGTTGAGTCCTGGGTTGGCGTTTACACAGTCAAGGACTGTTACCCAGTGCAAGAAACCTACACCAAGAACTACAGCGTGACAACCTCTACCCGCTTTTTTGATCTACAGCTGGGTATTACTGACCCCTCTGTGTTTACCCCACCCAGCACCTGCCAGGAAGCCCAGCCAATAAAGATGAAAGATGAATGCTGATTATGGACAATGGGTTGCCACATGCAAACAAATAATGACATGGAGGATAATTATTAATAATCATCAACTGACATGTAAGCTGATTTTCAACCTGATTTTTGTCTTTTTGGAATTCTGAGTTTTCATCTGCAAGGGAACACAATATATAATTGAACAGGAAGGTAAGATGTGTAGCAAAAAGGATATCTTTATTTCAGTGTTTCACTAAATTAAACTCTGTTCAACGATGCACTTGGTGTGTGTTACTGATGAA
Source organism: Gopherus flavomarginatus (assembly GCF_025201925.1). NCBI lineage: Eukaryota > Metazoa > Chordata > Testudines > Testudinidae > Gopherus > Gopherus flavomarginatus. The sequence goes on from NC_066618.1 coordinate 94,187,542, forward strand.
GTAATGTTTATAGGCACTATTTTAGCTGTGAATATTTTTTGAAAGTTTCATTATTTAATATTTCAAAATGTCAGCACAAAAGTATATTGTGTTCCTATTAACATAAAAGAGAAGTTGGGTATCGTTTATTACTTCTGGAGGGATTTATGGAGTTGATCAAATATATTCTGTGTAAGAGCTCAACTGTAACCATAAAATGGCATAGTTTAAGCAGACTATGTCAGAGTGATTACATGCATTCTCTTGGGGTTTTTTATCCTCGCTTTTCAAAAAGCTTTCAGTCAAGTGTATGGGGGTGTGCAGTTGTTGGGCTTTTTGCAAAGAAACCAGAGTGACTATTCATATAATACTACGTGACTGATGTAATACTTTAATGGGGGAAAAATAAAAAATTAAACCAAAGGTTTATTTTCTCACATTTGCTAATCCTTCCCTGAAGACTTTCTACAGAGTCTGACTAGACATATTTCTGTTTTATTCATTTCTAATTCATGCTTTTGTCAAGACATTTTTGCTTTTAACATATGCAAGGAAATTAATAGATATTGCATGTGAATTGCTATAATTGTCCTATTTTCAGAAGTCTTTCTTTTTTCAGAGAGTGTGAAAGGCCTTTACAATTTCAGGTAGAAGTAAAAAGCACTTGCTCCTGTCACCTAGATTAATGCACATACAGCTCCTCACGTTGGAATTCTAACAAAAGACCTAAATGTGTGCCAAAAGGGAAAATGGTATTTTAAAGGCCTTTTGCATAGTATGATTACAATGCACTATGATCCAAACATGAATGACAATCCTGCTTTTGTCTGCACCCATTCCTTTGATCAATGAACATGTTCATTGTTAAATCAGCATTCCAAAACATAATCATCCACATACAGCTATTTGCTGGTGGAAGGAATGAGAGCTTAGTTATGAATAAATAAACAAACAAACAAAAACCAAAAAGCCCCAGGTAATGTACATTTTTAGCAGTATAAGCAGTACAGGATATTCAAGTGATATGGACTATATAACTGTCCCATCTTACTGTTTCTGAAATTATAGTAAATGCTTTCATCTTCCATAAGTCTAGCATTTTATTTCAATTGTTACTTGATAATATATGTAGGGACAAATTCTGATCCCCTGACTCATGTTGGGTAGTACTTTACTTCATGAGTTGTCCTGCTGAAGTCAACGGGACAACTTGTAGAGGAAGGTGCTATTCAGCATCAGTAAGGGGACCGCATTCTGGCCCTTAAAGATAGTTATTTGAAAATATCCCACCAAGACTACTACCTCTTCTAGGACAGTCTTCATAAAGAGAAAATGATGTAGGGTTACAGTGATGGTGGAGGATTATATACAATGTATAATTTACTCACCAGTAGTACCTTAATTAACAAACCAAAGGCCAGAATCACCTTTGGAAGAGAGTGGACCTAGGTATATTATTAGTTTCTCTACACCTTACTAGCTTTTATCACTTACACACTGTGCTACAGTGTCACGGTATTTTCCTTTCAGAGCTGGAGTCATGAAGGAATTTTCTTTAGTGGAGCCCTTCCTGCAAGTATACATGTGAACTAGCTGAAATATAATTAATTAATGGTATTTTCCCAAACATGAAAAGTTTATTGAGATGTGCTAGTGAAAATAGAATTGGATTTCCTATCAATTTAGTATGCATTTAGTCTGTGATTCCTCTATAATTTTGTGACTAATTGCATATTGTTTTCATTAGGGCTTCTTGTTGAAAGCTGGAAAATATAATAAACTTGGCTAGCAAACATGGAACTGTGACTCCACATCATTAGGAAAGACTTTCTTGTAGTTTAACAGATATCTATGTATTCTCTCTGTGTGCGGGTGTAATACCATGTCTATAATTATATTGCTTATAACAATATTAGATGGTCTTTTAATATTCATTTGGAGAAGTCTGTAACACAAAGTGCTTTTTAAAATGTTGCAGTGACATCCAAGTTAATTTTCAATGGCAAAATATATACGGTTTAAAACAATGCTGGTTTTGAATTTTTTAGTTCTGCTCTATATATTCAATAAAGGGACTTGTTAAAGAAAGAATAAAGAGCCTTGGCTTTGTTTCTTTGTTGTTTTTAATGAGTGCGTCATTAAACAAAAAGTTTGCTTAGTTTGTTATCACTGTCTTCAACAGAGGCATATAAGGCCCTTAACATTGCTTATTGGCCCTTTTACACCACTCTGGCAGTGTTAAGTGCTTTATAGTGGGAGTAAATTACCTTTATGCCAACTTTAAGGTCCATTTCCACTGCCTGGGTGATGTAAAGGGGCTTTCGTGTAAATGAGACTCTGGGAAAGTAATTTCTTTATAACAACTATCCTGGGTGTAATACAGTAATCAAACATTTTCTTTTCTCATTAAAATCAGTGAGGGCTTCAGGGTAGGGAGCACTTGTGAAAATCAGGCCATTTATTTAGGTGCCTCAATGTAGATGTGAGGGTAAAATTTGTAGAAGAATCTAAGTGAATTAAGAGTTTAAGTTGCTAAAAAGCCTAAGTCCCATTGACATTCAGTTTGAAAATTTTACCCACTGAAATTAAGTAGCAACAAACTAATTGTCAGTGGGACTTAGACTCGTAAGTCACTTAGGTATTTTTAAAAATTTTACCTCAGATGCCTAAATTTAGGCACCGATTCTCATTTGCAGAGGTTCTGAATGTCACCAATTCCATTTGACGTAATGCTTACACCATTGTTGTTAATATTAAATTGTAGTTCCTCTTGCAAGGTTTGGATGGAAACTGGCACTGCTACCGAATTTGAGATTGATCTAAATCTGGCAGGTAAATTCTAGCACTCGGTGATTAACTTGTGTTCAATGTGTGGCATTTTTTGGTTCTCCAACTTGGTGGAAAAATATTTGTACCCTTGTTTTGTTTAGGAATAGCCATCAGAATGCATTGAACTTTAAAGGGGGAAAAGACAATTTGTACTAGTAGACTGGAATGCAATACTACAAAGAGATTGTTTCACTAAAATTAACCTTGACATTGGGTTGTGATCCTCTTCCAGGACTGATCCCACTGAAACTCCATTGTAAATGGGACTAGTTAGCCACTCATGAATTAAACTGCAGAGCAATACCAGCAAGCTGTCTAGTTCCAGACTTTCCCACCAAAATGTGAATCTTGTGCTGTCCAACACACTGCTGAACAATGCAAGCTCATATAAAGTCTGTCATTTCATCAATGGAAAATTGTATGCTCCAGCCTTGTTATCCCAAATGGAATTTTCCATACACTTTAATCCACACTGGTGAAGATAAAACAATAAGATGTGTTTATTAACTACAGAAAGAAAAGAAAGTTTTTAAGTGGCTACAAGTAATGAGGCATAAAAGTTAGGATTGATAACAAAAGAAATAAGATAAAACACACACTAATTGCATAACTTAACAAGCTAAGTGAACTTAAAAGAAAAAGGGTTTTCTCACCATAAACTTACAGCAGGCTGTCCTGGCTGAAGAGTCCCTCCCCCCATTCATTTCTTTATGCATCATTGATGTCATGAGCAGAGATGAAGAAGGAGAGGAGTGAGGTCAAGCATTTTTCTCCCCTCTTTCCAATTCAATTTCTTGAACTAGAAATATCTTTGTTGAGTCATGGTGACCAAACAGTCTCTTGTGGACGTGAGGTTTCAGCTGTCCTTGTGATGAAATGTAATTTCTTGTCAATGCCTTCCCCCTGCCAGAAAATGGCTTCTTAACTAAGTGATAGCCCACTCGACTTTGTTAATACCTATCTTGGGGTGCCAGTGTGTCTTTGTCTCCAAATAATTGGTTTAGGCCTGCCTTTCTAACCCCGGAACATGTTACAGCAAATGTTATACAGTAGAAAATTATAACTTTACATACAATGTCGATACACATTTTACCACGAAAATAATGTTCAGCAGATTATGAGTTTTCAAATGATACTTCACAAGGCATGCTTGTACAAAATTTATCGTAGTCTTGTAAAAATGGTGAACATGGGGTATAGACTATCACATCATCATTCTGGTGACAGGATTAACACATAGGTAGGATATACAATATACCTCTCTTTATCTGAATGGCCTGGGAACATCTGAAACTTTCAGATAACAGGATGTTATCTGAACAACAGAAGTGCTGTTTTGAGCTGCAGTTTTTCTGACATAGAAATACGGGGAACAAAAGGAGTAATGCTGATGTTTGCTTAATAGTTGGTTTTTTAGTAATGAGTAAAAATCCAACTTTACTTACTTTATTAAAACACCAAAATGATATCAAAACCATTCTAGACATAATTTAATTCTGAATTATTTATCTTTTTTAAAATACTGACTAATCACAGTCTGTAGTTTGTGAGCATATCTTTTTTGTTCAGTTTTCTAATGTAGTTATGCAACAGTAGATTCTGTAAGATAGTTGCATCAGTCACTAAGAGGTTACCTGAGAAGTTACTAACGAGTGATTACTAACATAGGGATTTATGAAGGGGACACTGAATTCAAATAACTAGGATTTTCAGGTAAAGGGAATTCAGCCACATGAAATTATACTGAATGTGGTTATCATAGTGGTAGTGTCATCCCCGTAGCTTTACTACGGTACAACATTGCTTTTTTCCTTAATATATATAATTTTAAAAGGCTTTAGTATAAAGATTCACATGGATTGATACAGCCATTTCTGGAAGCAGATCAAAATGAAGGTCCAAAATACTTATTAAACAAAACAAAGCACCAGATTACTTAACCCAAAACTCTCTACTATGAAAGACAGGTAGGAGTCCTGTTGTAGCCGTGTCAGTCCCAGGGTATTAGAGAGACAAAGTGCATGAAGTAATACTTTTATTGGCCCAACTTCTGTTGGTGAGAGAAACAAGCTTTTGAGCTTACAATTACATTGTCTCAGGCTGGTCTCAGAGCCCAGGTTCCAGCCTGTGCCTGAATATCTACACTGCAATTTTTGGCCCAACAAGCCCAAGTTGGTTTACCCAGACTCTGAGATTTGCTGCATGTTAGAGAGCTTATTCTTTCACTCTCCCACTTCCCTGGTCCTTCTCGCATGAAGAGAGAGCAACAATACCTGAAGTCCGAAGGTGCAAACAATTGGATGTTTATTGGGGTGAACTTCCAGCAAACTTAAATCCAAGTTTCTTTTTCCTTATTTTCGAATCCCAACTTACTTCCTGTTTGCCCTTAATTTATATAGTAATATTCTTAGTTATACCTTAACCAATCATTCTACTAAAATTTACCAAACCAATCCTGACATATTGTAACATGATTAGCTCACCAATTATATCCCACCACCTTAATTAGTTTACACTCAGCAAAATTAATTATACAGCAGACAGAAACAATCACAGAACCATACGGAGACCATGCAAACAAACATACAAAACAATTCAGAAGTGAGGATTTCACAACTACATCTATACAGACATAAGGGTTTTCCAGCTGTGTCTATTGATAAGTGAGTTCTTACCAGACAGAAAACTATCAAACTAAATTTCCTTTTACATGCTCTAGGCTTTTCTCTTTCTCTGGAGGTGATAGATCAGATCACCTTCCTAATAGCCCCAGATTGCCTTATTTCAGTATGACTAAACAGGGCCTTAAACTGTCACAGTGAGAGAAGGCCCTTACATAGACGATGATTTTGATTCTTTCTTTTATAACTCTATAACTAGCTAAGTGATAAGAATACACCTAAATTCTTAAAGTATAGGCCTTTGCAGACAGGCTTGAATATCTATATCCTAACACTGCGGTGGGCCTTTTTTTGCAGGGTAGACATACCCTTAGTCTCTCTGTGCCTTGCTACCCCATCCTGTAATATGGGGATAATAGCATTTCTTTTCACCCCGCTTTTTTGTTTATCTTATCTATGTAGATTATAAACTCTATGGAGTAGGGACTGTCAGGGTCTTCCTCCTGATGCGCGCACACAAAAAATGTATGCTTTATACATGTATTTCTACAGGCACCCTTTGACTGTACCCATATGTGCTAGCTGAGTGCACTGATTGTGAATCATGCCTTCTCCAAAAGCCAGTTAGTGCTAATAGAGCTCACCTCAGGCTCGAGTCAAGCCAGGCAAATGTGGCTAAGCTGGAAAAAGAAAAGAAAAGCTTACTGGACTCACATGCCATAGGTTTTTTGCAAGCTTGACAGCTCTAACAAACAAACAGTTCTGATGTTCTTGAAAGGGCACCAGTTCAGTTGTCATTTTTATGTTGCAATCTACATCACTAAGAGAAGTTTGAGTTTTGTCCTTGCCAATAAAATTATCCTTCACTCAGAGTCACAAACTCAGTACCGTTTTCAGTGAAAGAAGTGTTCTCTCAGTAGGCAGACAAGTTCATTTCAGTGCTGGTTTCTGTTCTTGTATTGGACTGAATTGGGGCATGCAGCTACAGGCAGATTGTGCTACCCTCTGTGCAACCAGGGACTGCTGGGAGGCAATCTGTGATACCCCTTTAAGGGTACAGAACAATTTTTCCCCCCAACTCACCCCCACACACAGAACCGACCAACTTGCCACAGCTAGTCCCCTCTTCCTTTCTAGTGACTTGCTGCTTGGGTGAGCAACTAAGTAGCAACCTCTGCACTCCTTCAAGCACAGGGACACCAATTCTGGGCGACCTTTATGTGGGTTACGCAAGTATGGAAAGACTCCTGACTCCCTCCCTGCTACTGCACAGCTGCATTCCAGGGAGCCATTGTCTAGTCATAAATCGAAATAGAAATTGAAAGCAGATGTCAAGCGGTAAGAGATAGTGTAATACATAAATCATCTAAGCCCTAGATGCCTGAATAATCATTTCGTGGCCTGCTGTATATTTCTGGCCAGCAAGCATGAGTCAACTGTCGGTTGTCTTTCTTGGGCAAGGGACCTGTGTTGGAGAACTCTCTCCCACATGTGATACTTCATAGGTTGCTTCTAGGGCCTGGTTTTTGAATCAGGGTCACCACTGACTCTTTTTGGACCCTCTCCTTTGTTTTGATTTCCTTTTTGGTATCTTAACTCCTTATCAGAGGGGTAGCCATGTTAGTCTGGATCTGTAAAAGCAGCAAAGAATCCTGTGGCACCTTATAGACTAACAGACGTTTTGGAGCATGAGCATCTGACCAAGTGGGTATTCACCCACGAAAGCTCATGCTCCATAACGTCTGTTAGTCTATAAGGTGCCACAGGATTCTTTGCTGCTTTAACGCCTTATCTTTCCTGGTTTTTGTTTTAATAGAGAGTTGCTCTCTTTTGTTTGGTGAGTGGTTTGTCTTAATGATACAGGGCTTGCTCTTTTGCCATTTCCTTTTCAGCTGGCTGGGGGTCTTTTCACGTGGTTCTTATTTATTTATTATTGTAATAGTGTTAATTTACTGTACTGTCACTGTATGCATATTCACAAAATAGGCACCTTCTACATGCATTCAATTAATTAAGTACTTTTAACTGAGGCTCTGAGTGCTCCGATATTAGAGATGACAAATATGGCTTAAATACAAAGGTACTGGAGGTTACTTTTTAAAGGGAAAAATTACAGTTTTACGAAAGGACATACATTTCTTAAAACTAAACCAAACCTTTTCACAAAGGATTATTTATGTTTCACACGTGTTCCTTAGCACATATAGATGTTTCTCTCAACAGGAGGAAATTGTCTATCAGTGTTGTCTGCTCTCTATCCATACGCATGTGTGTGTGTATATATATATATATATATTGCTGCTGTCAGGCAAAACACACCACCATTGTTCCCGGTATATCATGAAGTTCCATTGCGATTCCTGTGGAATGTCAGAACAGGAACAGAAGTAGTGGCAGCTCAGAAGCTGGACCAGAAAAACAGCTATGAAGGGTTGAATAGGAGTTATGCATTGCCCATGGGCAGATGAATAAAACATTCTGTTCCCATTAAAGCTAATTGGATTTATGCTGATGCAACCAAGGGACAATATACTCCCGACTGATAGAAACTATATACTCAGTCAGCTTATGAACAGCCACGTCTTGGGGTTTCTACCCATAAATATGAGAGTAGTGATTAAAAAACCAAAAGAACTCTTCTAGTACCATGTGGAAATAGATAAAAGCAAGGTTCTGTTGTATATCATCTGTGCTCTAGTAAAATACTAGCTAATGTTATCAGTATAGAAGCCTGTTAATACCATTGCAGCCATACATCTCAGTCTGTGACCCCTGCAAGTATAGCTGCCTGGAAAAATGGAGCTTTCCCCCCAGAAAATGTGAATAAAAATATTTTTGGTTTTCACTGTAATAGCAAAAAAATTGATTTTACAATTAAAAACAAACAAACAAAAAACAAAATCTTCACCCGAAGAATGAATAAATTAAATTAAATCATCCAAAAACTGCCAAAAACCTAAAAAAGATTCTGCTTTCCGACAAAAAAAATTCAGTTCTGAAGGTTTGAGTTTTCTAATGAAACATTTCTCAGAAGTTTTGTCAATTTTGTATTCAATGGGTAATAAAGTAACATCCCATACTCACTTCAGAGACACTCACAATTAGGGATGAGCAAACTCATTTTGCCTAATTTCCAACCTACTCAAACATTCTGAGTTGTAATTTTCATCTCAGACTTGGACATTAAACGGGGCATGCTCTGTTTAGGAGAGGACCCCTGAAAGGAGCAGAGAGAGGAAAGAAAACACCAAGAAAGAACAGGGTGAAAAGCGAAGCAGAGAGTGGGCAGAATGAGGGTGCACTGTAAGGAGATTGAAAAAAGAAGCAATATGAGAGAGAAAATTCTAATGAAGGAAGAGATACCTAATACACCAAAGAGGACTGCTCCTTGGCCCTTTCTTTGGTTGCTTTGTAGGGAGGGAGGGTTTCTGGGATGGATCTAAGGGACACAGGGTCAAACTGGCCCCCAAAAGCTGTGGGGATTGGTGAATGCCAAAGGTGCTTAAAGCCAACTTTGCCTTGCTCTCCTCAACTGTGGCAAGTGGAGCTCTGGTGCAGATGAAGAGCTAGTCCAGAGCATACTAAACAGAGCATAGGCTGCCCTTTAACTTAAAATTTTTTTTTTATCTTTCTTGAAGTACACATCTGGATTTAAAGTAAGATGTTTCTGAGAATACCACAACCCCCCCAAGTATATTGCAGATTCACAAAATATCAAAAACCACAAGGTTTGCTCATCTCTGCATACAATACACTTACTGCCTCTCACTAAGCATATGTCAACCCAGCTAAGGGGCTGTTTAATTGCAGTGTAGATGTTTGGGCTTGGGTTGCAGCCCAGGCTCTGGGACCCAGAATCCTAAAGCTAGGACTGCAGTTCAAGCTCAGATGTCTACACTCCAGTTAAACAGCCCCTTAGTCCATGCCCTTTAGTCTGAGTCAGCCAAAGGTTTTTAATTGCAGTATAGATATATCCTGACAGACCCCTGGCCTGTGGAGATTGGTGTTAAACCTTTAACCCAGGGCTTTAATATGGTTCAAGTGGTGCATTTGTGTGGGCTCTGCTATAGGGTAAATTTGACCTTTAGAGTTTGATTCTGAGATGTGCCAATTACTTGCAACTCCCAATTAAATAGGTAGGTAGATATTATTGGAAGGCAAAATCCTATCCGGTCCGTGGAAATTAACAGTCATCATGTATGACCCTGTCTTTTTCTTTCCAAGAAAAGCTTTCTTAACTGAGCTGCTGAAGTTGGAAATTAAATGCTCCTTACTCCTTTCCATGTAATTTCCATCTTATGCTCTTTGTTTTCTAGCACACTGCCAAAACTATATTGCCCTTAGGATTATTTTTTTTTCCAGTTATTTTACTCTTACACATGTGAATGAAAAGGACAAATGGGCCTAGTGGGAAATGTTCTGAGAAATAATCAAAGGGAGTAGTCTAAAAAGAAACAGGGCATGATGATATGTTCCCATGCACCTGCTGCTTTTCCACCACGTGAGCCACTTGAGCTGGAATTGCAAAACAGGCAAATGAGAAAATTAAGCCACAGAAAGCAAAGAACTATGATACTTAAGAGATTCCTGGTAATATTGTATATATTATACAGTACTTGCGTGACATCAAAAGTGTTGCTCACGAATGAAATTACCATCTCTGGAGGTTCTCTTTAAGAGTAGTAGTAAATGTTGGATAATATCTTAACAGCAAGATGCATCTCAGCCAGCCAAAAACATCAGAGAAGGTTGGCCAAAGACAATACATTTTGTAAAGCCTCCTGCAAAGATTCTTCTCTATTTCCATGGCAGCTGCTGGAGGCATCGGGTCTTAACAGGCTTTGAGATGCATATAATAGGTACCAAGTGTTTGGTCAGGTGTTTCAAATGTGTAAAGAACTTAGGTCCACCTGTTTCACAATATGTTTGTAGAAATCCTGTGCTCAGTGGTAAACAGCACTTATTTTATACTGAAAAATGTCACACTAAAATGTTCCATTGACTAATATTAGTTCCCACAAAAATTATGAGGACAAGTTGTAAACCCAAGACCTGGCCATCTTTTGACATTTTTATTTAGAAGAAAATCGAGTAGCACATAGTCCCCCAAAAGTTTTCCATCTACATTGGCTATTAGATAAGACCTTTCCATTTGGATGTGGACTTCATTGCAGTTATGTAGCACTTTGTCACTAGTTTACTCTGATGTACACTACAGACAGTACGAGTCTATAACTGAAGACAATTTTGAAATTGTACCTAGTTGAGAATGTGCTAGTTCAGCAGCCCATTTGCTTTGTGGAGCTCTTCACTAAGAGTAAATTGTACTTGGTTTCTATAATCTGCAATGGCTACCAGTATAACTCAAAATGTAGGTTTTGGCCTATAAAACTGTATAGTTTAGGTCCTCACTACCTAAAAGACTGTGTTATTCCTTGGTAATACCACCACAGTTGTAATTAGCCTGAGTAGGTTGGACTAGATGACCTTCTGAGATCCCTTCCAACCCTGATATTCTATGATTCTATGATACTTGAACTAACAGCAACTTGGTGGCAGGACATTTTTAGGGAGGGAATTTGACTCTAGCTTTACTCCACCAGCTGATGTATCAGAGCCAGATTTGTTGACTTCATGGCACATTGCTTGGCCTATGTTTACACAGGCTTTTTAACTGATGGGATATAGGAGGGGTTGCATTTCTTTTATTTGTGTGGACAGAGTTTGGTGGTCTTCTGCTAGCATTGCATCAATTTTTCAAATCACTGTTTAACTATTGTTTTCATTATTAGGTCTCCACTAAGAGATTGTTTTTATTAGCAAATTTATTAACTGAAATAAATTAAGAGTCACAGTATCAGGATACTTGATCCAGATATTCTGGCCAAATTCCACACAGGTAGTTACATTATACCTACCTAAATTCCCCCTGCAGTTTCAATTGGACAAAGAAAGAACAAGGGTAATTATGATTTATGAGGCAATTCTTGAACCAGACTATTATTTAATATTGCTATATATTCTTTCACATTGTTTGCCTTTCTCAGGGGGGACAGACAGACCGATCAATCATCTGGATGAAAGATGCTAGATAATGTATTTTTATTGTTATCATCATCATCAACCACCTTCTCTTCATTAAACAACTGAAGTGTTTATGAAAAGTACTATATGTTCACAGCCCGGGGTACTGAAATCCTCTACTGACATCCTCTGTAAAGTGCTTCACAATTTACTGATGAAAAGATCTGGAGAAGAGCTAACTAGTACTATTATTACTTATTCACAGGATAGTACAGCACAGGCAATGCTGACGCAAACTCCTCCACGCTATCCCACCAATGTGTCTCAACCCTGGCAATTACTTCATTATCCATGCCCATTTAGTTCTTTGACGCTTTAACTCAAGTGCCAAAATGGAAGATCAGTTACCACCAGCTGTGATTATATTTTTCTGTGATGTGAAAAATTTAAGTAGTCTTTAAAAAAGTCTTTAAGTAGCTAGACTAACAACACTAACTCAGTTTACACAGCCTATCACACAGCAATCAGATACTCATAACTTTTGGCTCCTACTAACTTGAGCTAGATGTGAACGGGTAATATATAGGTGAAAACCTCCATATTTCATTACCAGACATGCATCTGACGAAGTGGGTATTCACCCACGAAAGCTCATGCTCCAAAACGTCTGTTAGTCTATAAGGTGCCACAGGATTCTTTGCTGCTTTTACAGATCCAGACTAACACGGCTACCCCTCTGATACTTGATACGAGTCCCTAGTGTTCCAATCTTCATATGTAAATCATAGGATCACATCTAGTATAACATACAGCTCAAGTTTATGAATAGCATTTTTAATCTCTTTTTTTAACCTAGACGATAGTGAATTGTCATTTTTAGATATGATCACAAGTTAAAGAAGGGACTGTCTGCCCTCTTTAAGAGAGATGTTCATGCTGTACACCAGCAATGGATTTCCTGGGTTTCACCAGCCAGGAAGAACATGGGACAAGACACACATTGTGGCCCGAAGTTCTCTCAACACCTCCAGCATCTCTGTGAGTGATACCAACTGAAGCTCTAACACAGGGTTGGCTGCAGGGCTGAGTAATCATGGAAGTTCCCCTGAGGGCGCCAAATCAGCCTCTGGGAGAACATCACCTTACTCAGCTGTTTTGGTTTGGTTTTTTGCTCAGTTGAAAACATTTTCCACTTTGGGTGGCAAAATGCCTAGGGCTAGCCCTTTGCTAACAAAATTTTCACCTACATGCATAACCTTATTCTTTCTACACAGAAGCAGATAGTTTGCCCCTCACCCAATCAATGTTCTCCACAAAATTAACACAACATTTCTGCACAGTAGGAGGGCCTCACAATACTTGCTGAGCAAAGGCAATCTGGATTAACCCTACTACGCGGAATCTGGAGCCGATCTACTCGCTGAATTTTTGTGGAAACTGGTAGAGAAAAAAGAAACCTCTTCCTTGCTTCTCACACAGCCACAGCATAAAATAATCTTCATCCTCCATCCATCCATCCATACACACTCACACGTTATAAACATATTTATTTACAAAATGCGAGTATGCATATGAATTTTGGCATACAAAAATGATGAGACAAGATGGGTACCTCACCTACCATTTCCAGTTGCCTATTCAGGTTATTTGCAACTATAAGTTCTAAATTGTTCGGAAATGAAAAATGTTCTGTGGGTTTATATAGGCTCTGAATTTCTTCCCACAAAGTGAGGTGGAGAAATAACTCTCCAAGGGGAAAGTCACAAATGAGCTATGAAAGTTACACATGGTCGGGGATACGTTTTGTATCTCATACAAACACGCATCATACCTGTTTAATAAAGGACTTGTGCAGCTGGAAAAGATGATGTAACACCTATAGAAGAAATGGGCTATTTTTAGAGTTTGGAGCAGTTGTAGTTTACCTTACCATGCTCATAGCATTAATTCAATTGTTCGAGGTTTCAAAATTGCCAAAGTCTCAACCACAGGGCTCTCGGTTCCATTCACATTTTAAAAAACCTGATATTGATTCCACATACAGTCTGCTAGCACTGGCCATCCCAACCTGAATGAGCAAAGTGCCACAAGCATATTAATGATTAACTTATATTAACTGTATTTGAATATATCTTCCTATATCAGGTCAAAAAGGTGCCACCTGTGGGTCATTCTTGATCAAATATACTAAAGTCCTCTGGAGCTTACATCACCCCACTGTATTGAGCCATATACATTTGTCTTTGAGTGAGCCATGTGTTGCTGACCTTGCTGACCCTACCCCCATGATCTGGGCTCTACCTAAGGTGTTTGCCTGTGTGGCCACCCTGTCTTGCCTGTTGGCCCAGTGCTGTCCTCAGCAAGTGCTGCTCAGCAGAGCCTGTGTATCTGCAGAGCAAGAACACTGATCTGAGGTCTCTGCTGCAGTCTCAGACCAAAGAGGTGCCAAGGAAGCCTAGATCAGCGTGACAGTTCCCCCTCTGCATAAAACTTCAAACGTAGTAGGCAGAATCCTCCGTCTCGCAGCCTGACCTGAGAGAGGGAAGAAGATGAAGATAGAGGCAGTGGATATAAACCGGCCATCAAGAAGTTTTCACTTGAAATTAGATGGCTGTTTCTAACCATCGGAGTGAAGTTCTAGAACAGCCTTCTAAGGGGAGCAGTGGGAGAAAAAAACCTAACTGGATTCAAGACTGAGCTTGATAAGTTTATGGAGGGGATGATATGACAAGACTGCCTAGAATACTTGTAGCTGATCTGCAACTGCTAGTAGCAAATATCTTCAATGGCCGGTGATGGGACCTAGATGGGGAGGGCTCGGAGCTACTGTAGAGAAGTCTTTCCTAGGTGTCTGGCTGGTGGGTCATACTGATATGCTCAAGGTCCAACTGTATTTCGGGGGTTGGGAAGGAATTTTCCCTGATGATTTGGGGACAAAAATCCCCAACTGCTGGAGACAGGACACTAGCTGAGGAGGGCTCGGCGTTACTACAGATAATTCTTTCCCAGGTGTCTGCCTGGTGGGTCTTGCCCACATGCTCAGGGTCTAACTAATCACCACATTTGGGGTCAGGAAGGAATTTTCTCTCAACCCAGAATGGCAGATACCATGGGAGGTTTTCGCCTTCCTCTGCAGGATGCGGCATGGGTCACTTGAAGGTTTAAATTAAGTGGTGGATTTGCTGTAACCTGCAATCTTTAAATTATGATTTGGGGACTTCAGTAACTCAGCCAGAGGTTAGGTCTCCATTACTGGAGTGGTTGGGCAAAGTTCTGTGGCTGGAGATGTACAGGAGATCAGATTAGATGGTCATGATGGGCCTTTCTGGCCTTAAAGACTCTGAGTCTATAAAATAATTTCCTAAACTTGAGGTAGTGGGGTGCAAGGATTCTGGCACAGCTCCCCCTCTTCAGAGTTTGTCTATGTGAAAATCCCCCTAGGGCTGAGGGGAGGAGTCTGTGTGCACAAATAAACAAAGAAATTACGTGACACCTGTTGCACTATTTTTGATAGTAAAATGTAGTATTTTCATATACCATAACGCAAACATATGTAAGGTTATGATCTTGTACACGGTTAGCAGTTGGATGAGCTTGATTTTACACTTTTTCAAACAAAAAAGTATTATTGTCATGTTTACATATAATAGCTTTGAAAATATAACACCGCACACTCCATCTCCAGGTTTTCTTCTGAGTATTGTCCATATTGACCCCCCCTCTTGTGACGAGCGTGCACCATTAGTTTCAAGTCGGAATTCAAGAATGCGGTGTTAATACTCAGCAAACCCTCATTGCCTTCCTATCATCAAAGTCTAAAAGAGCTAGAGCTGGTTAAAACAGTGGAGGGGAAAAAATCTTGGAAATTTTTTTTTTTTAAACTCGAGTGAAAATTTTTTTAGGAAAATAAACAACAAATTTGTGAAACTTTTGACTAACTCAAGGAAGAACCTTTTATGTATTGGTCAACTATTAGCTAGTTTGTTCCTATTTTAGTTGTTAGGATTTGTTGTCTTAATATTGGTTATGTATTGTCATCATTGCCCGGTCTGTGTGTTGAACTGGTTCCCCTATCTGGTTCAAAGAAGGCTGAGTTCAGCTAGCAGCCATTCTTTTGGCTCCAGCCAGTCCGATTGTCTAGGCTGTTACATATGGCAGACTGCAGTAAGGAACTGTAGTTGAAATAAAGTACATTTTATGTTGGAAGGATACTGTTTACAGATTGGCAGACTCAGTTTCTGCAGTGCTTGGGTGAAGACCACCCACCAAGATATATCTCCTGTTGCTGGAGAAACCCTTACAAGCTAATCTGCCTGTAACTGTAGGGCACAGCTGGGTTTCATAAAAGCTGTTTTGGATACCAACTCTGCAGTTACTTACTTGTCAAATGACAGAATTTAAGAGATTAATAGATCAGGATTCTCTGTGCAATTTCAATGTCAAAAGAGGATAAGAGTCTTCCTTAGGGGTATGGAAGTCATGGCTTCCTGCATCTATATGACAATACTTGCCAGACATCAAAGTACATCTTTCTGGGGAGTGCACCTCAGAATTGTATGATCCAGGGTCTCTACAAACCTAAAGAACTATTGCTTCAAATAAATGTCTGGGTAGCTGAGGACAATTTCATTGACTTTCAACACTCTCTTCCTTTATCTCAAGAGAGGTCTTTTTGCAGACAAATCCATGGAGAAATCTTCTGTATTATGTTAACCCACAGGAGAAAGTCAGTCTCAACCACTCTGTAGGAGGATGTCAGGTACCAGGAATAATGTAATCAGCTTCAAATCATTCCTCTGGCCCTTCATTTTCCCAACAAGGATGACATGCTGGCAGACAATTCATGCTAGAAATATAACACCTAGCATGAGGGGCCTTCAAGGACTTTGTGTTCCAAATATGGGCGTGAAAGAGCCCATGAAATAGGACCATGAAAGAGAATATAAGGTACCTTCAGTTCTGCTCCTGATATGGCAGAGATCTGGGCTCCCTAATGCATATCTTCCTTCTGAACCAGAGTCAAGAATTTTGCCCTCCCTACACTTCTTTTAGGGTCATCATGAGGACCAACAGGAGAAAGTTCAGGTGACATAAAATAGCTCCAACTTTGGGCACTTGAGTTTCGATTCTCAGATCTCCTTGCCTCAGAATTGGAACCTCCAGCAATACTTTCAATTCTGCCAGATCAGTGGTTCCCAAACTTGGTTCATGGCTTGTTCAGGGTAAGCCCCTGGTGGGCCGTGAGATGCTTTGTTTACCTGAGTGTCTGCAGGTATGGCCGCTCGCAGCTCCCAGTGGCCACGGTTCGCCGTTCTCAGCCAACGAGTACTTACAGCAAGAACAGGCATAGATTCTCCATCCAGACCTGAAATCACTGAGACTGGTATATTGATACTGGTTCACTGATCAGTTCAGATTATGACTATTCCCTGAAAATTAAACAAATATTTCTGGAGAACTTGAAGACTCCAACAACAAAGACCATTGGAAGAGGTTTTCATTGTGGAATTCTCAGAAGGTCAGGGGCCCATTGGCTTCACAAATTCTTAAAATTTGGACTATTTGTTAGCTCTCAAACAATCCAGGTATCTCAGTGCCAGCACAGTTCATGTACCAGCCATATCAGTTTATCATCCTCTTGTACAAAGTTCTTCATTCTACACACATCCTACTTCCAACTTCCAGTCACAGTTGCCAACTTTCATGTGGTAAATAAGCACCCCGACTTTCACAATAAGCCAAAAATGAAGCTAATCCTATTTCAAAACAAGACCAAAACAAGCCAATCCCAAAGAACCTCAACACTCTATGTGACTAAATCCCACTAGTGTGCAGTCTGGAACTGCGGTGGGCCTGCTGTGCACCCCTGACTCTCTCCCCCTTGCCTCTGCTTGCCCTCCCTTGCTCCTGCTAGCTGGGAGCCGATCAAAAAAAAGAAGCAACACACAACAAGCTACAAACTAAACAAGCAACAAGCCAAAAACTAGCCAACAAGCAACTCACAAGCCAATTAAGCCAAAAACAAGCCCAATTTCTACGTTTTTTTCCCACAGGTTTGGCATGTCTGCTTCCAATCTCAGTCCTGATATTGATTCTTTCTGGTGCCCTGGGCAAGTCACCTAATTGCACTGCTTGTTTTTCCTTTGGTAGCATGGGGACAATAAGACTTACATCTTACTTCACAAGCATACTGTGAAGATTCATTAGCTTAGGTGATTTAAATGCTTTGAAGATTCAATATGCATAGAAGTGCTAAGTATGAATGTATTGTAATTATTATGCTTCTATATATATGACTGTTATCAAAAAGCATAATCATGTTATATATAATGAGCATAATGCCACATTTGGACATGTTGCAATCACTACACTTTTGCTAGCTATAATAAACCTCTCCTAGCCTCATTCTGTAGTTTCCACTTCAGTATGATGCTTTGTTTTAACCTAGCATTTTGAAAAGTCTGATATCTGCTCATGAAGCTAATTTCTATTTCAGTGTTTCCCTGTAATGAATCCTGGAAGGAATATCAGTGAGTGTAACATTTTGTATCACCATAAACACCATTTAAAATGCACTTGTTATAGGAGGCTTTTTATTTGAACTGCTGCTGCTCACATGGGGCTCTTCCTTAGTTAAACACTTCATGTCCCAAAGAGAAGTCTTTGCAGATGGTGTGAGTTCATTCCCATTCCATGTTTAGGTTTGGTGTTGTTTCCACAGGAGCTAAAGATGAACTGATGCTAAGAAGCAAGTGTCATGCTCAAACCTTTGGGAAGTTGGAAAGGAAGATTTCTGTGATATCTATAAATCCTTCAGAGACATTCTGGAGTTATAACTAGCTGCCTTGGCTGCATTTGATGCTAGTAGGAAATTAAGCACTAATTAATTCAGCTAATTTCAATTTTTAAAGTAACCAAGAATGGGTTTATTTTTTCACTGAATGAATCACAACAATCCGGAAACCTAACAGAACTTGGGCCAGATGGTGTGAATTGGTGAAGCTCCACTAAATCCAGGAGAACGACACCAATTTACACAGGGTGAGGATCTGATCCCTCATCTATAATTTGCAATTTGTAAAACCCATGCCTACCATTAATGGGAGCGAAAGATATGAAAGAACTGGTAGGCCAACCAGGATCCTCCCATATAGTGCAGGCTAAGGTGTCCAGCCATCTAATTTTAACTGACCCACACAATGATGACTCAGTCACTCCCCTTTTGAGACAATATCAAGTTTAATATGTGTCACTACTTCTGTCAGTGTAACTGCCTCGCAGAGTGCCAGTGACTCTACAGAGGAAGATGCAGGTGACATTACCTCATAATTTCTAATAACACCTGTCTGGTGTTATGGAAGCTGAACATTTTACTATAACTAATGGATGAGAGTGTTCTTGAATTTACTGTCATTTCTTTTTAACAGGGCACAGCAGGTATCAGAATTCTCCAATGTTGTATAAACATACACCACGGAAGAGTTGGAGACAAACATACCTGCATACTACAGAGGCAACACTTCTATTCTTGTAATTAATTAACTCTTAGCATGAGGTTGTCATGAATTCAGTATTATATAAATCTTGCAGGCAGTACTAATTAATGGTGACACATTTTACTTTTACCAATGAATGGTGTTACTTTTTCAAGTGACAGCTCTAGTGAAATGTGAAATGCAAGCAAATAGCACCATTTCTGCAGTGCAGTCACAGATTCTAGAAAGCTGAGTAACCATATCTTCTATATTTACATTTTGCTAAAAATTTAACTTTCTTTTAGTTGTTCTTGGCTTTTCTTGTTAATTATCATTACTAGTCATTAGTATTGTGGCAGTGTCTTGAAGTCCCAGGTACCCACCATTGTTCTAGACTCTATGCACACATATATTAATAAGAGGCAGTCCCTGTCCCCAAACAGCTTACAATCTAACCTGTTTGTTTTTGTGAGTGAGTGTATATACATATGTATGGATATTGAGATGATCCTTATCTAATCAGCTAGTCATCCAATACAGTTTGGTGGACCTATTCAATTTGTTATTACTGTTCTATTCAACAAAGCCATTCTGCCAAGGTAGGGAAAAAACATAAAAAAAGGGAAAATGTATTTATAAAGTCTAGCCGCTTCAACATTTTTCCTTCTCTCATCCTTTCTCTCTCTCTATGTTTTGGATTAAGGGGTAAACAGAAACCTAGAATATACAGTATCTACATTTTTCCTGGGTTGACAAAAACAAAATGTACTGCATATTAGATGCACGTACTGAATAGAAAACGGTCAGCCCTCAGTTTGGAGGGAGGTGAATTGATTTTAAAGTTCTGCCTACATGTAAAGTTTGGGTGGTGCCGTTCACTCAACAATGGTTAAAACACAATAGTTACACATCTCTGTTTTCTGTGGAAAAGCGCATATGCAAGCGTATCAGCATTTAACTCAATGACTTGTACAGACTGCTTCTATTCACCAATAACAACACTGAGCCAAAAGTTTCAGGTCCATGAGAGTTGTTTGAACTTAGTACATTTGAAAATAAGGCCAGTTATTTGGGTTCCCAAGTAAGGATTTAGGGCTGAGATTTTCAAAGCTGCATATGGGATCTGAATGCCCCATTCCCACTAATGTTAATCCCTAGGCACTCAACCTTAGTTGAAAATGTGTATAATCATGTTATTGCAAGCCTTTTTTGTATTTCATCTGATTACTGTAGCCTTATGCTGTATATTTCAACAAGAGTTGCCATGGTTTATCCCCTATGGATAATGATATAGATTATTGCACTGTGATTATATTTTATGATTCCTATAGATTGCATTTTCTATACAATTCTCTTGCTCTTACTTTCCTTCCATTTTATGATGTGCAAACAGACTTAAAAGTTTAAATCTCATCCATAACCTCTTTATGGTCTGAACAAAGATCTCTACTTTTTAGTGTGTAGTCAACTTGTTATTTATTTAAAAAAAATAATAATAATTACTTCTGCTCTCACTGAGCATTGACTTCAGTGTGGGCATGACTGGGCCCTATAATATCAATATAAAGAGAAAGAACACAAGTGTTATCCTATAAAAAGTAAATATATATTATGTCAAAATGCAAGGGGGGAATATATATATATATTAACTCTGCTCAGTGATCAATTTACAGTTCTACATCTTGTGACTCTGAAGAATTAGGTCTGAAGGCCAAAAATCTAAATAATGGGAGTGAAATCACGGTCCCATTGCAGACAATGGTAGTTTTGCCATTGACTTCAGTGGGGCCAGGATTTCACCCTGAGTGTCTAAAGTTAAGCTACTAAGTCAGTGTTTCTCAAACTAGGGTCACTGCTTGTGTAGGGAAAGCCCCTTGTGGGCCGGGTCAGTTTGTTTACCTGCCCTGTCAGCAAGTCCAGCCGATGACAGCTCCCACTGGCCGCGGTTCACCGCTGCAGGCCAATGGGGGCCGCTGGAAGCGGCGCAGGCCGAGGGACTTACTGGCCACCACTTCCAGCAGCCCCCATTGGCCTGGAGCAGCAACCGTGGCCAGTGGGAGCCGTGATCAGCCAGACCTGCAGATGGGGTAGGTAAACAAACCGGGCCTGGCCCACCAGGGGCTTTCCCTACACAAGCGGTGACCCCAGTTTGAGAAACACTGTACCAAGTTCATATTTGGCACTGAAATAAGTGGGCTGACTTTCAACCAGGCCAGTGACTTCAGTAGGAGTTGTGAGTACTTAGCTCTCCTGAAAAAAAGCAAACGTTATTAACTATTATTATTTAAAAAGCCTAAATATGGATTTAGAAACCTAACTTCAGACACCATTTTAAAAAAAATCTACCATTGCTGAGTGGTGCTGCCAGGAGCAATGAACTAGCAGACTTTCTGAGTCATGGCAGGAGTGACAGGGTCTGGACAGCGGGCGTGAGGACTGTTGAATGCTGTTTTTTCCTGAGAGACTTGGAAAATATCAGGACTGAATCATGAACAGAAAGCAGCAGCTCCTGGAGTGAGAGAGAAAGGGAGAGTGACAGAGTGCAAGGGTGTCAGCTGGGCAGAGCTAATCCCCAGAACAGCCAGAAGGAGGCATCATTGAGCAGTGAGTAGAGCAGTTAACTCAGTGTGAATAACTAAGATAATCTGTGTCTTTAGATGGAAAATTGGGAGAAAAAATTGTAAAACTCCCTAAAATATGTTAAAGATGGTTTTGTCTGCAAGAGAGGTGACGTAGAAAAGTGATATTTTGGGAGGACCCGCTTATGCAAACAAAACTTTTATTTCACACCACATGGTTGTATATTTTATATTATAGGTATAATTTACATTGGAAAAAAAGATAGCTGTAGATCACAAACATGCACAAACACCAAAAGCAGCAACACAATTAAAAACACAAAAGTCAGATGAGCATATTGGAATCCATGTTTTACACACTATGTACGGTACAGATTCAGGTGCAAGAAGGAATTAAAGGGTGGGAAAGAGAAGAGAAAAATGGAAGAGAAAGAACAGATGGCTGAGACTGACTGCACATTATGGTCACTAGTTTAAATTTCTCCCACGCTCAGAATGTTCTTTATTTCTAGAAATTCTTCTTACAGTGCAAGTCTCAAAATGTTGCCAGATCGTTATTAAGCAATATAGCAACTCTCAATGGAAACGATGTCGCCCCTGCACTGAAACCTGTTATCTAGCGTGTGCATCTCTGCACTTACCTAATATTGCCAACTCAATCTACTGAAAAAAGACCCTGATCCGAAGCATACTGTAGTCAATGGAAAGAGTCCAAGCCACTGAAGTCAATGGGATAAAGTTCTAAATTAAAAAATCATGTCCATGGTTACATTCAAAGAAAATATATTCTGTGGGACAGTGCACTCCATTTATAAGAATCACTGATATAAGAATCAACCACATATAGGAATCAAAACCACGGGGACAAAATCATTCCTAAAGTACTAAGATACTCCACTTGTAAGAATCAACTGTTTATAAGAAACAAATCATCCAGGACAGAGGTGATTCTTATAAAAGGAGTGCACCAAAGCAGGAAAATTGCAAGCCCTGCCAGGGTAATATTGACTGGCAAATACACACCCAGTCATATATTATTGCTTACTTAGAAGAATTCATTCCTTCTAAGCCTGTCTTGATTCATTATCCCCTCACATTACATCGTATTAACGTTCCTCCGACATCCATTTCTGACAGTCCTACACTTTGATTTATTCCAGGCACTGTGTCCTTCATTTTCTCAGCCAAATTCCCAGTTATTCCTTATCAGTTATCACCCACGTCTATAGATATTGACAAGAGCCTCAACTGCATAGCTGTGTCAAGAATGCTTTCGGAACACCACTTTGTCCTTAGAGAATGAGTGACTGCGTTCTGAAGAATTTTAATCTCTAGTGTTGCAGCAATGATTGGCTTTGAGTCTCAGTAACTTTGGGGTGGGAAGTTGGCAGGCTACATTAGCCTGGTCCTGCTTGCTTCTGTTGTTGCTACCTTTCCCCAAGTCTTCGCAGCCTGTATCTTTTATTGGTATATGCTACAACAGGTAATTTGCCAAGAACAGGTAGGGTTTTAGAGATTAGAACTGGAAAAGACCTATTAAAACACTGCAGCCAACTCTCCATGCAAATGAAGGATCTAACCCTGATTAAATGACGTATTACACAGATTTAAAGCATCAATACAGGTTTTGCTATTCACACCTTGTTTTTCTTTTAGGTGTTGTAGGCCTTCCTTTCTTTTACAGCTGCAGTACCTCTTGCCTGCATCGCAGTAACCCTCCCTCTGCCGGAGGGAAGCTGAGGGGCTGAGTGGGCTGCGTGAACTGTGCTCCCAGCCCCTGCTGGCTCAGGGAATGACACATCTTGAACTGATTGTTAAAACTGGGTTCATTTAAAGCAACATATTTTCCAAATTGATTTTTAAATGTAGGTCCAATTAAAAAAAAAATTTTTGTCAGAGGGAAGAATTCTCTGCAGGGCCCTGAACAATGGACAGCGAGAGCAGCCAAAAAACATCAACAGAAACTTCCAACCGCTTCCGGAAGGCAGGACATGGTCAGACAACTCCTCCACAAGCAGCGTTTTCTGCCACACACAGCAGGGGGAGCCAAGGACATTGGTATCAACCACTGTCCACCGCTACCACCAGATGCCTGTGCTCCTCTTTCCTGTGCTGTGGACCATAGGCAGCTGGGGAAGACAAAAACCAGCAGTCGCAATTGCTGTCCTCTTACATATAAATGTTGCCAGTGACTGGGACCCTCACTATTAGCGATGGGGCTAGCAGGAACCAGCAGAGAGTGCAGCATATTTACTGACGGTCGCCAGCTGGAGGACAGCTACATATTTGCCCAGAGTATCTCTCTCTCACTCATTAGAGCTAAAATGCACTTGTATGCAGGGCTGCAGGTAGTTATCAAGGTTTCTTTTTCAGTTGGACCGGTAAAGAGGAACTCAAGACTTACTACTACTCCCGCTCCCCTTCTCGATGCTTCCCCTCCTGCTCCCTTGCACCTAATGTGTCAGAGCAGGGGAAGGAGGAGGAGTTGACCAGCTCCAGCTGTCTCAGGTTCATTAGCCCACCTTACATAGAAAGTACTCCCTAAGCACCAAATACGATAATTAATTCAGTATTGCCAACCGCAAGCAATCAAAACCACGATTCAGGCTCCCCAAACATCATGAAGTTGGCTTAAAAATCATCAAATACCATGTGAGAACTTGGTAGCTGCTAGGCAACCACCAGCATCCTACCAACAGCTAAGAGCATGGCCAGACATCTCCACTGCTCCTGTTCTCTACAGTGGAAGCAACATTTCCTAAAGAAAGTTTGCTTCCCCCACAGCGCCTGGCCTAGGATGGCAGGGGGAGGTGATGATGGAGTTTATTGTAAGATGTCCTTTACCTCCTGCTCTGAGGGCCTCTATTTGCACTCTCAGCCCTAGGAGCCAGGTCTGTCCTAGGACCACATACACAGTGGTCCTGAAAGTTGGTTAACGCAGTTGGGAGGTGGGGATTTGGCAGGCTGAGGGTGGGACTGGTTATGGTTACATGGACTTGTTAGTCCCTGTAATGATGGATCTGGGGAGACAAGACAGTTATGATCAACTGAGCTAGATCTGCTCTTAGTCCTTAGATTTAGACTAGATCAGAGTGGATCTAAGACTTTCTCAGTCAGAGTCCCTTGCTGTGGAACTCTTTCACAGACAGTGTCTGCCAGTGTGCCTCTTTACCTACCCATTTTACTTCAGCAGCCATGTCACTGACAGTTTTTTATGCTCCTTTCCCTTTTCTCTTAGGTTTGAAGTTTAAGAACTCTGAATGAAAATGCTCTTCAACCACTGGACGACTCTTTCCTGTCCCTTAAGGATATTCTGATCACCTTTTGTTCTTGGGCATTGATATCATAACCCCTAAATGTGTTGTGCTTCACACTGTCTTCCTGGCTCACCTCACTATACTGAGATGACCCAAGACAAGTAAGAGGCAGAGCGAGACAAGCAAGCTAGTGATGGAAACCTCCTTCCAAAGCCAACTGATTGCACCAGAGAGTTTGTATATTCTTTTCCCATGACTGCGGTTAAAATTCCCCCCCACCCCCTTCCTTCATGACTAATGTCTGAAGTGTTCTGGAGGGTGAATCCAGATTCTTTTCACTCGTTCATCGCTTCAAGCATTTATCACTGTGTGGAATTTTCCATCTACTTCATGGATAAGCTAATTTGGCTCTAGACTTCTTTGACTGCTATCATGGGACTGGTGAGGAATGTTTCCCAACAGCATAATGGCTGATTGCTGGGTTTTGTTTCCCCTAAATAGTGTTAATACGTCCAACAATGGTTAATTTACGTTGTCATAGATGCTTGAAGTCCTTTAAGTCTTCCTGGAAAGTCAGTGGCAGAGATAATATTGTGACAGGGAGCAGGGATAGACCAAAAATAGAACGTTTGGCCTCTCCAGAGTAGAAGCTGCCAGAGGATGAGCTCTTTGTACTTGGCAATGAGTGGAAGGAGACAAATAAGGGGGCCTCAGGCAGATAGAAGTCTGCAGCAGAGCTCTACTTTCCCTCTCCACAGAGAGACAGAGCTGGTCAAAAGGCAGGAAGAAACCTGCAGGGCAAATTTCAAAATGTTTTTTCATCTTTTTGAAACTATTAGTGATGTTTTTGCCAAAATTGTTATAGAAAGTTTACCAATATTCTGATAAGACATATTTTGTTTGCTAAAACCAGTGTTTTCTTATTGAAACCAAGTTTTCTGCAGTAAAAAAAAGTCAGAAAGAATTTAAATTTTTGAAAAAAAAGTCACAGAAAAATGAAAACATTCTATATTGTTGACAATTTTTTTTTTATAAAAAATTTTATTATCACAAAAGGGGCCATTTTCTTTAAAAAAAAAATGTGCCAAATATTTTTACCAGATCTAGAGACAGCAAAGTAGTATCCGTTGCTGGGGCAACCAGACTTAGCAGGGTTTGTCCACCAGCACTACCCGCTTAATATCTTCAGAGCTAATGTAGTTTTGACTACACAATTTTCCACACAGAACTCACCTCTGTCCTTCCCCATAGCACTGACACTCAGCAAAGCTAGCCCATAAAACAAAACATTTCCCCCTTTCAGTAATTCATTAAACAAATTATATTGTTTTAAATATATTTGTATTAATCAAAATGATATTTTCACACTGTGAAATGATGAGCATTGGCCTGTTAAACCCAGGGTTGTGAGTTCAATCCTTGAGGGGGACACTTATGGATCTGGGGCAAAAATCAGTACTTGGTCCTGCTAGTGAAGGCAGGGGGCTGGACTTGATGACCGTTCAAGGTCCCTTCCAGTTCTAGGAAATAGGTTTATCTATCTCCAATTATTATTATTATTATTATTAGACACATTTGCATTTTTCATCCTGTTCTGTCCACAGACAAAAAATCTGTAATCGTCTGGATTTTTCTTCTTTTTTCAAGAGGGTGGGGAGGAAAGGGGAAAGTTTACTACAAACTTCAACAACGTTGCAACTGAGCAACTTATAGTAAAGAATGCAAAACTTCAGAATGAACTAGTCTGGGACTTACAGTTATATTTAAGAGATCTTACATGCAGCTCAGATCTTCTGTATCAACCCTAGTCCGTAACTTTGTGTGTGTATGTTAGGGTGACCAGACAGCAAGTGTGAAAAATCAGGATGGGGTGGAGGGTAATAGGAGCCTATATAAGAACAAGACCCAAAAACTGGGACAGTCTTGTCATGGTATAATTCCCCACTCTGAACCTTAGCGTACAAAAGATGGGGTACCAGCATGAATTCCTCTAAGCTCAGTTACCAGCTTAGTACTTGTAGCACTGCCACCAACCAGGAATTCCAGTGCCTGGTACACTCTGGTCCCCCCCAAAACCTTGCCTGGGGACCCCCAAGGCCCAATCCCTCTGGAACTTAACACAAGGAAAGTAAACCCTTTCCCTCACCATTGCTTCTCCCAGGCTTCCCCTCCCTGGGTTACCCTGGAAGATTACTGTGATTCAACCTCCTTGAATCTGAAAACAGAGAGGAAAATTCACCTTCCCCCCTCCTTCTCTCTCCCCCTCCCAGACTCTCCCTGAGAAAGAAAGTAATCCTAACACAGAGAGAAAATTAACCTTTCTCTCCCCCTTCCCTCCTTTCTCCCCACCAATTCCCTGGTGGATCCAGACCCAGTCCCCTGAGGTCTCACCACAATAAAAAAACAAATCAGGTTCTTAAACAAGAAAAGCTTTTAATTAAAGAAAGAAAAAAACAGTAAAAATTATCTTTGTAAATTTAAGATGGAATATGTTACAGGGTCTTTCAGCTATAGACACTGGGAATATCCTCCCAGTCTAAGTATACAAGTACAAATTAAAATCCTTTCAGCAAAATAAAAATTTGAACTCCTTCCAGCCAAATACACATTTGCAAATAAAGAAAACAAACATAAGCCTAACTCGCCTTATCTACCTATTACTTACTATTCTGAGCACATAAGAGCCTGTATCAGAGAGATTGGAGAGAAACCTGGTTGCATGTCTGGTCCCTCTGAGCCCCCAGAGTGAACAACAACCAAAAACTAACAGCACACACAAAAACTTCCCTCCCTCAAGATTTGAAAGTATCCTGTCCCCTGATTGGTCCTCTGGTCAGGTGACAGCCAGGCTCGCTGATCTTGTTAACCCTTTACAGGCAAAAGAGATATGAAGTACTTCTGTTCTATTAACTCTTACTTATCTGTTTATGACAAGTCCCTATAAAATCAGGACATCTGGTCACCCTACTGTATGTATATGCACGCTGGGGACCTTGAGTTGATTGCACTCAGTCCATGGTTAAGGCTTGAGAGCCAAAAGAAGATGAGCCAAGTCAACAGTTTTGCATTAAGAATGGTGGAAAAGGTTGTCATGCAAGACAAACTACAATTAGCTCAGCATCATATAGCAATGAGGGTTTAGACTTTAGCTGTGTCTGTCTAATAAATGTACAAGATTAGTGAATGTGTGTTGTTGCATAATTAATCTCTTCACAGCAGATATTTATATCAGTTATTCAGCCACAAAAGGATATCTACAGCCAAGATTCAGAACTTGATCTAAATCTCCAGTAATCTGTTTAGAAAGATTATCACATTCATTATTAGTAAGAGACACAAAAACAGGAGCAAAGTTTGAAAAATACATTTTGGACGGACTTATAGGATGTAGATTTTCCAACATTCCTTTTAAGAAAAGCTAAATCAACCTAGGGATGATTTAGATTTGCAGAGATTACCAGATGCAAGAGCTTTGACAGCACAGCTTGTAAATTCCGAGGTAACCAGTTTTACATGAATGCTCAATGCATTGAAGTAGACACCTTGGGCTTGATCCTGTCAGTGCAGATGCGGAATGTTGCATATGTATATGGACAGTAAAAAAAAAAGGAGAGAGAGAGAGAGATGAGCAGAAGAAGATATGCAGGAGAAGCTGGTCCTGCATTGCCAAAACTGCTATGTGGCTTCCAAGATACTCCTGCCTGGTAGCAGGTATAAGGATAAATGCGAGCGGAGAGACCGTAGCTCAAGCAGAGCTAGGGTTTGTCTGTCTACCCAGACTGGGAGGTTCACTTGCAGCTGCAGTGTTGAAATATCCACCCTGACACCTTCCACTGACGTCACTTGAGTATTGGATCAGGATCTGGATGTACAGGAGGCTTGAGATTTACTACTACTGCATAGTGCTGCAAAGAACTATGCCTCCCCATACACAAATAGAGCTTCTATTTGTGCTTTCACTAGAATGTAACAGTTCAGGCCACCTGTGGGGTACAGCACAAGAACTTGCAAAATGAAGGCCTACATTTATGGCTTAAAATACAGCATGTACAGTGTGGTTGGTTGAGTTATTTGCAATTGCTAACTTCTTAGGACTTTAGCTATGCAAAATTAACATTGTATTAATGCAGGTTTATAATTCACTTATTAAAATTATTACAAAACTGGCCAGTTCTCATATAATAAAAATCAGTGTCTATACAGAAAATGTATATAACATAAAAAGAATACTTTGGATTTGCTACAGCACTTTGCTTGCAAAGATATCAAAGCTCTCTGCAAACATGGGTAATATCCACATTTTACAGATGGGGTACTGAATTGACAAAGAGGCTATTTAGGTGCCTAAATACCCTTGAGTATTTGGGCCCAAATGACTTGCTCAAGATCATAGTACAAGACAGTGTTTAGAACACAGATCTGTTCTAAGTTCTACCCACTGATACATTGCCTCCCATATAAAGTATACAGATTATAGACAAAGTGTTTGTATGAATATGTGTAAAATATTTAGATTATAATACCTTTAATAGGATTCTTAACATGTTCCACATGTTGCCAACCAATCTTCCCTCATCAGCTTCTTTCTGTCTTTGCTTGTACTGTCTGAGGAGAGGATTTTAAAAAGATAAAATCTTTTTTTTACTGGAAAGACTCCCACTGCATTCAATTGGCCTTGGATCTTCAATGGGAAGATAGAAACTGTGATTTGCATAAACTGTCTGTCTCCTTGAATTGGTTTGAGAAACTAATTTTTAAAAGGTTTTACACACTGGTGCTAAGGAATTTTAAAATGGTATGTATGAAAAATATATATGTTGTTACTCAGATAAGCTTTTACAAGGTGGCTTGTTTGGCATATAATCAGTAATTGTTTTCAGCTTGGTTTCCTTTTGTAGGCAGGCCTTTTAATTTAAACGTTATTCATCTCTGACTGGCTAATAATGTGGGTAGAATTCAGCAGCTAATGTTGATAAAAGACTTAAGGTAGCATAAATCTAGTTTTAGAAAAGAAGGAGTAACTAGAGATAGCATAGGTTAGTTGCTTAGAGTGATAGGAGTTCATACCAAGCTATTGTAATATTTCATTTAGGAACTTAAAACAGAAACATGTTTAGAAAATACTAGTTTCCAAGTCAGGCTGGGTGCTAGAATATTAGATACTGTTCTTTAGATGAACTAGACTGTTTTCCAGCTCTTCTTGTATACTGATGTGAAGACTGCAGAATGATTAATACATTTGGGGAAATTTACTTAAGGAAAAATTGAGGAAAAGCCCTTTTTTTAACAAGGTATTTTCAATTCTGTAAAGAGCATCAGCTAACCTATGCGTAGCTTTCTCTCCTCCTATCTCATTCCACTATTTTTCCATGGATGGAAAGTTTAAGGGCACTATGAAGTACATTTTGGTAAAAAATCAAAAATACTGAGAATTTGGCTGTGTTTGTGTGTGAGAGAAGGAAATAACACATCGTTCAGGATTTTAGCAAACTACACCCACATTAAAACTCCTATTATTATAGCTACAGTGAGTATCTAGCAAATATTTAAATGAAAACTAGAAGAAAACCTCCACATCATAAATTTCTGAGGCAAGAGAGAATCAGTGGTTACTTTCCAAAAAGGCAATTAAACAGAAATAAGCCCGAAAGATGCCATACAAAGAGCAAGAATGAATTAGCAATGCTGTCATGCTTTAAGCCCTACGAAACCCTCATCAGCATATGTCAAACCTTAGTCCCAGATTTGGACCTTAGCGTCCAATATATGGGGGTTAGCATGAAAACCTCCAAGCTTAGTTACCAGCTTGGACCTGGTACTTGCTGCCACCACCCAAAAAATTAGAGTGTTTTGGGGCACTCTGGTCCCCCTGAAAAACCTTCCCTGGGGACCCCAAGACCCAAATCCCTTGAGTCTCACAACAAAGGGAAATAATCCTTTTTCCCTTCCCCCCTCCAGGTGCTCCTAGAGAGATACACAGACACAAGCTCTGTGAATCCAAACAGAGTGACTCCCCCTCTCCGTTCCCAGTCCTGGAAACAAAAGCACTTTCCTCTTCACCCCGAGGGAATGCAAAATCAGGCTAGCAAATCCAACACACACAGATCTCCCCCTGATTTCTTCCTCCCACCAATTCCCTGGTGAGTACAGACTCAATTTCCCTGAAATTTCCCAGAAAAGAAAACTCCAACAGGTCTTAAAAGAAAGCTTTATATAAAAAAGAAAGAAAAAATACATACAAATGGTCTCTCTGTATTAAGGTGACAAAATACAGGGTCAATTGCTTAAAAGAATATTGAATAAACAGCCTTATTCAAAAAGAATACAAATCAAAGCACTCCAGCACTTATATTCATGCAAATACCAAAGAAAAGAAACCATATAACTTACTATCTGATCTCTTTGTCCTTACACTTAGAAACAGAAGATTAGAAAGCAGAAACTACTTCTCCAAAGCTCAGAGAAAGCAGGCAGACAGAAAACAAAGACCTCAGACACAAAATTCCCTCCACCCAAAGTTGAAAAAATCCGGTTTCCTGATTGGTCCTCTGGTCAGGTGCTTCAGGTGAAAGAGACATTAACCCTTAGCTATCTGTTTATGACAGCATACATTTCTTTTTAAGATGAATAGTGCCATACCTGATACTCCTTATCATCTGCAGCAGCAAGTGCTGATTTCTTATTCCATGTGGGGGAAATGCACTCATGACAAAACTGCGCCAGGGAAACCTAACATCCTAAGAGACTGTGATGCAGTTTTTCAGTCAAATACAGAATGAATACTTATTCTTATATTTCCATGATGAGGATGATTTAGGGAAACTGTTTTTGTGACAGAACATGCCTTCAATTTGGTGTTAACTTACCTCTTCGCTAAGGCCTTGGTAACTCAATGAAAGATGTAGAAGTGTGACCCCTAGTGGGTGTGAGCAATAGGTGCCATTCATGTAGCAACAGGAAATAAGTAGGTCATGAAAGAAAAGCCTGTAAAAAGGGAAGAGAGGACAAACTGCAGAATAGGGGCTGTCAAACTGGCCTACAGAGAGCTGGCTGATTGGGGGTGGCTCTCATTCTGAGCTGTTAAGACAGAAAAATATTTAGAGTATGTTCAGCTATCACTCTCTCCAGAAAGAAATTGCTGTGGTTAGGGATAGTATACAATTATGAATGGAAGGAGAGAAGTGCTCAGTGAAGTACTGTTAAGATGTGGCCCTCACAAAGCATTGAAGGTCTGTTGATATAAAGACTTTGGCTGCCTAAACTCGAACCACTCTGGTATCCCCTTGGTGACTAAGAACAACAAATTGTCAAAGGATGCTGGGAGTTGCAGTCCCCTCCTTGGAAGCAAGTTGAGTCATGGAGGAAGTGTGAGCACAGAAGCAACAGTTGAGTGTAACCCATGTGCCTAATAGGAAAATATCTCTTTAAGAGATCTGTGGGGGAGGGCAGGTATGAATGAGTTGTCTACTTCATTGTTGCTAGGCAGATGCCCAATTAACACTGCACACTCAGACGTTTCTGGAATTGGGTGTGGTAGTTTTGGGTATACTCAGTAGGGTCCTTGTAGCTGGACTCAAACTCTGTGAGGGCAAGTAGCCATGTGCCCTGTGTGGATTTGAAGAAGTTGATCCACAGGAGCAGAAAGCAGCCTGTTTTCCCTAATTCTGAAGCATTTTGCAGCAGATTAGTGATATTGTTAACCCTGCCACCCTGGCAGAGTTAATTATAGAAAGGGGAAAACTGATTAATTTTTGTTTTTATTTTATATTTGGAATGTCATTTTATTTTAGCCATGCTGTTTTAGTTAAACTATCTCAACTAGTATGATTCACTTTTCTCTTATTTGAATGGGATGATGGGGAAAGTCATTTATTTTGCTGTTCTCAGTTTTGTATCTTTCTTATAAAAGGGTTTTAAAAAAATCTATATACTTAATCTAGTGGTCGGCTAATCAACTGACTAGCTAAGAGTGATTTCAGCAAAGGAGGAAGAGTCTGCAGGGATTCCAGCTGAAGATTTCTGCAAGCGAGTGGAGGTAAATTGTTGTTGCAGTCTTTTGACATAGCAGACTGTATAGATTTTGGCTGTCAAAAACTGCAAGTGAGACTCAGGTAATCTCAACCTAAGCTTTTTGGGAACTCTGAATTTCTCCCCACTGTGTTTCTGTGGGGACTGACCTATTTAGATTTAATTTGTTTTTGTTGTTTGTGTATAACTGAAGATAATGTATGTGAATTATAAAGTAGCTATGTTTATGTTGTAGAAATTAAGTCATTACTATTGTTTCTTTATCTCTGTAAAACTGTGACTTAAGAACTAAATTTAATTCCTTTTGTTCTTTTTGGACTTAGTGGGCAGGCTGACCCTGTGTGATCCTTGCTGAAAATCCTAAATGACTGAATTTTGGGTCTCCAGGTGCTTTTCTATGGCAATTGGGGTTTTTTTAGGAAGTGGAGAAGCATAAAGTAAACTCTAGCCTAGTATTTCTCAGCCTTTTTGAAACTAGGGACCAGCTTGCGGCTTTTCTAAACTGTGTCAGGGAGATCTTAGGGACCAGCACTGGTCCATGGATTGGTTGTTGAGAAACACTGCTCTAGCCCAGTGGTTCTCAAATAGGGGTCTGGGGCCCCCTGGGGGGCTGTGAGCAGGTTTCAGGGGGTCCTCCAATCGTGGCCAGCATTAGACTCTCTCAGGTCCAGGGCAGAAAGCTGAAACCCCACCACCTGGGGCCCTGAGCCCTACCACCTGAGGCAGAAGCTAAAGCCTGAGTAACTTAGCTTTGCGGGGGAGAGGGCCTAGGCAATTGCCCTGCTTGCTACCTCCTAAAGCTGGCCCTGGCTTTTATATGTAGAAAACCAGTTGTTGTGGCACAGGCAGGGGTTCAGAAAGAAAAAGGTTGAGAAGCTCTGCTCTAGCC
Source organism: Gopherus flavomarginatus (assembly GCF_025201925.1). NCBI lineage: Eukaryota > Metazoa > Chordata > Testudines > Testudinidae > Gopherus > Gopherus flavomarginatus. The sequence goes on from NC_066618.1 coordinate 94,221,223, forward strand.
CACCTAAAGGTTACATGAGCACCAATCACACTGATTTAGCTCATCTGTTTTAACCTGGCTTGGTGTTAACAGGTGTGCACTTAAGTTACTAGGCTTCTTGAAATGTGTTGCTCCTCATCTTACCCTGCTCCCTAGCCTAATTCACAATGTAGGAGTTCAGAGATACAGTTCTCACTTGGCCTGCACGGCATCCTAGTCTGATTCAGTGCAGAGGTCTCTTTGTGCTGAATATTTAAAGCAGTTAGTAAGAAAAATGGCAAATGGCTTCTATAAAAATACAGCTTCTCAAATCTGGAAAGCTGCAGAATTGAGGTCTGTCTTGTTCATCTCATCAGTTTTAATTTATTTAAGCTTTGACCATTTGTAGTCTGTCACTTAATGAACACTTTCAAACCTTCAGATTTCATTGTCAAATAACGTGTGTGGGAATGAAAGGTCTGTCCAGTGAAGTGAAACAAGCCTACATTAGCCAATCAGGGAATGAAGGGCAAAAACAGGCAAAGTTCTCAGCTGTGCCACTAAGTCATGTTAGGAATCTTTTATAAGGAGTAAAATATTTATTTTATTAGTATAGTGCTAGTAATTAACCACAATGTTTGACAGAGTAAGGAATTTTAAAATTGTCACAATACAAATAAATTCAGCCCTTCTAAATTCAAATTACACTTTTCAAACAGCCCATAAAACAAAAGTTAAAGTAGATCCATTTTAGACCATAAAGAGAAACTTCACATAATTCTTGCTTTTGCTGCCACCTGGGTAAATAGAACAATTGACCATATGACTGAACCATCTCTCTAAAACAAATATTCTAATTTAAACCAATGAGCCAAAAGGCTTCTGGGCTAAGACTGAAAATTGTTGTTTGAGGGGGAAATGGCTGCTGATTTAAAAAAAAAAAAAGTTGTAACAAATCTTCAAGCTGGCAAGCCTGCATGGGCATCAGGGGTGTCTTTCAGTGCTAATATACCTGCTTTTCAAATAAGCTGACTGCATTGTTTTGAAAGCAGTGCTCTGAAGGCCTGCCTTAGCTTATTTTACTCTACATTTCTCAAATGTATAGATGGCCTTCAAGGGAGACCTTTGTTTTGTTTAACATCTGCTATATCTAATTGTTTACAAATATCTTAAATGCTAAACTTAATTTTTTTTACACTTGAAAAGTGCTGACTAAACCTGTTGCTGAAAACCACACACAATGCGGATATAAGCAGCAGAGAGTCCTGTGGCACCTTATAGACTAACAGACGTTTTGGAGCATGAGGACTCTCTGCTGCTTTTACAGATACAGACTAACACGGCTACCCCTCTGATACTTGACACAATGCGGATATAGATGTACTTGCAAAAGCCAGGGAAACTTAAAGTTTGAGACCTATTAAGTTGTTTCTCCAAATATAACATTGTCATCTGATATAAATTCTTATGCTGAATTCATAACCAATTAGAGAGGCATTGTGCTTTGGTTGAAATGGAGCACTCTCCCACCTCTACCCTAAGTAAAGCAGTAGGGGTATAAGTAGGCAGACCAAGCATTCTGCTAAAACTGATTTTGTACCATCTCTAATGACATAAGTTCTTTCTCATCCCAAATTTCCACACCATATAATATCTGAGCATAAACACTAGCAATAAACACCGAGAGCCAGTGCGTGAAATTAAACTACCCCATGCACATGGGAAAGTAAGAGCTGCTTGCATGGCCCTTAAGCCTCCTGTTTGTCTCATACACCCCTGTATAAAAAACAAATACGCAGATAAGAAAAGGACTCGACCTGTTCAGTTCAGTACAGTGGGCAATTATCCACTTATGCAATTTTGGTCTATGGCTGAAGGTAACTGCTTTAGTTTTCTGATAAGTAAATCATACACTCCTGTTGACACAAAAGAAAAGAAAATGGTAATCTTTAAGCAGATGCTTCAGACCAAAGGAGTTTGGGACAACAAAACCATATCTGCATACCGGAGGAGTGACATTAGTCTGTTCAGAATTCTAGGGGTAGAATAATGCTCCCCCTCTAATTGTGCCACTACCTCATTAATATAAAAATTAATATGGGGACACATAAACAACTCTGACTCCTACCCTTCCTGATGAAAATAAGGTGTTAACTCACCCTTCTTCCCTATTCTAACTCTAGATGCCATTATCCGCCTCCCACACCACCACCAAGACTGCCTCTATCAACAGCATCACAGGCAGATTTCAAATCTAAACTCACATTGCTCCTCCAAAGGAGAGATAATTGTATGTGTATAGGTCCAATATGAGCACAAACGTTATCTATAGTTGAGGGGCCTTTCCTAAAATCAGCTTGTTCCTCTGCAAAAAAGTTTCAGCTCTCAGACCAGTCTTCTAACCTCCCCAGGAGGTATCTGGAGGAGATCTGAAAGGCTTTCTGGACGATAATTTTCATAATAACTTTATTTCCTCTGTAATAGAGGAACAAGAATACCAGTAGATGCACTGGCAGGGAAAGTCCCTGTTGTTCTTATTGGTAAATTTGATAAAAGAGTAGCCCTACTATTGATATGATCCTTACATTTCTGTGGGAATAATCCCCTCACCAAGAGCTTCATTATGATGATGACTGATTTAAATTTTAAAATTTCCCTAATGGAAAATGTGGCTGTTCCAGAAGAGCACAATAGGTAACGTCCATCAGGACAGACAATGTCAGAGGTTTAGTGGATAGGGAATCACTAAAGAATGGGGGGCTGGGAGAACCTCTCACAAGAATGTATAAGGATAAGAGCTTCAGTATTTACATTAACCTTAGCATTGCTACCAATGTCAATATAAATAAATTTGTCTTGATGGTAGTGAATTAAAATTCCTTCCACAAGGTCCTTTGATCAAACTTTTTTTTAAATATTCTTAAATATTGCTGCAGCCCCTATTTCTAACAGCCCTAGCCATAATCTGAAGCTGTTGTATGATTTGGATTGTTTTGGTTATATACAGGATTTTCTTTCATGGGATGAAAATATCTCCCCTTCACAGTTAAAATTACTGGATAATTTGGCTATCAGTGAATACCATATGGACCTGTAATGCACCCTTCAGGCTGAGTAGTTTGGTTTTTTGAAATTAAGTTATTAGATGCAAGTTTCTCTAATTTTTAAGCTTAACTAAGGGATTCAAAGACTAATAATAACTTGGTATGTTCCAGAAAGGCAATGTCAATACTCAAACCACTCCTGTTATTCCCTCTCACATTTCTGAGGTTAGAGAGCAGCCTCATATTTACCCATGAATTATTCCAACCTCTCAGCTTTGTTTAATTGAAAGTATTTCAGATTCAAGATTAAGAAATAAAAGCACAGTTAGGCTGAGTCCCTGGTGTTTGTATTTCTGGGGGAAAAGATGAGTCAGAGGTCCAATTGCAACACAGTGTATGCACATTTTGGAGCAAGTAGTGTGTTCTATACCCAGATATCAAAGTCAGAAGGTTGTTGTTTTTTTTTTTTTCCCTCATGTAGAACCACAAGCATGGAGATAGAATTTTAAGGACTGCTGAGCTGTTCAGAAAATCTGGAGTCTGAGAGTGCTCTGTAGCTACAGAGGCTACCTGGTAGAAAAGGTTAAAGGGAAACAGTCTAAAAGTGTTCAGTCAAAGAGAATTTCAGCTCCAGATGATAAAATGAATGATCAAATTATTCAAGTAAACTCTGCCTATACCCTACTACTCAGGTGAAAACAAATGGTCCAGATTTAGGCACTACTGCTCAATCCCATGATTTAATCATGGAATTATAGTCTTTAACCCTGAGAGAAATAGGCCTATTTATAAAGCCAATGGGGCATTTACCAACACCATCTTTTAATGGAGGCTCTAGAAAAGGAGGTAGAGTGACTAGGAGATGGGTCTGAGCAAGACTACATTAAAATATTGCATGAAGATTGCCTCCTGGAAAATAGGTGGTATTAAAAGCAAATCTCAGGATATGGAGCATAGAAATCATTTTATCTCAATCTGATGCCCTTAGCCAAATTTCTTGAAGGAAAAGTACGAGATCTTTTGTCTTCCAGGCTTTGAATCTCTTTTTATAAGGGAGTGTTAAGCATATTAAGAGGGATAGACATGCCCTCTGGTCTTCTGTTTCCATTAAAACAAATATACCTATTAAGATCGGATAGCCCCTTTTTCCTGGCCTTCAGTTTTCTTTTCAGATACATAATATTTTTATTAGCCATGAATTTTTAATCTCTGTTTCTCTTTCTGCAATGAGTCTTTCTGGGGACAGCTAGAATCTCTCATTGGGTACTTTTTCTATAAAAGAATCATATAGCAACTGTGTGCTTTGAGGAGATTTCCATACTCTACTCAGTCCTGAGAATGGGGCAATTCCTAATCTTTCCACTGACTCAGTATAGAGAGCTTTTCCTCTTTAAATCCCTCTGGCCTAGATAATCTATGGACAAGGTGAGAAATACTTTAGACTTCAAATTATGATGGCCTCTAAACCAGACAGTGATCGTCAACCCCTTCAGTTGAATTTTTGTTCATCTACCACCTCCCTATTCGTAAATACAGGCTCAGGCAAAGTAGTCCAGCCCTGAATTAGAAGATGTAAATTTTGAAGTGAATTATATGAAGTAAAATATATATAAGCTTATGGGCACATGCCATTAAAAATACATCCATCCTTGCTCTAGATGGTCTTTGATTTATTTAAAAAAATATTTATCTAAATAGATTAATCCAAGCACTTCCCTTTTGCCCAATCATTAGTAATCACACCAGCAGGTAAAAACACTTATTTTTATGATCTCCCCAGTGTCTCTCAGTTCATGAGAATGTGTCTTTTAGCATGGCCTGAGGATTGATTAAAGCAGGACTATTTCATATCAGTGGAGGTTGGAAGTTCTGAAGCTTAGGGATAGTCACAAAGAATTCTCTCCAGCTGTCTCCTCACGTGAGTGTGGTCCAACTCTGCTGACCATGACTGTGGCACTGTCCCACAGGAAGAGGTGGGGTTTCAGAAATAGGTCCTAAGTCATTTAGGACTTATAGGTCAAACCCAACACCTTCAAATTCTGCCCAATAGTAAGTAAATAGCAGTGAAGTTCCAAAACCAGTGGTGTCAGGTACCATGCAACAATATACCTGTAACAAAGAAATTACCAAATTCTACAGTCTATAACTTGAAACTTAAGATGTAGCCTTATGTAGAAAAAGTATTGTAGTCTCTTCTGGAGATAAGAAATACATAAGATACAAAGATATCCTCGTGGCTCATGCCAACAAACCGCGATCCAATCAGATGGTGACTGTAGACTCGAATATAATTAAAGGATGACTTCAAATCTTTAGTCATAGCTTTAAAAGGCAGTTGCTCCTTGGAGGGTATAAACGCCTACTGAGTTGCATGGAAAGGTGGTTGGCTAAATATATACACCTCTACCCCGATATAACATGACCTAATATAACACGAATTCGATATAACGCGGTAAAGCAGTGCTCCAGGGGGGTGGGGCCGCGCACTCTGGAGGATCAAAGCAAGTTTGAGATACCGAGTTATAAGTGAAACTGTGTTAAGATTTTTTTGGCTGCAGAGGACAGCATTATATTGGGGTAGGGGTGTAGCTGTATCACAGACATCTTGGAGTACAGTACTAGACTTTTCCTCATAGTCGAGGCTGATGATATTTGACAGTGGGTAGGGAAAAATGGCAGGAGTGTTGGGAGCCCATTTCCGGCACTAGGTGAAGATCCTACTGTGACAGACTGAAAACAGGGCAGGCAAACCATACCCCCAACAAGCCTCTGCTGACTCATAGCTGTTGGTGGTGTCAGACTTAACTAGGAATAAGGAACAATTGCAGACGTGATGAATCATTCTTCCAGTTTTATTCTGGGTCTTGATCTGTGACCAGAGCTCTGAAGTGCTACTGCAAAGCAAACTAATAATATACTGCTTGTTAAATGTTAGGTTTTTCACACAAATGTGCATAAAACTAAATTTTAGAATTACTTGCAGGCACCAGCTATAGCTCTCTTAAAAACTGGTGTTTAGATCAAGGAAGGAGCAAGTGACTAGGTCAGGAGACATGGGTTGTGTTCCCAAGTCTGCCGTTGACAGAGTTTAAGCAAATAATCTCTGCCTTGGTTTCCTATCTCTAAAATAAAGATTATCTTTTGTGCAGTGCTATGAGATGCCCTCTGGATGAAGAATTGCACTAGTGCAAAATATGCCAAATGTATTTTGCAGACTAACACTTATCATTCTGGAACATCCATACTTTGTAGTGTTCTGTGGAGGCCTGGCACACACTCTTCATACTTCAAAATTTAAGACTTGTTGGAATCAATTTGCCCTGTAACAATCTTTTGGAGACTAACTGATGTGGCAGTCACTTAATATTTCCAAGACTTTGGAAGTTACAAATGCTGATAGTAAAGCTTAGAATGCATCCTAATCTACAGCAGTGTTCTATAGACTTTGAGGTTGTTCATCTACCTTGTGCCAGTACCTGACCACCTCACATCAGTGAATTAAGCTAAAGACTGCTCCAGTTCGAAAGAGAAAACTTTGGTGCTAACATACAGTGAATTAAGGGTTTCACTTATTTATTTTACAGCTCAGTAAACTGAGGCTATGTGTTTTGTCTTTGAGATGGTTCATATTTGTCACTGATTCATGTGAAGAAGACACTGTGACCTAAAGAAATGGCCAGGATAGGGAGGTGGGGGAATGAAATGGTCTTGTTACAGTGGCTCCAGATTATCTGCTTTCATAGCTTTAGAAGAAAAACACTGTGCAGGGTCACAGATGAAGACACTTCTCCTTAATTAAGTAGCCAATTTAGAACCAAAACTTTACCCACCAGGCCAAGTTTCTGATCTCTCTACTGCAGTAACTGATCAGAGGTTTGTATAATATATTAAACCAAAGAGAATGCTTTTTAAAAACAATGAACAAACTAGCCTAAGACCACCCCACGACTCCGATGGAAACTGTTCTCTCCTCAGTGCTCCCAAGGAAGGTGGAAAGAACAAGGAACCATGTCCACAAGGTGTAATGGGAGGTGCCTGGCTCTGCGTTAGGGGGTGTTAAAGTTAAGTCTTCAAAGACTCATGTAGAAAATAAATTTACACCTCTTACCATGTTAATCATTATTAAACAATGTGAAATTACAATAATAAAATCTAAAAACAGCCTGGTTGATACAAGAACTCTTACCCAGATTAACAGAAGATTATCTTCCTATCTTAATTTGAGATGCAAGAGGGGTTTTATAGCATAATATGTGTTGGCATGTTAAATAGCAGTTACTTGCTGTGGATAAAGGACTACCCAGTCTCTCCTAGGAGGCCTCTTAAGTATGGATAAATAGAAGGAAATTAACATGTAGATGGCTGGTACCAGACTCTTCTTGGGGAGAACACAGGTTCCTTTTCTAACTTATTTTTCCAGCGGACACTCCCTTGCCTTGTGTTCCACTTGGCTGCAATAAGAACATTCCAAAGATTTAAAATTTGTTATACTCCTATTATATCCAGACTTTTTTATGCCAGCTGCTGCTCAGTTATATCCTTACTTGAATCCCTTTGATGTCATTACACCTTCAAAGCTACTCAACCCAGGGCTGGTTCCACCCTGGCTCACCAGGTAGTGGGGACAGTTAAAAAAAAACTTCAATCATCTACCCCCACAGAACACTAATTAGATGGAAAGGTGTCCTGCTGCTTTTGTGCAAGTGCCTTTTCCTTGCTACTTTGCAGCCAGTCTGCTCTATCATTTAGTGAGAACAGATGGAATAGACCAGACAGTGGCATGCTAACTGCCCACTGCTGCCATCTGGTCAGATGCAATCTGCAACTGCTTTCCATCTGGGATTGCACTCCCCACTTCCCCCTGTCCCCAGCTCTCCCCAGTGCAGCTGTTATCTAACTCCAGGCAGACACGAGGCACAGTAATAAAGCTTAGATTCTCTGAAGTGTTGTGCATTGACTATATAAAAGTGGCTTGCAAATTAGACTCCTCTATGTTTCAGTGCTGCCGGAGCCAGTAGTTAACTTCTAGTCCAGGTAACTCCAGAGTACTGGAATACAGAAAAGTAAATGGATGGGGTCATGGCTATGATGAGCAGTGCACTATGGGACACCAGTAGGAGGACTGCTTTCACTGGTATTTTAAATTGGAAGTCAGATGCCTCTACCCTGCCAATAAGCAGAGTTAAGTCCCACTTCTACAGAGTTGCTTTAATTATGAAGCAGACTGATTTCTGTCAGTGGAAGGCCAGAGAGTCATTCATGGGAGAATGCTGAAGTAGAAAGCAAGTTATACAGCCACACACAGTTCATGCTGAAAAGAGGAGAGCTTTTATAGTGGTGCAGCTTCAGTGTGGAGCCAGGCCTAAAGGTGATGAGAGTGGTGACAAGTTTACCGAAATGTACGGTAGCATTAAAATGCATGAGCTAAAATTAAATAGCAGTTGTGTGTTGCATGCCAGTGGCAGCTGTGGTATGAGCAACAGGTCAAATGAAATGTAAGATGTTATAATATATTTAAAAATCAAGAGCAGTTTAAGATAACCAGTGAGGTAAGTAAGACGAAGGATAAAATCTGCCAGTCAGAATTGGATTTTATCTAATATAGGCAGCATTGGTTATGGAAAACTTTTTTTTACAGGTGTTCTCTTGAAATGTCTTGCCACAATTAATGCCTAATTAGGCAAGAAGAGTGCTGTTCCTAGTGCGCCACATTCCACAAGTGGGGGGGAAAAGAGAAAAAGACTGACTTCTGGGTATGCTTTTAAAGTCAACAAACACTGCTGAATGTTTGACTGAGTCTTCAGGGCTTTGAGTATTACCTTCTTGACCAGCTGATGTCTTCCTCATGCACTTGAGGGCACCGTTTTCACTGTGTTCCCAATGAATATCCTATTTATGAACTGGTTTTGCACTGCTGAAAATGTGTTGTTTTCTTAAACTAACCTTTTCTTGCCACAGAGGACCTACTCAGAAAGTTTGTTTCAGACCATGCTACCTGCTACAGTTTGCGCTCTGGGCCCCACATTAATTTGTTGATGAGCCTAGCTGACCACCTCTGCATTCCATTCCACTCTAGCCAGGCACTGATTCATTGAAATGAGTGAAATGAGTAGGGAAAGCCCCAGGGCTGTGCTGGATCTTGCAAGTGGTAAGTATTTAAGCTGGTAAGTATTTAAGTGATGTCTGAGTCAGTGAAGCAAGTGCTGTAGTCATGATGCTCCCAGAATGGGGGAGAGAAGGTAGGCAGTGGTGAAAATAAGCCAGTCTGGTCCGGCAAGCGCCAGTATGCCATGTCGGATCGCACTGGCTTCTGCGGCCGGGATTTAATGGGCTCAGAGCTCCCGCAGCTGCGGCTGCCGGAGCTGCAGAGGGGATTTAAAGGGCCCTGAGCTCCATGGCTGGAGCCCCGGGCCCTTTAATTTGCCCCTGAGCCCCGGGGGCTCCTAGCCACCTCTGCAGCTGGGGGTCCCGAGTTGATTTAAAGATTCTGGAACTCCCAGCCAGAGCCAGTGCCCCAGGGCCTTTAAATTTTGAGAGGCCCTGCCTCTTCTGGTTGAGGCCCCACCTCTTCTGCGTGAGGCCACGCCCTCCTCAGGACTCCAGCAGTACCAGTAAGTCCTGTAAGTTACTTTCACCCCTGAAAATAGGTGAGGTAATACCTTTATTGGACCAACTTCTGTGGGTGAAACAGAGAAGTTTTCAAGCTTACACAGAATTTTTTGATATTACCTGTCCCACCTTTTATCAATGAAGCAATTCATTCCAGGTGAATGCTTTATCTTCCAGCACAATCAGTCACTTCAGTGTGTTTCAGAAATTCATCCAGGCTGGCTCTTAAGATTTCTGGGAAGGACAGGTTCCCTCCCACAGCCTTGGAAGTAGAACTCACTCTCACAGATGGACAATCCAAACCATGTTTGCCCTTGGTTTTGTGAATTTTTAAAAATCTCCTATACAGGAGTCATACTTCATATGCTAGTATGTCCCTGATACTCTAGCTTCTGGTTTAGGGTCCAGCATCATTCAGATTATCCTAAATTTTCATGGTCCCAACAATAAGTTTAAATCTCTTGGATCAATAGGGAGAGCTGCAGGATCTGTACTGGGACCACAAACAGTGGATACTGGAAAAAGTGCAGTACGGTCTCTCACTGGGCATAGAGCCGGGTTAGTGGTATATAGTTCATAGTGGTACCGAAAGATAAGAGAATCTCTGCGTGTTTCTCTAGAGCACATAGGAGACCTTAAGTATGGCACAAGAGATCTACCACAACCCAGCCATTCAGCTGAGATTTCATAGGCTGAACCCACAACCTTCCCTTAGTGTTGAGTGTGAAAAGCCAATTGCTGGCAGGAACATTCCCTGGTTAGCAGGAATCCCCATCGTTCTTATTTATTCAGTAGCTGATAATGTCAGAGACTGGAAGTTTTATGTAATGTCCAAGGTGACACATTTTTCCAGGGTCTTGCCTAAAAATAGTGTAGTGAAAAATATGGAAGCTGAATCCATACTGGTTTTATACTGGCACTAGAAAAGGTTCAGAGAAGGGCAACTAAAATGATTAGGGGTTTGGAATGAGTCCCATATGAGGGGATATTAAAGAGGCTAGGACTTTTCACCTTGGAAAAGAGGAGACTAAGGGGGGATATGATAGAGGTATATAAAATCATGAGTGATGTGGAGAAAGTAGATAAGGAAAAGTTATTTACTTATTCCCATAATACAAGAACTAGAGGTCACCAAATGAAATTAATAGGCAGCAGGTTTAAAACAAATAAAAGGAAGTTCTTCTTCACACAGCGCACAGTCAACCTGTGGAACTCCTTACCTGAGGAGGTTGTGAAGGCTAAGACTATAACAGTATTTAAAAGAGAACTAGATAAATTCATGGAGTTTAAGTCCATTAATGCTATTAGCCAGGATGGGTAAGAAATGGTGTCCCTAGCCTCTGTTTGTCAGAGGGTGGAGATGGATGGCAGGAGAGAGAGCACTTGATCATTACCTGTTAGGTTCACTCCCTCTGGGGCACCTGGCATTGGCCACTGTCGGTAGACAGGATACTGGGCTAGATGGACCTTTGGTCTGACCCAGTATGGCCATTCTTATGATTTGCTCCCCTGACAAACAGTAATGAGATCAGGCTAGCATGATTGAGTGGACCTGAGTTTATCAGTGGGAGTCATCTAATTCAGTAGTCTAATTCATGGCTAGCTGGTTAGAACTTGCCATATGCAGAAATTGCCACCTATTAGCAAATGACAAACCCTGCTAAATGAGAATCTTGAGATAAAAGTTGGTAGGTAACCCAACATTAACAAATAAAGATAAAGCAGAGGGAGGCTTTTTGTAACCCCTTGCAGTAGTTTCAAGGCAGATACTAGATCTTAGAAAGCTTAATTTAACCATGCTGCAGAATAGTGAATAATGGGTTTTGCTCTGCCCTCTGGGTACCTGTTAAACAGAATATGCTTTCAGAGCCTCAACCAAGACTTTGGCAGAGTTGCTTGTGAACAGCAATCTATTGGAAAATGGTTGACTTCACTTTAACTCCACATCAGTAACTCTTTAGAATTAGTCTCCATATACTTGGCACTGGTTTCAAAGTATTAGAAAATGGAACATTGAATGCAAGTGTGTAATACTCAGTTTTACAACTAATTATCCAAATGACAGATGTATACAATATAGAAAACCATCACCAGTGAATAATTTAAGATGGGAGGGAAGCAACTTTCCCTTTCATTATTACTGTTATATGCTGCCAAGTACTGAAAGGAATATTTGAGTGACTCCAGATAACTCATCAAACAATTTCTTTGCACTTGAATGCTGCAGATGTAATCAAAAAATGTTAGATTGTTGCATAGATCAACAAATTAAACATGAGCATTGCTCTGCTAAGATTCTAAATGTCTGGTTGTGGACCTCAGTTTCATTGTTCTAATCTGGTGGAGTGGCACTTAAAGAATACATGAATATCATTTGATCCTTTTGTTACATCTTGTGCATTCAGATTCTTGAACTCAAATTGCTGAAGCTTGATATGCAGCACGCTTAGTGGCCATTGTCTAAATAAAGAATTGACTAGTCAGCTGCAATGCATTTCATTTGTAAAATGGTACAGATATAAAACTGCTCAAGTGTTGTGGCCAGGCAGTCTCTCTTTCTCTCTCCTATTATGAGAAGCTCAAGTTAGTATCTTTAACTAGAATAAGATCTTTACCTATCAAAGCTTATTCCGCACATTTTTGTCAATAATGCTATGGGAAACATACATGTTTAAGGCTGCACTATTTATCTCAACGCGCGCGCACAAACATACACTTCAGAACTAGTGTTCCCTAAACCTGTAAAACACCATTGCATTTCTTCTGTATTTATAGAAAGTCTCTGGAACATGCATTTTGGGAACTTTCATTGTGAGCTCCCTTGTCACCTGGAAGCAGAATTTTTTTATTTTGCCTCTTAACTTCTGACTCTACAAGACTGTTTATACCTCGTAACCCTTGCATCAGTTCAAGGGGTACTTACTTGCTGCAAAGTTCTCCTTTTTGGAGAGGAATAGCCTTTTTTTTTCCATTCTGCCTCAGACTTCTTTACCTGAATCTCAGGTTTTGTTTTCAAATTTAAAGGATATTTATGTTACGTGAGTTTCAGCTCCAAATGTGCTTTGTATGTTTCCTGTTGATTGCCCTGGCTTGTATCCTAGAGCATAGAATAGCATTAGAGTACAGTGTGTATGCAGCAGCTGTCCTCTTTGGAAGGATGTGGTTGCAGAGACCAAAGGCCACCCTTCATCTTGGAAGGCATGGCTCTAAAGTACAGTGCTCAGGTTTATGGATTACAGTGGCCAGGGGGTTGCTGGCTACACCATATTCCGGGAGTTAAATGTTTAAACAAGTTTAATTGTTTTATAGTTCAAGTGCTCTTGCTTCAAGGCAAAAAAAATTGTTGGCACTTACTTCATGGCTGACTTCTTACATTCAGGAAGCTAGAATTGTACCTGTGTATTGGTGACAGGCTACTGTGCAAGAACAGCTTCCTGCTTCAAGGAAGGCATGGACCATTGGATTGCTTCAGCTTGTTTATGGATATTATGCAATTAGTGCTTTTGAAAGTCCAATTTGGCCAGAGAGGTGCTGTGCAAAAGTCATCCTAGAAAAGCCATTTAATCAAGGAATTCCACTGGAAGGAGAATAGCAAACTAGTATAGGTTCCATGAAAAGAGATTGTGCCCCTTTCCAATTAGAATTCTGTAGTGTACAAGATATTACAGGAATGGTTTTGTCACCTACTTTTTCATTTTTCCCCTCTGCCCTCCCAAAGACATTTTGTCACAAGTCTTATGATATTTAGTGGGTTTTTATCTTAAAACATCTAGCTCCTGGAAGCATGAGATTTAGGTGAGAATCTCAGCCTTCATTAGTAGGTTTGTAGTCCTCATGGTTATGGAGAAAAGCCTCAAAATGTGACCTAAGTGCCCCTAGATGTTTTAAAAAAAAACCCAAAAAGGTAAATAATTCAAATAAAAATGTGGGTTCAAAATCATGAGATTAAGACATTAGATTAGATTTTTGAATACTGGAGGCTGTACTGTTTACAAATACTGTAACCAACTTTTTAGAGAAGGTGGCCTTTTAGTAAAGATGAAGCAAAATTGCACTTCTTACGATGATTCAGCGCCCAGGCTTCTCACCCTGGGGCTACTTCTACCATGCCTGTTCCTAGTCGGGCTTTCTCACCTAGTCCTCTGCCAAAACCTGCTTTGGTTCCTTCCCGATTTCCACTTAACCAGAGCAAACACCTTCTATGTTACTCCAGTCCCAACTTCTTTAGAGAGTCCCCAGTCTACCACAGGGCTCTCCTGGCTAAGCTACTATTCCAGTCATCTCTCAAGCCCTCACTTTGGCCAATATGGAGAGACTCAACACTTCTTCCTACTCTAGATCAAACCCAGTAGTCACATGCTTGACACTCCATTAAGTGCTCAAGGGACTGACAGCTATGTAATGGGTCATCTATAAAAGCTCAGCTCATTGTCTAATGGATACATAACCTAAAATTACTCTACTGAAATGCATTAAGCTCCAAAGCTAAACAATGCTATATAGTCTTTGATACCCTTGCAGCTCTATCTTCGCAGTGTTTTTAGTTTGGTTGATTTTCCAGGATGTATATAGATTGCAGCTGCAAAATAAATTCTGTAAGTATTGAACATTACATTGTTTCTTGGAATTATATTTTGAGATACATGCTGATTCTTCTATTTCAGTCTTTTTCCTGTTTTTAGTAGTCCATTTTGGCTAACAGCGAGCAATTTGAAGGATCTGTTTATAGAAGTGCTTTTTTAATGTGGTCTCTGGCAATAGAGGTGGTCTCTACAACCAAGTTAGTTGTATTAAGTGTGGAAAAAATACCACTGTGAATACTTGAGTCACCTCACTACCTAATTATAAGGGTGGTCTCTTACACAAATTTATTTGTAGATTTATATAGCACATATATAGACTCTAGATATATGAATAGACATAAAATATAGCATAATTACAAATGTAACCAGTTTCTCAACTTCAGGATACCATGTACAAATCCACTATTACCTACTCAGGAGCGAGTACAGTAAATATAAATTTCACTATGTCCTGAAAGTCCGCTCCAGTGGTAGTTTGGATCCTGGTTGCCTATGAAACACCCTTTGTCCGCAAATTCCACCACAACAGTAGAGTCAGGTCAGGCATTCTTGCTTAGTCTCTAAATTTAACTTTTATGGACCAGTGTGTTCTCAGCCAAAGGGCCTTCAATTCTGGAACACACTCAACACCATACAAATTATATATGGATCTTTACGGCTGAAGAGTAATACCTTTTGAATTGCAGCTAACAGTGAACTCTGGGCTGGTTCCAGACTTCTCTGGAGTCCCTCTCATGATCTGGGATATTTTGCCTGATGCCTTCCATGTGCAGCATTTGTCCTGGCCCCTTTAATGTCCTATGTACTCAAAGGTGGGTGTGGCTCCAACCCTTTCAGGTTCTACTGAATGGCCCATTACCTCAAACGTTCTCTAAACAGGGTCCCTAGAACCGGGGTGCTCCAATGGCTGTCCATGTGTGCTACTGCCCCTTTAAGGATTGTATGGTTGATGGTGGGCCCTTTAGCTGCTGCAATGTGGCTGCCTCTCTAATCTGTCCTCTCAGCTCCTTAATTCGCCCCACGCTCTGGGTACCCTGAGAGCTCATGAGCCAGTGCCTGTCAGGTGCTTGCAATAGCAGCAGTTCCCCTACGCCCATTCCCAGCTTTCTCACAGTATAATACAGGCAGCTTCTCTTCCCTCCCACCCCATTCTTCACATAGGTTTTTCACCTGGTTCCCACCTGCTCTTGTTCCTCACATTTTTCCTGACCCCTCAAACTCACCCAGGTCAGTGGGGCAATGGAATGAAGAGACTTGCCTTACTCTGACTTAGCTCCCACAGAGGGCAGGAGAAGTGTTCCCTGACATGAACTTGTGATGAGCTTATTCGATAAGGTTTTCCATGCTAAATGTTAGCTCTAGGGAGAGGATCAGAAGTCTTGTCAGCTCACTTTCATACAAAAGTTTTTTTTAAAGAGCTGGTTTTCATCTTGGTCTTTCTAAATACACACTACAGTGACCGTAAGTAAATAATTTTTGCGTTGGTTTCTGCTGAAACTTTCCACAGAAAAGAAGCTGGACAAACTTTCCTCAGGGAGATGGCATATTCACTCCTTCACACATGCACTCTTAACACACACACACATTCTTTAAGTGCTATAAAATCCCCACAGTTCAATACCTCTGATAGCTTTGCTGCAGGGGGGACCATAAAATCACAGTCTAACATCATGAAAATTGATCAAAATGAGCTATGGGAGTTCAATAGGAGTGAGGAGGTGTATTTCTTTTCTGATCCCCTTCTGGGCGTGAATTCCTCCGTTTGTGGCTGTGCAGGGATCTAACCAAGTTTTAGCTGTATTTCTTTCAGTGGTAGTGCTGTCTGCTGGACTTCATTACCTAATATTTTTAGTGTAATGGGTAAGGTTGTAAGTTACTGCAGTAATCCCCAAACACCACATAGACTTTAAGATAGAAGGGACCATTGTGATCATCTAGTCTGACCTCCTGCACATTGTAGGCCACATAACTCACCTACCAACTCCTGTAATAGACCCATAACATCTGGCTGAGTTACTGAAGTCCTCAAATCATAGTTTAAAGACTTCAGGTTACAGAGAATCCACATATTCTAGATCTTTAAATCTAAAAGTTCCTATAGATATCATGGAGGAAGTGAGGACCTTTGTTGTAAAGGTTTATTTCCCACTTTAGGACAGAAAAAAGTGAAATTAATGTAGAGGTGGCAGAGAACTTTTGTCAGACTCCCAAAATACAGTAAATCAGAGTACCAGACCCACTACCTAGTGGAGTTTGTCTAGCTAGAAGGCAGTGTCTCCCCTTCCAGATGCTGGGATGAGGAGGAAAAGATGTGGAAGTTTTCTCATGAGTTCCACAAGTACTTTGCCTTACTGTATAGCAATCTGACAGAGTTGAATTCTCTGCTCTTACACAAGAAGGCATTCCAACCTCTTGGATAAAGAGGATGGGGAAGACATCTCCATGTACAGCTCTGTGCAGCGATCTGGTGACGAAGATGAGGTGTTACAAAACTATCAGAGTACAGTGAGGTCTCGATCCCTCCAGGATATTGTGTGATTCTTAGAAGTCTATAATTGAGGAATTTGGTGAGGGAGAGATGGGTGACTGTAAAATGCTATTTAATTTAGTTCCTATTATGTATGTTTGTCGGCTAGCTGGAATCTGCACAGCTAGGAAGAAGAAAGGGGTGTTCCATAATGCATTTGGCTGTCAAAGTTAAGTTACTATAGCTTTAAAAATATTCAAAAAACAAACAAAGCTCTCTGACATACAGTACCTCCTGGCTGCTAGCACAAAACTCTTCAGACCTCAAGGATCCCTTAATAAATCCAAGTGTCAGATAAGAATGTTATACACCATTATTTTGTTGCCACATAGCAAAACAGAGAGGTGGTGTGTGGAAAATCATGAGACACTAATCAGACTGACAAATACCAAACCAACTGCCTGTGTAAATCAGGGTTTATGAATAAGTGATGAGATTTTATCATATCTGGTTTTACTTGAAAAAGTGGCAGTATTTCTGCTATAAATTAAAGCCATGACATTATTTATGATGGAAACTTTCTTTATTCTGAAGCTGCTGACAACAAATCCGCTGCAACATTATCGTCTGCATTTTTAAACAACCCCTTTCTTGAGAGACATGGTCTGCAAAGTATGGAGCAGGTTTTCTATCTTACAAACAAAGTGTTCCAAATACCATTTCCTTCCAGTCTGCCATGGTTACGTAGTACATCCCTATTGCATTAAAGTAAGTTACCAAAAAGATTTCTGAACTTTTAACAGCCAGTTGAGAGCTATAAAAGATGGGTGAGGAGTATACCATTAACTTTCTACATTTGACACCCTGAGATGTAGAAAGAAATTGTCTCTTTTTTTTCCTTGAAATGATTTTAATTACTTATGTCCTTATTACTGATGGGTGAATATCAGTAGCTTTTGTTAAAAGAACATAAACATTCAAGGCCAGATCCTCTCTTCATTGGAGCTATGTGAATTTATCTCTGCGGAGGAGCTAGAACCCAAAATTAATACTAAAGAAGCTAATTGAAAGGGAGGTTAGCCTATCAAAATTAGCCAGATTCTAAGATGCTCCTTTTGAGGTGTAAGTGACGAGGGATATATGGGACAGCTAGGTTATATCTGTCTCATCTTGCTGTGTCTTCCTAGCCAACGGATCTTCTTCCTTGCTAACATGTCTGAGGAAGGAGAGGGGAAATTCATAAATAGTCTGAAGCAGAGCAGAATGGGTTAGGAGACACAAGCAACTGCTTCCTTTTCCAACACCTTATCTCAAAATACAGTCAGCTCATTTGGAGAAAATGGGGAGGCAAGGACTCCTGACCACAGAAGTTACAACTTTTCAACAGCTGGAAAATAGGAGAGATGGTGCAGTTTGCTTTGTTCTTGTCCTTTTACTTCTGTTTTTGATTTATACATATTCCATAAAAAGGAACACTTATTCTTTGCTCTAGGCACCTCTTTGACACATTCAAAAATAGAATACAATTAGAGTAGTCCAGTAACCTCCCGTCTCCCAATAATAAAAGCAAGGTGGATGTATAGTCTTATCTTTCAAGATCTAGCTAGGTACTTTATATTCAGTTTGATAGCCTTTAGCCCAAGCCCTGTGAGCCCAGCTGGGCTGACATGGGTCAGCCGCTGGTGTTTTATTGCAGTGTAGATGTAAGCAGAGTCAGGATGAGCTCTACCCTGACATCTGGTGGTGAATTGTGGCGAGTGTGGAAAAGAACTTCAGAGGCTGAACTTATTTGCATAGGCACACTCACCCCGCCTAGCATGAGCCTAAATGTCACTTTGGCTGCTGTGGGATCCCCAGTTTCTCAGTTATTGGGGAAGGAGGAATAAAGTGTTACCCTGATTATGTGAATCGAGGACAATGAAACTGTTTTATGACAGAGGGTCTCACCATCAACTAAGTAGCACTCGCTAGACAAGGGACATAGGTTCCAAAACCCAGTGAATTGAGAGAGAGAGGGGCTGGGAGCAGGTATTTGTACTTGGTGGTGTGGGCCCCTTTTGTGAGCATGAAGCACTAATTGCATCTCCTCTTTCCACTGTTGAATGTCAGAGCTAATTTTGATTCCATTAGGAGTCTAGTTACAGGCTGCTGAGCTGAATTCACTTTGGGCCAATGGTGCACCAGTACTGGGGCTCCCGTACTATGAGCTGAAATCACTAAAGAGCTAAAGTTACTAAGAGTTGAGATCACTGAGTGCTGTGTTAATTAGTGGGGGAGCCTGAAGCTATATTACTAAGTGGCTGGCGAAGCAGAGTGAAGCAGTTTGCAGGACGGCTGGTAGAGCGGAGTGGCTGGCAGAGCAGAGCAGTTTGTGGGATGGTTGGAGTGGCCCATGGAACAGCGAGTGGAGCGGAGCAGAACTGAGCTGAGCAGTTTGCCAGGACAGCTAGAGTGGTTCACGGGATGACTGGAGGAGTGGAGCGGAGAAGCTGGTAGAGCGGAGCAGTTCGTGGTGAAGGCTGCAGCAGAACCCCACGGAGAGGCAGGGCAGTCGGCCTCAGACCAAGTAAGGTGCCCCTTAACACCCCACATGCCCTCCCTTCTCTCCCCACCATCTCCCCCCAGGCTAGGGGGGTAAAACTCTGCTGATAAACTTTTGAACTCTGCGGCTGCAGAGACTTTTGGGTTGTTGGACTTTTGGGACTTTGGATGATTCTTGGATTGCTGGATTCAAGAACCAAAAGGAAAGGACACGGCCCAATTTGCCGGGCTGGGTCTTTGCTCATGGTTTGGTCTATGAACTCTTGTTGTGCTGTTTTCTGAATTTAATGCTGATGTCGAAACAGCAAAGAGTCCTGTGGCACCTGATAGACTAACAGACGTTTTTGGAGCATGAGCTTTCGTGGGTGAATACCCACTTCGTCAGATGCATGTAGTGGAAATTTCCAGGGGCAGGTATATATATATATATATATGCAGGCCAGCTGGAGATAATGAGGTAGTTCAATCAGGAAGGATGAGGCCCTGTTCTAGCAGTTGAGGTGTGAAAACCAAGGGAGGAGAAACTGGTTTTGTAATTGGCAAGCCATTCACAGTCTTTGTTTAATCCTGAGCTGATGGTGTCAAATTTGCAGATGAACTGAAGCTCAGTAGTTTCTCTTTGAAGTCTGGTCCTGAAGTTTTTTTGCTGCAGGATGGCCATCTTAAGGTCTGCTATAGTGTGGCCAAGGAGGTTGAAGTGCTCTCCTACAGGTTTTTGTATATTGCCATTCCTAATATCTGATTTGTGTCCGTTTATCCTTTTCCGTAGCGACTGTCCAGTATGGCCGATGTACATAGCAGAGGGGCATTGCTGGCATATGATGGCGTATATTACATGGGTGGACGTGCAGGTGAATGAACCGGTGATGGTGTGGCTGATCTGGTTAGGTCCTGTGATGGTGTCGCTGGTGTATGTATGCCAACTCTGCCCACATATCTACAACAGCGACACCAACACAGGACCTAACCAGATCAGCCACACCATCACCGGTTCATTCACCTGCACGTCCACCCATGTAATATACGCCATCATATGCCAGCAATGCCCCTCTGCTATGTACATCGGCCATACTGGACAGTCAGATAGGATAAACGGACACAAATCAGATATTAGGAATGGCAATATACAAAAACCTGTAGGAGAACACTTCAACCTTCCTGGCTACACTATAGCAGACCTTTAAGGTGGCCATCCTGCAGCAAAAAAAACTTCAGGACCAGACTTCAAAGAGAAACTGCTGAGCTTCAGTTCATCTGCAAATTTGACACCATCAGCTCAGGATTAAACAAAGACTGTGAATGGCTAGCCAATTACAAAACCAGTTTCTCCTCCCTTGGTTTTCACACCTCAACTGCTAGAACAGGGCCTCATCCTCCCTGATTGAACTACCTCATTATCTCTAGCTTGCCTGCATATATATACCTGCCCCTGGAAATTTCCACTACATGCATCTGATGACGTGGGTATTCACCCATGAAAGCTCATGCTCCAAAACGTCTGTTAGTCTATAAGGTGCCACAGGATTCTTTGCTGCTTTTACAGATCCAGACTAACACGGCTACCCCTCTGAATGCTGATGTCATTTACCTCATGTTGTTAAACATTTTCTCCTACACGGAGACTCTGTGCTTGCGAGAGGGGAAGTATTGCCTCTTTGAGGCGCCCGGGAGTATGTGTAAGATTTTCCCAGGTCACTGGGTGGGGGCTCAAGCTGGTTTTGTGTTACGTTGTTGGGAGGGGACCTCTATGTTCTGAACCCGGCCCTTGCTGCTATCAACTCGGCCTGGCAGAAGGGTTACATAGACATACACTAAGATGCTTATCCAAAACATTTTTGGTTGGAAGTTTTGACCAAACTTTTGTAAGACTTCTGGTAATGCTGGTTCCAAATGAAAAAAAACATGTGAAAACAGCCTCCTAGCCCTTTGTTTCTGATCTGGGATGTCCTGAGAAATATAGAGATTAAGGAGGGAGGGATGTAATTAATATTTCTGAAATTCAAGAACACAGTTTTGGACTGAGGCTTCATTTGAAGAATTTTGCAGTTTACTGATGTCCGCATCACACAATTTGGGGTGCATCTGTTATATTGCATCACATTACATGACATAAGACTGTCTCAGCCTGAAATGACTAATCGAGTGGGATGTTTGAAAAGGCTTTCTTTTTTACAACCATCAATTAGAGAAACCACATTTTCCAGGAGAAAACAGTAGCTTTTAAACATGGTATTTTACAAAGAAGACTCTCCTTCCCGCTAAAGAACTTAGTCAGTGGGTTTTTTTTAACCTGTCATGAATCAACATGAATCATCTAATTTTAACCAGTGTCTGAACTTCATAGTTTGAAAATAATCAACTAACATTACATTAAGCATCCTTGGACTCCCTGTGCTTTCCTGTGGTGTTCAATATTTAGCAAAAATGGAGAATAGATTAAAAACTTTTTTGCAAACATTGAAATGTTTAATGAAACTCCAGTTCGTAGCACGGGATGCTGGTATTGCTGTTACTCTTACTAAGACCCTTTGTATCGTGCTGCACTCAGTTTAGTTTATGGTGTTTAGTTTATGACCCTTTAATTTTTTTTTTCATTAGTGGAGTGTTTGTTTTTTTTAACAAGAAATCATTGTTTTGGCCTTGTATGTCTTCCTCTTTGACTTGGTGAGTTTAGAAGTGATAGTGTGTTTGGTAGATTAGGTGTTATTGAATCATAAGATATTTGCATGTTTGAAGCATGTCAGATCCCCTGGGGTATTTTTGATTGTTTTTTGGGTATTTCTAGTTTTCTTCCTGCCAATAAAGAAAGTGAATTCTCATTCAAAATTTACGTAGCACTAAGAAGCACAAAATTGATTTTTATTCTGTCATACAAACACATAGAAAGATACAGTCCCTGCCCTGTAGATATTACAATCTATATAAGTATAATTAAAGGGAGACGTGAAGTGTTTCAGGCTGAGTGAAATCAACATTCTGATGTCAAATATGTCCTTAAATCTGTATGTTTGTGTGTGTTCTATATTACTAACTTAATTAAATCTTACACCATTCCAATGGAGCAGGTAAAGGATAGTAGAAATGCTGGGTCTCGGGTTGTAAGGATGCGGTGGGTGGAGGTGGCAATTCTATCTAATAGCCAGCACACTGAAAAATCAAGGATAAAACACGTTGCGAGGCCTGACATTGCCCAGCCACAATTCATAGCGGGATTGAGGAAACTTGGCCATGACTTCCTTGAACAGATGTTGGATGCTGCATATGGCCATTGTGGTTAGAGCCTACAGTATGTATATTGATGTAAGCATGTCCATCTATGCTTTGGCTTCTAGACGTTGACACACGTTCTATCCACAACTCCTGGTACAGTTCGGAATGTGCAAATCTGCAAAACTCTGCAGGGATGGGTACCCCTTCGAGAAGATCATGCCATGACCAGTAGAGGTTGTCCATTTGTGTGACTGTATATGCAACTATATTCAGAGCCATGGTCCTGCCTGGCAATCATTGCAGTAATAGCCTGTCTTACTCGTGCAGCTTACACAACCGGAGCGATCCTGATGGTTCCAGCACACTCATGAGCCCTTGTGCCTGCTCCCCAAAATGTCCTGCGCTGTGGCATCATTCTGGCTGAGCACAGCCACCATTAAATGGTACCCTCTGACTTGAGGTGGAGTGGGAGGCATGCCCACCTTCCTGCATCTGTGGTGTGGGAACAGTTGGCACCGAGTCTTTCTAGGCAACGCTGCAGGGTGGCTTCAGCATCATCATTTGTGACTGTGGGCAAGGCAATCTGTATTGTGGTGGGTTCTGTCAGAGTGGTGTGATCACTGTTGGCTCCTCAGGGATGCGCCTCTGGGTTGAGGATTGTTCCCTCGTGGGGGCTGGAGGATGCAGGGGAATTCCAGTTAAGACAGGCTGACACCATGGAGAAGGAATACATGAATGTGGCTGAGCAGTCTCCAGTCTGCTGGTATGGATCTGTGGTGCTGAAACCAGTGACATGTGGCCATGCAGTCACCAGGGGCTACTTCCAAACTGGTTTTCTGAGACAGGGAAGTGGGGGGTTGGATATGAAGCTTGGGGGGGTTGGGGCATTTGTGAGGTTCTGAGAAAACACAGGCAGTACAAGGTGCTCTGTATATGTATTTTTAAACCCCTGTATGGTTGTATTGTGTTGACTCTCTCTTCTGACACCTTATCAATAAATGTAGTGAAAGAAAACAGGCATTTTAATCTGTGCTAGGTCATTTACTGGGTAAACTTGCAGGTTGGGCTCCTCTGCCTTTGCGAGGTGTCTGTACCCCTGCACTCTCATTACAGCAGCTGAAAGAATAGCAGAGGCTGCAAGCTGCAGGCATTTGGAGAAGCAGGAGATCCAGTTTTGCCCCCTATCCGCTCCACATTCTACGCTCCCATGTTAGTGATCTCATGGATGGCTGCCTTTGCCTGGTCCTGGCACAGTTGCCACTTTTAAAAATGTCTTTCAGTCCCCTCCAGTTGCTGCCCAATGTGCATCCTGTCCTGGCCAGCTGCAAATAGTTCGGACATATTGGATGCTAGTTAGGATTGGGGCATGCACACCCATAAACTGGTCAATCTCATTGATATAGCTAGAAAAATGGGACTGCTTTCTTGCTTGCCTCTGCCTTCTCCAGTGCCTCGTGGCTGACCTGTCATGTTCTTACCCAGAGGAAACCATCGTGCTGGGATGCTAGGGTCACCGCTGATATGACAGGCTTATAACAGCATTCTTAGATTTTGGTGTTAATGAGCTGCCATGATCAACATATGACCTTGTTGCCCAGTACCTGCCTCATAATAGGGTATGCACCTGTTGGTGGCTATGGATGTGAAGCTTTTGAAAATGTTGATCGGGGATGAGTAATCTAAATTCCTCAGCTTACCCTATATTGTGTAGTTAGATGCTTGTCTCCCCTTCTGCCTCCGCTCACAGGAATAATGAGAGAAGAGAGCCTTGTCCTATTGCTTCCTTCAAAAATAAAATTGGCTGCAGGTCCCGATTTGCAGCTGGTCTTTCACCAGGAAAAAGTGCAGGAAAACCCCTGATTTGAATGCTAAAGTTTGAGACCGTTGTAGGTAATGGGGGACAGGGAACAGGGTGCCAACATGGAGAAATCTATTGCTGCACACCACCCTGTGGTGGAGAACTATCCCAGTCCATCATTTGACTGGACCATGGGATGCCTCTTGATGACCAGGGCAACAGGAGATCAGTACAGGTGTACAGCACTTGGATGTGCGGCTCTATCCCAGAACCCAACAAGGAGAGTGAGCATATGGCAGTGCCCGCAGCATGGCATGCCTCTGAGGAGCTGACTGTGCTCTGGCAGTGAGAGGGCATTTGACAGGACTAAACCAAGTGGGAGGGCTCACCTGTTCCTCCGCCCACCTTCATAGGCTACTGTGCCTTTCCATTCCTGTAGCAGCTTGGGCTCCAGTAGGCACACTAGATGGCATAAGCTGTTCTTTGTGCTCAAGGAGATGGTTGAGATTGACTGACTCCAGAGGTTGCCTTTGCTGGGCTGGGAAGGCTTGGAGCCTGGGAAAAGAGGGGCTAGGATTAGGGTCTGCTCAGTGTCGAGCGACCACCCCCCCCCCGCACATCCCTCAGCACTCCCAAATTGATGTACGGATGACACAACGTGAGAAATTTGACTCATTTCTGTGTCTGCCTGTTTCTCCAGCGACCAGAAGCAAGGGAGCAGACTGAATCTAGTGGCCTGGGGCCCTGAGAGTGTTAAGGGGACTCTCTTTTGAGTGAGTAAAATTCCCCCCCTCCTTATGTAGCATTGGGTTAGATAGTGGAAATGGCTTTATAAATGTAGGAACTGCAGCAGTTGAAGATGGTGAGGGACTGTAGAGCAATTGTTTCAAGCATACACAAATACTAGAGGCTACACCAGTACTAGGGGCAAACTAATGTCTCCACACTTCAAGGTTGCCTTGCTTGGGAATTTATCTACACAAGTGGGGCAATGCTCAAATCCTGGCATTCTGAAACTTCCATACAGAGGTGCTTGCATAGCCCCCTGCATGGGGAGATAGGCAGCAGCTGGCTTGAGTTTGAGCAGGGCAGCACCTAAATACCTTAAAAATCTGTCCAGTGTACAATGGATGCTTTCAGGTGAGATGAGAAATGAGGATCGCATTCCCTTTGATGATCAAGTGCTACCTAAGAAGGAAGAGTTTCCCTTCCTGCAGCACGTAGGTGCTCCTGCAAGGTCTCCTATCCAACTAATGATCTGGCCAACTCTGCCCTGCTTGCAAGCAGTCAAGATCCACGGTACAGGTGATGTCTACAGTACTTATGAGTGAAAAAGGTAAACAAGTTACATGAGCCTTCAGCTGATGTAGATAAGGCTGTGTATATACATGGACCCATGCTTTCTGGAAAGTACCTCAAAGGCTGAAAATAATCAATTTTCTGTCAAACTTCATGAATTAACCATCCTCCCCATTAATTTCATACTAACAAAAATGCCTTTGGTCCCATATTTTACATGAATAGAAACTAACTCTGGAGTGAGATCTGCCCTCAGCTGACCAAGGAATCTTTAATTTAGGTATTTAGTCTCTCCTGTAACTATTCCCCTTGGTTCACTACTTGTGTCTCTCTTGCTTCTCCCACTGTAGGAAACAATGTGTGTTGCAACTCTGTGAAGGGCAAGGAAACAGTCAGTAAAGTAGGGAGGAGGGCCCCAAATTTGATATCCTGGTCAGGTATATATTTTGAACTAGTAGAAGAGGCTTGTGGCTTTTAGCCTGTTGTAAACTGGTGGATTTGAACCTACCTTCTGGGCTGTCACAGGCAGACTAAGAAAAACACATCCTCCCTGGTGTGGCTGCCATTCAGGGTAGTCCCTGGGGCATCTGGTCAGAGTCCTCACTCCCGTAGTAACAAGCAAAGCAAAGCGACTCAAGGATCAGCATAAAAATTCATCCCTTCGGGTAAGGAGGTGATAGCAAGAGCAGTCCCCGCGGACTATCCTAGTAGGGTAAGAGAAGCAAGTCAGCCTACCTGCAAGGAAAATGTAAGAGCTGACCAGACAAGATAATAGAGAACCCCACGCATCTAAATCTGATGCTGTGGTATGTAGACCAGTTTGATTCCAGAATTATGGTATCAAAATGGATCGGGAGAGGCGTGCCAAACCAGCTCTTTTTAGGGGCAGTACCCCACGGGCACACAGTAGAGAGAAGATCTGTCTGTCTTTCCTTTTATTCTGGGACTCCCTTTCTCAATTTTTTCAAAGCAGTTAGATCTTTCAGGATGTTTTAGTTTCTAAGGAAGCAATAGGAAATATCCCCTCAGCCTCTGGTGTTTTATTAAAACTGCCCACCTTATAGGCATGTGAAAGAAAACAAGTATGAATATTAACACAAACAAAAACCCTACTACCCAGAATACTTCATAACATAGCCCAATCTAATATCAGCCTGTTAAACAGGCTAGCCACCAAAAGGAGTACACTCACAGCCTCAGTCAATCTAGATGTCTCAACCTACTCTTCCTTAGAAATCCTGGTGTATTTTGGAGCATCGCCTGAAAGTTAACAATTTGTCTTCAAGACTACATATGGGTCCCCCACCCTTATTGCTTAATGTTATCACGAGGCTTTCACTAGCCTCTGCTTTAGAGCACCACATCCTGAATATTAAGAATTGGTCTAAAAACTACATTTTTTCTGAGCTTGTCAAAATCGGACACACATCTGTGCTGGCTTTTCACTTCATGCTACACCACAAATTTCCTGTGGCTGTAAAGGCAAATACTAACTTGTAATTTTTTTCATGGTTTTCATCTTTCAGTAACATTAACTTATTGATTCTGGTAGCTTCCACGTCTCAGTTCATAGCTACACTCATAAATATGGTTCTTGAGGGGAACTATGTTCTGCTTTGGTAGATTAATGTTCTCTCCAGCTATTACGTGGCTGAATTCTGCTCCATGTCCACAGCTCTCCCAGTTGGAATAACTGCCTCTTCAATACCCTCCAATCCCGGTCTTCCTAGAAGACACTCACTTAAGGTTTTGGGCTTCCTAGCTGTCACCTTTCTCGGGAGGAGACCTGTGTCACTCTCCCTCCAGATCAGAGGTTTAGGATTGCAGTCATTCGGCACCTCACTGTAATTTTCCCCAGCAGGTCTGAGCTGTGTCCAGCATGTGTGGTTAGTCTTTTGCCAGGCTCTACAATAGTGTACACCAGTTACCAAACAGCCTTCACACCGTAAGGTACATATATTCTTGGGGGCAAAAGTATTACAGAGAAAACATAAAAAGAAACCTACATGCATGCTGAAAGCTTACCAGAGGTCAACCTCCTGCAACTCCCAGGGCAAGGCTTTGATAGATGTCAGTCTGTCAAACCCCTCCACTGGGTTTGCTCTTCTGGTTACCATTTTCTGTCAGATTTTAGATCAAGAACGAGAATAATCTTGGGACAGTTCAGCTGTTCCTTTATACAGTTTGAGCCTTTAATTTCTGACCTCCTGTAACAGGAAATCACCAGTCAGGTACCTTCTCCTCAGGGCTAAGCTGCAAAAGACTGTATTTGCATAACTGGTGTTATGGAATTTGTATTAACCACCATCCAGGGATTTCTCAGGGAATCCATTTATCGCTTACTGTCACGAAAGTCCATGCTGTCTGGTACATTTCAATGTAGTCATCTGAACACCTTATACTTCCCAGATCTCTCACTTGTCACATGCCCAACAAAGGTTTGGCCATAGTTTAGGATAGTGCAGAGCAGGCACTGAACACAGTAAGTCAATCAAAAACTTGCTAACTGCCTATTCACACACAGGGGACAAAAGACACTATTAGACTGGCTTACCTCAGTGACTGGGCAGCTGTATCTGAAAGTTAGGTGTAAACCTGAGATAATGAAGAATTTCTTTTGCTATAACAGAACTGAGGATGAAAGGCAGTGCCCAGGAAGCAAGTAATGGATCTCTTAGTGTCTTCCTTGACAGATGGACTTGGCAAGGTGCAGAGCAGGCTTGTTCTAAAGTAAAGGAAAGAGTGAGGCTGACGGAGCCATGGTGATAAAAATGGCAGCAGGAAGGAGTCTGGTTGACACTGTGGCATGACCACCACTGCAATGCATGGTGCCTGAATTAGGCACCTAGACTCCCTACACAATGAATGGGGGGAATTAGGCACCTTAGAATGTGTTGCTCAAAGGGCACCCCAGATGAGCTGGGAGCGGCCCAAGCTAGCCTGGAGACATGCCGTGCCCACTCATGGCAGCCTTGATGCTGACGGGCATAAGCAACTGCTCCCCCCACAGTCCTCGGTGTGTCGAGTAGAACAATAGGCCCAGTGAAAACTGGCTCTAATGAGCTCCTTACATTGAAAGCACATGGACATATACACTATCTTAAATGTATTGCAAGGAGACTGGTTCAGAAGACACCCGCACCTCTCAATCCATCATTTCACTCGCCCCTGAAGCTCCTAGGACTCTCAACACACACCCCCGGCCCAAAAAACAACAACAACAAAAAAACCCTACCAGAGGGACATGTGAGCCCATAAACATGGAGAGTGGTGCAACCAAGGGGAAGGTAGAGGAGAGCAGCACCATCAGACAGACACAAATGCTATGCGCCTTTTTCACAGGTTTGGCGACCTGCCAGACCCCAACCAAAGAACATTTGTCACCCAAAGTCACCCTTGGTCACATCCAACACCTGGCATCTTATAGCTTTATGTCCTAGAGCCGTGCATGTAGATTCCCCCTGCCTCTCCCTCAAACTCCATGTGGAAGGGAGCAGCTTTATAACCATAGGAGCTGAAACAGAGCTTCCCTGCCATGGGGCTTTGTCATCTCCTTAGAGGATGTGGTAATCCAAATGGTAAATCCTCTTGGACTATATCAGTGAGAATTGGGGACCTTTAAGTTCACACCCACAGCATCCATACAGGAAAGCTTCAGCACAGCACTGCTGCAGGCTGCTGTTTGCACTCCCTGTAATCTGAACTGTGGGGAGAGTAGACGTACCTTAAGTCCTCTCATTACAGACTTGCTACACTAAATAGAAACTTGAGAGAGGTCAGAATTTTGCAAGCCAAATATGAAAGCATCAGACAAGAGAAACCGATATCATCTAGGAGCAAATGCCCACCGTTACATTACAAAGGTCTCCAAAATTCTGCTTCACATATTCTCGCCTAAGACATACGATATCTTATCCATAGGACTTTGATTGCTGGCTGACTCACACTAACTGGAATTAAAATGCCAGGTAAAATATGACTATTGGACCACGTGATTTTTCTTCTCTCCCCACCCCTGCCTTACTTCCCTCTGGAGTCTAGGAGGCTAGCTGATTGGAGACCTGTAGTGTCAAGTATATCAGTTTGACTGCTGATACAATAAGTTAAGATTTATAACACTGGTGGTGAGCCAGCGACACTAACTCAATTTCTTGGTGTCATTATTTGCAATGAACCATAACTCAGCATCTGGGGCAAGCGGCCCTCGTTATCCATAAATCTGTTAATGCTGAAGTACAGGGAGTCTTGTCCTCCATCTGAATTTCCTTGTTTTAAAACGTGAGGGTGGTGCCCCCAGATGTCAACTGTGGGGAATATTAAAAAAACAGAGATAAAAATAGTCAAAACATCTGAAGTGTCTGCTATAGCTTTCTCCTCTCCAACCTTTGTATGCCCAAATCTCTTATGGCAGTGAAGCACCACTTTTCTTCACAAACATCCTTTTAAGTATCAAACCCGTTCTTCATAGACTACAGTGGTTTGCAGAGGTTTGTCACTTATATAGCTAGCCTATTTTACCAGTCCCTTAGCCTCTTTTTAAGCATATAAATCCATAACAGATAAAAGCCATAAGCATGCACTGTTTGGGATTTATCCTGCAAGATTGTAAAATAATTTCCATTTGTAACTGCTGAAACAGCTTTACAATACAAGAAAGCTGCACTGGTTAATTTCCATTCTTATGTGACAGGTGGAAGGTTACTAAAAGGAAAGGCTGAAGTGCCCAGAGGTTTGTTGTTGTTGTTGGTTTGTTTTTTTTTGTAAAAACACCAGGGTACAGTGGAGCATGTGGTGATGATGATGTTGTGGGGACAAAGCACAAACTACTTGTCATTAAAAACCCACATCCCAGACTATGCCACATAGTAGCATAGAAGTAAAACCAAACATTTCTTGCTTACACAAATGAATTACATTATTTTAGTTTTTACAAAAACAAAACACTGAAAAAAATCCACTGCAGTCACTAAAATAATGTGTTTCTAAAATTTAGTCTTGTAATCCTCTAAATAAACTAACTCCTTAAAAATTCCAAGTAACCATTCCAGTGTCTCGGTCTGTGACCTAAACCGATGTAAAAATAAAAAAAAAGATGCAGAGCCTAAAGGCTAAAACCTCTTCCTCCGTTCACCCTGTTTTTGCCAAGTTATTGGCTTTATGTGTAGTTCCCCACTTGGATATCTTGTATTATCCTAACTCAGCAGGGTGGTCTAGAGAAGCCTCTGAATTTCATCTCCTGTATGCTACCTTGACCAAGCAAAATAAATTGGGATTATGTCAGATCTTCTTGAATTTACAATCTTCATCCTCTGTCACTGGCTTAATTCCAGTTATTCTTCTCTATGCTTGTAGCTTACACACCAACCCAATATATGGGCTTCTTTCCCATTAGAACTCCATCCTGATCCCAAAGGTGTATTCCTTCAGATTCTACCTTATGACTTTCACCTGGAGATATTTAGGAGATTTAAAAAAACCAAAAACTGAACATGGCTTTGATGCCACTTGCAGACTGGGCACATCCATGCCTGCATTTGTTGGGCCACCACTTTCAAGCAGTTTTAGGTGAATTTAGGGCATTGGGATAGGAACCCCCCCCCCACGTTTTATTGTCTCCTAATCCCCCATTTATGTGCATGCTTAAATGTGGTGCTGTTTTATTGGCATCAGAGCTCTGTGCATACTCTGACTGTGACAATGCCTCCTGGGGGTACAGTTTCTCTAGATGCGGGTGTGGGGGGAGAGGAAAAACCCTTGGGAAAATTAGCTGTTGCATGAACCAGTGGTGATTATGAAAGAAAGTAATGGTACTTTACCAAAACTGGATGTTTCTGCTTAATTTTTTTTTTAAAAGCAAGCAGTGAAATAGCAATTGCCCTACTGAGTTAATGCTCCAGTGGCCTTCGATTGGTTTCACATTCAGAAAGTTGTTTAATGCAAATTTAAAAGTTGACTGCTTCTTAAAATGAAAGCTTACATTCTGAAGAAACTGCTGTGGCTCAATCTGTCCTCTGCAGCTTGTCACTGAGGAGTGAACGGGCATGGGGAAGCTTGTATTGCTGTTGTCCATGATTTACCTGTTCTATGTATAGATGTTAGACTGGCAGCATGCTATTTATCAGACATACAGCATTCTGTCTTCTTTCTGACAAACTGATGGTTGCTGAATGAATTACTGACTTGGAATAAAACAAGTGTGTCTGGGTCGAACATGAGTTATGTCCATCCTTCCTTTCGTTTCCAATGCTGACATCTATGGTAGCCATTTTGAATTGATAATCTATTAAGTGCAGTTTTCCAAAACCTTCCCTTTCCTTCTCTTTTTGTTGGAAATTTGAGGTGATCGCTGACTGCTTGTGGGAATGTAGGCAGAGTGGCATTATAGTTCTCTTTATCACTCGTCGCAGTGATGGCCTGTTGCAGCTCACGTGATAGGAACAATCCTTGTGCATTCTTCCATCTCAGCTCCGAAAGGTCCAACATCATGGCCTCAATTACATTTAGCAGGACCTCTGAATTTGTGAATTTTTTGCGTGGGTCTCTGTGTTTTTTCTCTCATCCTTTCTCCCAGGGGAGACGTGTGTAGTGGAGTATCTTGTCTTGGATGAGGTTTTTAATGCATGTTACTATGTACTTATATTACAGAAGGCCAGGTCCAGGAAATGAGGTGATTTTAGACCCCTCTCTCCCTACACTTCCTGTTTACAACATATTAGAGCAGTAACCCTGTCAGTTTTTTACTATCTGCCTTGGTCCGGGAGATTGCAGTCTTTCCTTTTGGATGCGGCTCTTGCCACCATTAGTCATGCTTTTGTCACCTCAAGATTAGACTACTGCCGTGAACTTGACTTTAAAACCATTCTGAGAATGAAACTGGCTCGCTTATTGAGCATGGCATCTCTCTGGGAGCATATGAACTGCTGCCCGTGGATCTGCACTGGGTGCCCATTGGTCTCTGGGAGGAGCTTACGGTACTGGTTAGCCTAAGAGCTGTGCAATTAATGCTCATTTTAAAAAACATTAATTTGAGTTAATTGCATTCGTTAACTGCAGTTGACAGCCCTAATATCAACATTAATGGTCCAGAAAGCTCTTCACTCAGCTCTTTTAAGACTCAAAGATGCAAGTTATCTGGACCTACTGATTTAAAATATTGAACTTTAATAGCTGCTGTTTAAGATGTTCAGTTACTGTTGGAATGGAAAGTATTTAATAATTCTCATGTAGTACGAATAAATCATCTGGATTTTTCCCAAATGCAGAACAAAGATTTATTGACTACGTCTCTCTGTTCTGCATCACTATTGTCACTACTCTGCATCACTATTGACATTACTACCATTTTCATCTAGTAATGAAACAGTACCAATGTTAGGGTTCCCAGTTTTCATTCACATTTTTGTCCCAGCTAATGTGTCTCAATTGTTTGCAGCTTTGTGAAAGTGCCAATTTTAAAGCACCATGTGTATTAGTAGTTGGGACTCTATTCTCTTTGAACATAAATATAATCAAATCATGATCACTTGCACCTAAGCAACAACTAATTTTTAGTTCTGTGATCAATTTTTTATGAAAATGAAGTCTGATGTAGAATTCGCTCACTGGGGATGCAATATTTCAAGTTAGGAAACTCGTCTAACTTTTTGAAAGTCTAAGTCTGTTTTAATACTGGAAGCATGAGACTCCTAGTCTGTAATTCAGATTGAAATTCTCCGTGATAAGGCCACTTTTGTGTCCCTTATGCATTAGATACTTGTTTAAAGAGCTGGTCATCTTGATGTGTAGTGTGATTAAGTGGTCCATAGAAGTCACCACTAGCACCCTATCTTGTGTTTGTCTGTTACAACATTGACCTGTAAGCATTGATGGTCACTTGCTTCTCTGTTGGCAGTGACTTGGAAATAGGTGACGTTACTTTTGACAGAGTGGCACTCCTTATCACCTTTTGCCCAGTAGATCATTCCTAAATAGATTTTATCCAGTGATTTTTTTTTAAACATTCCCGTCTTATATGAGATTTGTATATCTTTCCACCAGGTTTAAGTAATACCAGCTAGATTGAATCAATGCTCATAAATGACAATACTAATACCTCTTATTTATTATCCAGGCTCCTAGCATTGCCGTATAGGCAATGCAGGAATTTCTTCTCTACACATCCGTTGGTGTCTTGATCAGTTTTGATCTTGATTTTGTGCTAAACGAATGTTCCTTTGTCTACTTTTCACACTCACCTTTTGTTAACACCCTAATCCATTTGGCAAGCCTATCTCCCCTTATCTGGAGATGGAGGTCCTCCAAACTATATGGACTCCTCTTCCCATAGAAGATGGCCCAATGTTCCACAAAACCAACATTTTTCTATACCACTCAGACAGACAGCAGTTCACTTCCAGAACATTCTGCTTTTTGGCTTTTTGCTTGCGAGATAGGAAGAATCTTAGAGAAGATCCCCTGAACATTTCTCTCCTTCAGCACCCTTCCAAGTTCACTGAAGCAGTATATAATCTGAAATATCCTGTGAAGCAGTTTTGTTAGTGGTAATATGCAGCATTGCCAGTGGATCCTTCCCAACTGACTTCAAAGCTTATCCAATCTTGCAGTCACATCCCCTGTGCTGGCTCCAGGAAGACAGCACACTGGTCCAAGTGTCCCCCTGTCCCTTGCAGAACCTTCTCTCCACTCCTCTTAGCATAGAATCCCTGACAAGGATAGTCTGTGTGTCTTTGGACAGTTGGAGATCTTTTTGGGCACACCTGATTGTCTTGCAGGTTGGCCCGAGCAGTTGTCCTCAGGCATGTCCTAGTGATAAGGCAACCCCACGATGGTGCCATGCTGCGGCAGCACAGCAAGCACACCTGCCTCACTTTCCTCTTCTGCTCATGAAAGGAACATAGTCTGAATCTGATACAAAGCCTACATCTGGACGTAATTTATTCACATACCCCACTGCAGTAGTTCCCAAATATATTGTAATAAAACCATTCTACAGTGTCTCCAGCAAGCATAAATATACAGCAGGTTCTCCTTACTCCCCTTGCTAGGGACATTATCAGCAAGTCACCACCCAAGAGTCCATAGCAGCACTTCATTCTCAGTTCCTTTGGCCCCTGATTTAGGCTCCACTCTTCAGGTCTCTCTGCTACTCTTCAAGCAGCCCTTCACTCAGGTCGTCACCCCAAGGTCTCTCTTTTTGTAACATTCCACTCCTCCAGACCTCCCTGCCAGTGAGTCGTGACCCAGCTCAGGGGATCCACCCTCCCACAAGAACCCTCTTGCTTCTGGGCTCAGCTTCCACTGGCCGTACTGGATCTTCCCCTTTTCCTAGGAGGCCACTGCCTGAGCCTTCTGCTTCTCAAGGGTTTCAGCTTTGGTCAGTTCTGCTCAGCAGTTCTGTTCCACGTCTCCACATAACTCATCTCCCTTTACTATGGAGCTCTCTCCCAAGCAACTCTTTCTAGCTCTTCCTTGTTGCTTCTCTCTCTCTCTCCTCTGGGTCTCAAGCAGTTCTCACCTGCCTCTTCATGACTCTCTCAGGCACTGTCTTACCAAGTGTCTCTCCTGTAGGGTCCAGGTGTCCTCATAGGCCCAGTTGAGAAGTAGCTAATGAGTCACACGTGCACTGGCTCTTGCTCCCTTTTAAAGAGCCATTCTCCACCTGTGACCTCAGGTTTACAAGCTCTTCAACTCAAAGTTCTCAAGCTCTGTGAGTTCGGTCTAACTAGTCTTCTGGAGTCTGGGAAAAAGCTAAGCCATTATAAGCTGGATAGCTTCTAATCTCCTCTCCCCAGCTTGGCTTCCTGTTCTGGTTTAAATAGGTCAGTCCTAGGGCAGAACAGGGAACCTCCTTGATTATTCCCAGGCTGCTCTAATGGTGAGCTCCTGGGTTTCCCTTAAAGGAATAATACCCTCCTTCACATGGCCCTTCTCTCGTTTAAAAAATTGGTCATGAATTGCTTCTGAAATGTATTTAAGGGTATCCCTGCACTTGTCTGGCCAATGGATTTATAGCTACCTGAAGTTGGTAGAGCTTGGGTTACTGCTGTCCAGTAAACAAACATGGCACATTTTAGTCGGTCAATCAAATTGCATAGCTCTTTACCTATAGACCTGGTTTACAAAATAAAATAACCTTATTTATTCTGTAGTACTGTATTTCATTGGTATAACATCTTAGAAGCTGTAAGATGAATACTAAACCCTCTTCATTAGGTGATTTGGGATAAACTTCTAAATCACAAATCAATGTTATAATGTATTTCCTAAAACAATAATAATAATAATGCTCTTAATGTTGTACTCCATAGATCTTGGGGAACTTCTTAATATGTAAAATGGAAAACTGTCCTCTACGGTCAATGGTGTATACAACCCCTATGCGTGTGCATACAGTCTGCTTCTGTGACCAAATGGTTCTCTTGAAAATATTTCTTGGCCACAAGTGATTATAGTGTTTCAAAACCTACTCTGACCACTGGAAGACAAATACATTTATTTTATACATAATCATTGTAACAAGAGCCCATGTCCCCACCATGACATTTTGTTCTGGTTTTCTCCACAAAAATGCTGGGCTGAAGTACAGTCTATATAGAAAGAGTTAAAGTTTACAAGCAAATGGTTAATTAGACTTTATGGAAGTCACAAGCATATCATTTAAGTACATAACCCCAAATCCCTCACTTAGAACTCAAAAGGAAACTTTTACCCTTACCACAACACTTCTCAAGTCTTCAGTCAGTGACTTTTGTTTTTAAAGCCAACTTAATAAATTAGTCCATAACATATTCCTGAATAGAATAGTTTGGGGGTTTCTAGTACAAATTAATATTTTTTTTAAAAAATGGGTAGTTTAATATACAGAATCATCCTAAGGAAGGAAGGGAGTGAGGTATGTCATATCCAGTAGCCTGGGGTCCTGTGGGCTTAGGGGGAAATTTCAAAGGGGAGAGGAATATAAATTTTTTTATCCAGCATTGCACTAGATAATAGAAATGCCCTTGTAAAATGTGAGGGCTGCAATAGTCAGACTGGACTGCATAGGGACTGGTTGACAAACATCCATGTGTAGGAGCTGACAGGTCTCATCACTTTTCAAAGGAGCTTGCTGTGGGACTGTTCAACCTGCCTCAATTTCCTTCTGGGTCACCAGTGGTCATCAGCCCCCTCTGTTGTGGCCTGGTGATGTAGTGACTTAGCCTGCTAGCTAAATTGTGCCAAAGTTCCAGTCCTTCAGGGAGTATCAAAGTTCCAAAACAAATACAACAATCAAAGAGAGAGTCATCCATGGCTGGATCCAGCCCGTCTTTTCTAGCTAATGCTCATCTGGGCTCCCCTCTTCAAGCCTTCCTTTCCTTGTATCATCGCATTAGCTGGGGGTTTGCATCCTTCACTGCATTAAGCCACATCAGAGGGGCATTGTTTGTGATCAAGGTGAAGAGGCTTTTGAGGAGGTAGCAGCAGAGGCCGTCCACAGCCCCCCTTCAGCACCAGTGCTTCTTTCTCAGTGGCAACATGTGCCCTTTCTTGGGGAACCACTTGATGCTGCTGTACAGGGCCAGGTGTTCCACCCCACAGATTTCCTGGGACAACACTGTCCACTTGCACTTTGGAAGCATTGATCTGGAGGATAAACTCCCTTGGGACATCAAGGTGATATAGAATGGGTTTCTTCATTACTCCCTCAAGGGGAGGTGTTTACCAATGGAAGAGGGACTAAAGGGGCTTTCAAAACTCTACTAGGAGCAGCGTCTGACTCCCATTGGGGTGTGTGTCTGGCTTCTTGCTAGAGTGGGCAACTGAGAGACTCTCTGGCTGGCTAGAACTACTCCCCCCAGACTGGACCTGCCTTTCACTTAACCCTTTCAGAGTCTCTGGGTCCTGGGCCGCATCCCTTGGGGTCTCATTTAATCATAGAAATGTGAGGTTGGTTCCAGCCCTACATGGTCATCTGGTCCAGCTCCCTGTGCTGAGGCAGGACCACGTACACCTCGATTATCCCTGACAGATGTTTGTCCAATCTGTTCTTGAAAACTTCTAAGGAGGGGGATTCCTCAGCCTCCCTCCATAACTTGTTCCAGTGCTTAACTATCCTTTGTAGTTGGGAAGTTTGCCTATTAGCTAACCTAAATCTCCCTTTCTGTAGATTAAGCCTGTTGTTTATTTCCTGTCCTACCTTTAGTGGACCTGGAGAACAACTGATCACCATCCACTTTATAACAGCAGTTAACATATTTGAGGACTGTTATCAGGTCCCTCTCTGTCAAAGTGGGGGCTTTGAGTCCAAGGCTGGCAGTACCACCTAGAGGCGATACTCTGGACTGTGTCATGCAGTGGTGAGAGTCAATGGTTGATTCGTCTAGCAACTGTAGTCAATGGCTGTGTCAGCCAATGGCGAGAGTCCACAGCCATATCATGTAGTGGTGGGAATCAGTGGCTGGGGATAGGGAAACCCAGGCCCTCCCTGCTCTATTGGATTCCAATCTAGGACCCAGTCATTCAAAATGGGTGGCCTAAGGGGTGGGTGCCCCTATGCCTGCTCCCTGGGCCACTTTCTCCCCCAGCTTCTGTTCCTCTTCTGGCCAGTATTTTGTTTGGACACCTTATTACACATTGCTTGGGGAAAACATCTGCTTAGACAGGGGAGTGCTCATCCCTGCTTTCTGAAAATCCCATATTTAGATGCTGGCATTGCCCCGTGCCATGAAGAGA
Organism: Gopherus flavomarginatus; assembly: GCF_025201925.1. Lineage (NCBI taxonomy): Eukaryota > Metazoa > Chordata > Testudines > Testudinidae > Gopherus > Gopherus flavomarginatus. The sequence goes on from NC_066618.1 coordinate 94,259,443, forward strand.
GAGATGCCTACTTGCCATCTATTCTGGTTCTGAAAATTCTTCTAGGCATGTGCCACTCAGGGAGTTCATTGTGCAGTGCTGAGCGGGGAAGTATCTAAGCATCTTTAAAAATCTACCCCACAGCCAGTATTTCCAATTTGTGAAAGCCATATTCAGCCAAGAAGCAAACCATTTTTTCCCCTTTGAAAGGACATGACTGGACATAAATGAAGAAAAGAGAATTTTCCCAGAATGGACAACAATTTAACTTTTGAATTCAAGTATTCAGTGGTCTGGTTTGCTTTTTTAAGTATACTCAAAAGTTGGAAAGGATATGTATGGTGTGGCTGCTATGACTGTGGCTTACTTTTGCCATGTTAACTAAAACCATGGACCACAACTAATTGTTCAATATTGTAACAGTAAAATTAATCTTCTAGTTATACCTTAACTCTTAAGAGCCAGATATCTCCACTAGAAGAGGCATGGGCTGAAGATTAAAGTACAAAATTGGGAGACAGAAGACTTGAGTTCTACTCCTTGCTGTACCATTGTAACCAAGGGCAAAATACTGAATTTTGGTCCTGTCAAGGTTTTTTCCCCACTTTGAACTTTAGAATGCAAAAAGTGGGGATCTGCATGAACATTTCTAAGCTTAATTATTAGCTTAGGTCTGGTACGCTGCCACCAGCCAGAATTTAGTGTCTGGCACACTTTCTGTTCTCCCAAAACCTTCCCTGGGGAACCCAGATCCAAACCCCTTGGATCTTAAAACAAGGAGAAATTAACCATCCCCTTCCTTTTCCCCCCAGACTTTCCCCTCCCTGGGTTGCCTTGAGAGGCTTCACACCAATCCAAACTCCTTGGATCTTAAAACAAGGAGGAATTAACCATCCCACTTCCTTTCCCCCCACCAATCCCTGGTGAGTTCAGACCCAATCCCTTGGATCTTAAAACAAGGAAAAAAATCAATCAGGTTCTTAAAAAGAAAGCTTTTAATTAAAGAAAGAAAAGGTAAAAATTATCTCTGTAAAATCAGAATGGAAAATGCTTTACAGGGTACTCAGATTCATATAGACTAGAGGGACCACCCCTCCAGCCTTAGATTCAAAGTTACAGCAAACAGAGGTAAAAATCCTTCCAGCAAAAAGAAACATTTGCAAGTTGAGAAAACAAACATAAGACTAAGCCGCCTTGCCTGACTATTACTTACAATTTTGAAACATAAGAGACTGATTCAGAAAGATTTGGAGAGCCTGGAATGATGTCTCATCCCTCTCAGTCCCGAAAGCAAACAACGAACAAAACAAAAAGCACAAACAAAGACTTCCCTCCTAGATTTGAAAGTATCTTGTCCCCCTATTGGTCCTCTGGTCAAGTGTCAGCCAGGTTTACTGAGCTTCTTAACCCTTTACAGGTAAAAGAGACTTTAACCCTTAACCATCTGTTTATGACAGGTCCCTTGTTATCCCAGTTTGTAGACTGGGAGAAACTACTTACTTCACAGCAGTTATTTGAAAGTAAAGTTCATTAATGGTTGTAAAACACCTGGAGATCTTCAGATGGAAGGTGCAATAAGAGGGTGAAGTGGTAACTTTATAAGCCTGAAATGTGTAGCTCTTTTAAAAAAGGAAAATATTATCCTTACAATATGAAAATGTTATCTGACTTCTGCCAAATTCAATCTAGCTTCATTAGCATTTTGTATTGCCATATTCCAGTGCATATGCCACTTACCAATATTGTATCCTCAATGTTTTTTTTAGAGAGGATAAGTGACTAGGTGATGGTGTGATGCTTTCTTGGGGCAACCAGAGTTGTAAGTCACCCTGTCACCCTTCTGCCTTAGCACAAAAGTGATTTATTGGTGCAACACTGTATGGCAGCTTCGTGGCCATCCTATGCTGTTAGCCAGCCAAACAAACTTCTTAGGACTCTGCCCATCCTAACTTTGCCTTTCAGGTTACCTCTTGGTGTACTTCAGTTCCAGAACTTTCCAGAAGTGTCTTCCTGCAGCATCCAGCCCCTGTCACTGGATGCCCACAGAAATAGCAAGTCTGCTATCTCCAGAGACAGAATACATACCAGCCTGCTCATATCACTTTAATATAACAGCACAGAGATGAATTTATCATAAAACAAGAAAAAGTGTACAAATAAAGAACAGATTTACGTGATACTAAGCAGAGATAATAAAACAGCAAATGGTTACCAAAAAAGCCTAAAAGTGTAATCATGCTTCCTAGTGACTAAAGCTTAACTCAACAGGTTACAAACTTTGTCTAATGCAGCCTTTTCAACTCCAGCCACTTCTTAGCATCACCAACCCAACGTGGTTGGAGATCCATCCTTCATGGAATGTGAAGAGTACTGACTTTTTTGTCCCTTCAGTGATGGATAACAAGATGTGCTTTTGCTTCTCCTTATATTTGCCAAAATGCATTGTCTTTGTCTCAAGAGTCAGGATGACCCCCTGTGGTTCAGACTGTGGTTTGTCCTCAGTGTGCTGAGGTCATACTGTTTGTTTATCCTCCTGAAAACTGATATTTACTTCAAATGCAAATGAACTGCCCATTGTCTCTGGCATCACCATGCTCAATTTACGTTAGAGACACAGGACAAACTTGTTTATCAGCTCTGCACCCAAAACTGAGGAGAGTTGGCAGTTTTTCCAAGGGACACTACTAAGGTCCCAAAAGCAAGCCATTTCGCTGGGTAGGAAAGATAGAAAATGTGGCAAAAGACCACCTTGGCTTAACCACGAGATCTTGCATGATCTAAAAAATAAAAAGGAGTCATACAAAAAATGGAAACTAGGACAGATTACAAAGAATGAATATAGGGAAACAACACAGGAATGCAGGGGCAAGATTAGGAAGGCAAAGGCACAAAATGAGCTCAAACTAGCTACAGGAATAAAGGGAAACAAGAAGACTTTTTATCAATACATTAGAAGCAAGAGGAAGACCGAAGACAGGGTAGGCCCACTGTTCAGTGAGGAGGGAGGAACAGTAACAGGAAACTTGGAAATGGCAGAGATGCTTGATGATTTCGTTGTTTCAGTCTTCACCAAGAAGTCTGAAGGAATGCCTAACATAGTGAATGCTAATGGGAAGAGGGTAAGTTTAGAAGATAAAATAAAAAAAGAACAAGTTAAAAATCACTTAGAAAAGTTAGATGCCTGCAAGTCACCAGGGCCTGATGAAATGCATCCTAGAATACTCAAGGAGCTAACAGAGGAGATATCTGAGCCTCTAGCTATTATCTTTGGGAAATCATGGCAGACAGGAGAGATTCCAGAAGACTGTAAGAAGGCAAACATAGTGCCCATCTATAAAAAGGGAAATAAAAACAACCCAGGAAACTACAGACCAGTTAGTTTAACTTCTGTGCCAGGGAAGATAATGGAGCAAGTGGTTAAGGAAATCATCTGCAAATACTTGGAAGGTGGTAAAGTGATAGGGAACAGCCAGCATGGATTTGTAAAGAACAAATCATGTCAAACCAATCTGATAGCTTTCTTTGATAGGATAAGGAGTTGGATAAGGGAGAAGCGGTGAATGTGGTATACCTAGACTTTAGTAAGGCATTTGGTACGGTCTCACAGGATATTCTTATCAATAAACTAGGCAAATACAACTTAGATGGGGCTACTATAAGGTGGCTGCATAACTGGCTGGATAACAGTACTCAGAGAGTAGTTATTAATGGTTCCCAATCCTGCTGGAAAGGTATAACAAGTGGGGTTCTGCAGGGGTCTGTTTTGGGACCGACTCTGTTCAGTATCTTCATCAACTACTTCGATATTGGCATAGAAAGTATGCTTATTAAGTTTGCAGATGATACCAAACTGGGAGGGATTGCAACTGCTTTGGAGGATAAGGTCATAATTCAAAATGACCTGGACAAATTGGAGAAATGATCTGAGGTAAACAGGATGAAGTTTAACAAAGACAAATGCAAAGTGCTCCATTTAGGAAGGAACAATCAGTTTCACACATACAGAATGGGAAGACACTATCTAGGAAGGAGTACGGCAGAAAGGGATCTAGGGGTCATAGTGGACCACAAGCTAAATATGAGTCAACAGTGTGATGCTGTTGCAAAAAAAGCAAACATGATTCTGGGATGCATTAACAGGTGTGTTGTGAGCAAGACATGAGAAGTCATTCTTTCACTCTACTCTTCACTGGTTAGGCCTCAACTGGAGTATTGTGTCCAGTTCTGGGCACCGCATTTCAAGAAAGATGTGGAGAAATTGGAGAGGGTCTAGCAAAGAGCAACAAGAATGATTAAAAGTCTTGAGAACATGACCTATGAAGGAAGGCTGAAAGAATTGAGTTTGTTTAGTTTGGAAAAGAGAAGTCTGAGAGAGGACGTGATAGCAGTTTTCAGGTATCTAAAAGGATGTCATAAGGAGGAGAGAGAAAACTTGTTCACCTTTGCCTCTACGGATAGAACAAGAAGCAATGGGCTTAAACTGCAGCAAGGAAGGTTTAGGTTGGACATTAGGAAAAAGTTCCTAACTGTCAGGGTGGTTAAACACTGGTATAAATTGCCTAGGGAGGTTGTGGAATCTCCATCTCTGGAGATATTTAAGGGTAGGTTAGATAAATGTCTATCCAGGATGGTCTAGACAGTATTTGGTCCTGCCATGAGGACTCTATGACCCCTCGAGGTCCCTTCCAGTCCTAGAATCTATGAATCTAAACTCTTTACACACCATCTCTATATACAACATACAATTATATTAATGACTGGTTTGTCACCAGATTTCATTACACTCTTTACAGACAAATACTATGTGTAAGGTGTAGTGAGTAAGTCAGACTAGAGAGGAGTTGCAGTAGAGTAGGACTCCTGCCAGTTGGTACTGAGAGGCTTTTGGAGTCACAGATTGTTTTAAGGTCAGATTCAAACACAAACTGATTTTAAACTGACCAGGACTATGTTCATGTCCAGGCACCTCCGTACTCAGTTTGCCTCAAATCTTTAGACTGTCACTTCTAAATCAGGTTATTTATTTAGGCACTAACCTCAGAGAAGCAACATTAAGCTTTCTTGCACGGGGAGTACAAATCCAGCGTATTGATATTTAATCTCTTTAAAGTGTTTGCAGTTAGAGCTGTTCAGTACCTGCAAGTAAACTAATTCATGGTCAGGGAGTTGAATTAACTTCAAGACGTGTTATGACTAACCAAATTGATGGGTCAATGTTTAAAATACTTACCCCCTGGTAGTTTAGGTAATGTGTCAGTGGACTAGATCATTACTTTCCAAGTGTAGCAGAAGTTTGAGTTTGAGTTACGCTACCATAAGCACAGTTTGGATTAAATTGTGGGAAAAGTCTCTACCCAATAAAGCAAGTCCTGCTGTAACCATGTCCTTCTTGGGTGATTTCCCATTTACAGCAGCCAGTTGGCAGTTAATTCATCAAGAGCTTCACTGGATCACAGCTTAGCCAATGGATCAAAGGCATTTGTTAAGATGTCTGCTGTTATGGTTCGGGGGGGGGGGGAGAGTCTACACCTGCTCTGAGAGCCTAATTTTCTAATCCTTGCCTAGAAGAGGCCTTCTCCCTGATTAGGGTTCCCCAAGCATGCCCTATCCCATTTTTCTTTAGTCTGCTTTGCATTATCCCAGCTTTTCTCACTGATTTCTGTATGTGCAGGCCCAGGATGGCCCCTCAAAGATCTGACGGTATGGCAGGAAATACCTTAGAGTTTATTAGGTGGGGCTTGTTTGGTAGGGCAGGAGCAAGAGCAGGTGTTATGACTGACTCATGGGAACAGATATGCTTCCAATCCCTTTCTATAATCACAAGTCAAGAGATTGTTGGGCCCCAATCCAGATTCTCCCTTCTAACTGACCTCTTTTCATCAGGACTGTGACTATGGGATAAGTCACCTGTCCCCCACAAACATAGGCAATAAGGAATCCATTAGTGGGGTGGTTTGCAGAAGGTCCGATTTTTACTAGATAGCCTTCAGCTAGAGTATGGGCATATCCTAGGTTTGAACAGATAAACACAACCTTTGGGAACTTTGGCCTGTAGGCAAACTTTAAGGCCACTAGTCTCTGCATACTCAGAAAAAAATCTCTCTCCATAAGAGGACAATCTTTTAATTTCTGAAGCCATCCACAATTACCAAGTTTCTGCATATAAGCCTCTTTTGTGGTGCAAGGCTGTTGAGAGCCCATCAACAGCATCAATATGTGGAAAACAGGTGCTCCAGAGCTCAGCTATGAGTCTCTGCATTTTATTCCTTTGTCAGTTCAATTCCCTGGCCTTCAGCTCTAGCTTGCTGATGAGACATTGGTAATTTTTCTTTTCCAGGCTACTCTGCTGCTATATAGTCCGGTCTCCTATATAGCTTTTTCCAGCAAACTCAATGTGTAATCTTCATGGGAAGAATGTCCCAAAACTGTTCTAGACAGAGGTCCACTGCTTCCGTTTACAGTAGAACCTCAGAGTTATGAACACTGGAGTTATGAACTGACCAGTCAACCATACGCCTCATTTGGAACAGGAAGTAGGCAATTAGGCAGCAGCAGAGACCAAAAAAACGCCAAAAAACCAAATACAATACAGTATTGTGTCAAACATAAACTGCTAAAAAAAAAAAAGGGGGTAACATTTTAAAAAAAGATGTGACCAAGTAAGAAAATGGCTTCTATGCTTGTTTCATTTAAATGAAGATAGTTAAAAGCAGCATTTTTCTTCTGCATAGTAAAGTTTCAAAGTTGTATTAAGTCAATGTTCAATTGTAAACTTTTGAAAGAGCAACCATAATGTTTTCTTCAGAGTTATGCACATTTCAGAGTTATGAGCATCCTCCCTTCCCAAGGTGTTCATAACTCTGAGGGTCTGCAGTATGGACCACAGCTCTGGTTTCACAGTCCTGCAGTCTGAGCCATTGCCAGTAGCTGTGTTCCTTTAGAGAACTATTTCTTCGGGAACTTGAGCTGCTACATCTCCTCAAACTGCCAGACGAGGAGGCAGGTGCCGCCTCTGGCTGTTGTCACATGGCAAGAGAGTGGAAGGCTCTTGGGACTGGAGAAGGAGGGAAACTTGGTTACTGTTATACTTTGCTGGAGTCTCTGCCTTCCTCACAATCCTCTCCTGTAGGGCAGGGGGATTCTCATTGACTTGCTGATTCTTGTGAAAAATAAACATTAACTCATCCACTTTAGTCTACCTGCATTTCTTTCATTATGGGATAGCACAGTCTCCATTTATTTCTTCCACACTGCTTTCCTGGGACTGGGTGGGAGAAAGGGGAATTGCAAAGGTGTAGTTCATTATATTTATCAATCTGCTGAGCACCATTGCATTTGCACGCCTGTCCTTTGGTTTTGATATGATGCAGCAAGGGTATGTGCTAATGGATTGCCAGCTGCTTAGCAGATGTACCTAGTCTTGTTTTTTTAACCACGCAGTCCTCTAGGTCTTGTGGAAATCACTGAGACTGGGATAATTGCATGATTTCATGATGACGTGGGGGGGAATGTCCACTCAAGGTGGTGTATTAATTTTGATGAAAAAAATTGGTCCAAAGAGTCAAAGATGTAAACATGATCCTATCACTGTCCAACATTAAATGGTTTTAAACAAGGTTCAGCTTGGGTATACAGAGAGCTCAGCCTGCTTAGTACCATGGCAAGCACACCATTAAACATCTTTTTAACCTTGTATTAAAGATCCAGAAAAGTAAAGTAGCTAAAGTATTTCACATATAAATGATTATATAAGGCGTTCATTCTAACATCCCTTGTTCTTCGAGTGCTTGCTCATGTCAGTTCCATTCTAGGTGTGCGTGCGCCCATGTGCACAGTCGTTGGAGATTTTTGCCTTAGTGGTATCTGTAGAGTCAGCTTTGGTGCTCTCTTGAGTGCTGCACTCATGCACTGGCATAGTAGGTGCCACCGGCCCTACGCCCTCTCAGTTCCTTCTTACTATCCGTAAGCACCTTTCCCTTGCCTCCCAAGGACTAGTGGTTCTTCTATTTTGGTCTTTGAGCCTTAAGGCCTTGTAAATAGTTTGTTTACAGTAGTTAGTAAGTAGTTTAGGTAGTGTAGTTAGTTATGGAGTCCTAGTAGGGATTCTGCCCCAGGTAGGGCATGCCCCAGTCTCCGGGTTTTAAGCCCTGCTCTAACTTAACAGGCCTATGCCTGTTCATGACCCCCATAGCAGCTGCCTCAAATGCTTGGGGGAATTGCATGTGAAGGACAAGTGTTGCATCTGTAAGAACTTTGGTCCCAGAACTCTGAAAGAGTGTGACATCCTTTTGAGGGCCCTCCCTGTGGAAACTACTCTCCGCCCAGCATCCGAGCCTTCTAGCCAGACTGTGCCCCTAACCCCCTGAAGAGATCCACCACCGACTCCAGGGTAGGGACCCAGACTGGTGGCAGTGCTAACACCTTCTCAGGCTCTCCCAGTGCACAGAGAGCAGAGGCCTCTAACAGTGTCGCTTGCACTGTGTGTGTCACAGGTCACGGCAAAGGCTCCTGGTGAGGGCAAGCCAGCTGTAAAGACCCCCAGAGCGTGGGCAAATGACGCCGGTCTCTGGAGATAAGACTGCGGTCTCCATCTCTATGCCCCAGGTCTTTGTCTTCTGTGGGACTCCTACATCATCGGCACTGCACTCATGGTCTCTGCCCTCTCAGTGCAGGTCACCTGGAGGAAGGCATCTGTCACCATATTGCCAGCAGTGATCATCCTCCTGCTTGCCATTTCCTCAGCACAGATCCCCATCTCTCAGACAGCGGGAATGGTCTCTGTCATGGTACTGATTCCTCCCGGCCCCGGCCCTGATCCTCCTCCTCGAGGCACTGGTGTCCCGTGGCAACTGTTAGCCATCAGATGCAAGCTTCAACGGCCCCTCTGTGGTCACCAGAAGGTTGTTCCTCTGGTTTGGAAAGGGAATTCAGCCCTTCAGTGAGAGCACTGGCACGATCGGGCACCTGAGGCTTTATTGACCTCCGCAATGTCATCATGGCAGCAAGGCCAGTGGCTGGTACAATGGCCCTACTGGAGCGTGTGGGGCATTCCTGTGATGCCGATGCCTCCATCAGTCCATTCCTCGACCGCCACCTCAGAGCAGCAACCGGTGGCACAGAGCTTGGTGCCTGAGGTGCACTCGGAGGCCGGGGTAGAGGAGCAAGCACTCACCCCAAAACCCTCTTCCCCCATAGGAGATGATCCCTCAGGGCCTCCCCCTGTGACCCAGTGTAGCATGGCACAGACTCACCCCTGCGGCATCTCCTGCTGGTCGTCATTGGGAATTAGCTCTTTGACCCAGGAGTGCCCTCTGCAGGCCGGTGATCCACCTGTCCTCTGGCCCCCGTGTCCCTCCCTGGACTCTGGTGCACCTTTAACTGGGATGCTGCTCTGTGGCAGTCCCCCATCAATCTGGGTCTCCCCTCCCTGGGGAACCCCCAACCCACTATCCCCACTTTGCCTCAGTTTGGCTACTGCCCAGTCTCCTCTAGCCCTCGTGCACAGGGGCAGACTGCAGTATCAGCCACTCATCACTGGCAAGGGTGGGTTTGTTCCTGCTGCCTTTGCCTACCCCTTGGGCTGCCCCCTGCAACCCCCGTACCCCTTGGCCTTCTGCTAGGCCTCAGTATGGGGCTTTCCAGGCAGAAGCCTCCCCAGCTCCTCTGCCTTTCCCCAGACCTGCTTCACCCAGGTACCCTGTGTCTAGCATCAGGTCCTGCTTCGTAGGGTGGCTACGAACTTGGGCTTGGAAGTGGAGGAGATGGCCAAACAGGCAGACATCCTGTTTAATGTGCTCTTGGCCTCTACCTCCACCTGTGTTGTGCCACCAGTGCACGATGGGATCCTAAAAATTGCAAAACCCTTTGGCAAACTCCTCTTTCCATCCCTCCCACCTCTACGAGGGCTGAGCAAAAGTATTTCATCCTGGCCAAGTGGTTTGAATATTTGTATACCCACCCTCATCCAGGCTTGCTGGTTGTCCTGGCAGCCAATGAGAAGGACAGGCAAAAACCAGTTTGAACCCCAAGAATAAAGATTCCAAGAGGCTGGATCTTTTTTGGAAGAAAGATTTATTCAATGATCAGCCTTCCGTTCCAGGTGGCCAACCACCAGGCTCGCTTGAGGAAGTGTAACTTCAACTTATGGGAGTCCATCTGTAGGTTCAAGGACTTACTGCCCCAGGACTCATCCCAGGAATTCGGAGCCCTGGTGGAGGAGGGTACGTCCGACTGCAAGGTGCTCCCTCCAAATGGCGTGGGATGCAGCCAATTTGGCAGCTAGGGTGGTTGTGCCGGCGGTGGTCATGAGGCACAGTTCCTGGCTTCAGACCACTGGCCTGAAAGTGGGAGATTCCCCAGGTGGACCTCTTCACATCCTGTCAGAACAGGAAATGCCACGTGTTCTACTCATTCCGGGCATTGGACATTCCTGTTGGATGCCTTTCTGCTCCTGGTGACCGGGGCTCTGAGGTATGCCTTCCCGCCGGTGCCGCTAATCCATAAGGTCCTTATGAAGATCAAACAGGGCAAGGCAAAGGTGATCCTAATAGCCCCTGCATGCATGGCCTCGGCAGCACTGGTTCAGCATGCTGATGGACCTTTCAGTAGCTGCCCTGCTGCAGTTGCCTCTCTGGCTGGACCTGTTGCTCTAGAACGATGGCAGTCTTCTACACTCAAACCTGGCAGTGCTGCACTTGACAATGTTGTTTCTGGAGGGCTAAATTAAGAAGAATGGGAATACTTGGTCTGAGTCCAACAGGTCTTGTTGGGTAGCAGAAAGCTCTCCACCAGAGCAACCTATCTGGCCAAATGGAAGAGGTTCATGTGCTGGGCCTCAGACCAGGATATCCGGGCTGAGCAGGCATCACTGCAGTGCTGGCCATCCTGGACTGTATTCTGCACCTCATGCTCCAAGAGTTGTCCTTATCATTGATCAAAGTCCACTTGGCTGCTATTTCGGCCTTCCACCCTCCGCTCCAGGGCAGGTTGGTATTGGGATATGTAAGGCTTAAGCAGAGACCGGGAGACTGCTGGTGTGCTGGTATGGTATTAGGGAGTAGAGTCACAAGCAGGCACTGCTTCTTCGCTTGATAGATAAGTGTCATCCCTCGCCCTCCCCTTCAACTTGTTGGGAATAAATAAACGTTGCAGCTGCATAAAGAATGTGGTTGTACCCTTTGCATAAAGAAGTGCTATGTCCCCCTCCCTTCTTTCCCAGCTACATAAACGAGCCCTGAGTCATGGCTCCTTCCTCTCTTCCCTGAGAACTGCTGATTAGGGGAACTTGTAGCAACAATCATTGTAAAGAAATGTATTTTCAAGGTAAAGATGTGTTATAATATGCGTAGTGCTGTAATCAGTCAATAGGTGTGGGTATAATCATAGTATGGAAGTCTCTATTACTTAATAAGGCGTTTTGGGGTGTTGTAGCAGATGTAGGTGTTTACATACTAACTTAAATAAAAAGAGTGTGATGTAACTAATCCAGGGCTTACTCGACAATTGGGTTGAGGGGAAGAAGTATCGCAATAAAGAAGCCCGTATTCAAATCCGCTGCTGGGTCAACCTGCTCCTTTTTCTTCTAACAGTTGGTCTTCACTCATGACGTGACAGTCCAGTTTTTGAAAGGTCTGGAGAGTTTCTACCGACAGGTCAGGGATCCTGTCCCTCTCTGGGACCTAAGCATCCTGCTGTAGCGGCTCATGGGCCCTGCCTTCGAGCCTCTAGCTTCCTGTTCCCTTCTTCTCCTCTCCTGGAAAGTTTCTTTCCTGGTTGCAATAACATCTGCCCGTATGGTCTCTGAGATCAGGGTGCTTACTTCAGAGCTGCCAAATATGGTGTTCTACAAGTACAAGGTCTAGCTGCAGCCATACCCAACATTGCTGCCCAAGGAGTTTCACAGTTTCATACCAGCCAAGACATATACTTACCTGTCTTCTTCCCGAAGCCTCAGAAATCAGAAGAGGAATGCAAATTGTGCGCCCCGGATGTCAGGACGGTACTTGCCTTTTACATGAACAGGACCAAGCCATTCTGTAAATCAACACATTTCTTTGCAGTGGCAGACAGGATGAAAGGTCACCCAGCGTCTGCACAGAGGATTTCATCCTGAGTCACAGCCTGTATCTGTTATCCATTACTGCTATGACTTGGCAAAGGTCCTCCAGCGGCAACCATGACTGCCCACTTGACTAGAGCACAAGCTTTGTCAGCACCCTTCCTGGCCCAGGTGCTGATTCACGATATCTGCAGGACCGCTACCTGGTCATCTATCCATATGTTTATGTCTCATTATGTGCTCACTCAGCAAGCCCGAGATGATGCTGGCTTTAGCAGAGCAGTGCTGCAAGCCATACGATTGTGAACTCTGAGCCCGCCTCCAAGTTTACTGCTTGTGAGTCGCCTAGAATGGAATTGACATGAGCATTACTCTAATACAACCCAGTTGTTATACAGAATGCTCAGCCTAACAATTTAGGGCCAAACTGTAATTCTTCTGGGACTATATAGCGCTGTGGTTTGGGTTCTGTTTTGCTAGAGTGTTCCCATGTGAAGACTTTACACTTGGAGGGGCTCACCTCTTCCCTGGGCATAAGATAAGCATTGAACCAGAGTGCCAGTCTTCACTCTTCTGCAATAAATGCAGACATGAATGTTCCTATTCTCAAACTTTTGCAGTAGACCTAGACCACTGAGCTATACCAGTTACTGTGGGATTCTTCAATCATCCTTAGTCCTAGCACTTTTTGGACTTCCCTTAGGTGTTCACATTAACTTATCAGATATCAATATGAGATATGCATGTGTAGCAATGGGAGAATAATACTCTTTAAAATGCAACCCGTATGTTATTGCCACAAACTCTCCACATATTGATGTGTTATATAGCCCAGAATAACAGACACAAAAAGATGGAAAAGATTTAAATAATAACTTTAAATAAATCCCAAATAACTTCCAGAAAATCTACCATTGTTTCTTTAGCAGTAATTGCTCCCATGGTTATTCTTTCTAGAGCAATTGACTATTGTATGTATGGGACTCTTTACTTCTGTTTTGCATTGCCACAGTTTCTGATGTCTCAGCTGGAGTTTGGAAAGGGAAGCTATTGGAAACATGCCTATTTCTTGATTGTTGATGGCCAATCAAAACAATGGAGATGTCTTGTCAGATGTAAATAATAGGACACCATATTATGATGTGCGTATTTAAGAGACCGCACCCCTGTTTGTAGAGGCTTCATGTTGACATGGGAATCATGTGCCACTTCATCAGTCACTTCATTCTCAAACCAGAGCAATTATAACAAAATCCAGTAAAGTGGAACCAAACCGCAAGTGTAAAATTAGCTCTGTATTCTGTGCCATCACTTGTGAATGATATATGAAAAGTTCATGCACTAGTGGCCAATATAGGGAATTCTTTCAGTAAAAACAATATTTTCAACACTATTGCTTTTTTAAAATAGGCTGATCTATGTAGATTACATTTCAGCCAGCAGTACACTTTGTATGAAACACTGACCAGTTATAGCAACCCATGACTGGTCTCTATTTCTCAACAATGAATCTTTGACCTTCCCCTGCTTTGCTTATCTTAATCTTCACGGTGATATATTCAAAGAACTATCTTTTCCTGACTTGACTATATGCTCTTAAAATATCTTCTTGGCCTATTTAATCCAAATCTTATTTTATCTGCCTTTTTATTTTGCTAGTGTTGGATTTCAGAGATCTGAGCGGTACAAAGAACCTTTTGATCTTTGCCATTTAGCCAGATTGCTTCTTTTTCTTGATTTGTAGCCCTCTTTGTTGTACAGACCTCCTGTAATTCTGATCTGCTTGAGCAGCCTCTGTGCTGCATTTTAATTTCCTTGTGAATTTAGGGCACAGGTGTCAAAAACATTTTGTGAAGAAGGCCTACATTTTAAACTATGGTCCATGGTTTGAGCTAAAAACTTAAGACAACACACTGCCCCTTGATCCCCAGTAAATCTTCCAATGATATAGAGAGCTTTGGATTAAGACTAAAGGTAGACTATGACACTTTTGTGTAGTAACTTAATTTGTAGTTATTGTCACAGTTGGCATCATTCCGTGGGAAAATACATTCGCCTTTAGGATCACCATGGTTTCTTCTTCCCTCTACACTTTTCCCTCCACAAAATCCCTGTGCCCACCCAATGAGCTTCATTCTGACCCCTTTCTCCAATCAGTTCACCAATTAAATAATGATGTTGAAGCATTATCATTGGACTTCATAGTTAACATCCAGTAAGACTAGTGGTTGGGGGAAGGTAATTCACACTTCTGTTTCTGAATGTGTTCAGACTTTAGAAGGAAACATTATATTTGTTTAAACTTTTGAATGTGAAAGGAACATCTTTGTAACTGAGGGCTAAAAAACTGTGTTAAAACTTAATTTTTGCAGAATTTGGTTAGGGCTAGGTCACATGGGGTTAGGTCACAATAATGCATCAAGCAGGATGAATCTGGCCCATGATTCAGTTCTTTAACACCTCCGTGTAACCATGTTGCTTCAAGTCTTATGACAAATTACTATGAGGGCTCTGGTAGGGTCAAATCAACACAGATGTATTGCAGTCGGCCACTGGTTACTGTGGTTGTACTCCAACCTTAAGCAGGGCTCAGAGAGGGCCACAAACTCAAATCTCCTTGTCCAAATGGAAAACATGTTAACCACAGGAAACAAAGAAAATTAAAAGTCCCATGCCAGCTAGGGTTACCACCTTGGAAATTTGAAAAAAACTGGCATCCCTCACCACACAGCGCAAGCCTGCTGCAACCCCAACCACAAGGCAATCGGCTTTTCAACAGCCACTTATAGAGTTTAGAGAGATAACACACATAGATAAGATTGATAACATCATTTTCTTATGTTGGTTGTGTTTCTCCAAGCTATTTTATTTGTGTCCGTCTTCACTGAGATTATTCTTTCCCAAACTGCATTGATTCTATATTTTACCTACTGTATATACTTGAATGTGAACATTTTGAAACTTTATACATAAAGAAAATCCACTGAGTCTATTTCTTGAATTTATATTTGCTGTTTGATTTTTTTCCATTTCTTATTTTTACCGGGAAACATCGTAGAATTCCAGACAGGAATAGCTGAGATTGCATCTAATACAAAGCTCACTTTTGACCACACCAATACCTCAGTGATTCCTCTCGTCAGTCCTAAGGTTTTCGATCAAACTGAAAACTCACTCCATGAATGCATTACTCCAGGCACAGAAAACTTGACAATTTTCAAGATGTTTGGGGCTTCCACTGTCCTGAAAAATGCACACCACTTATTAGTAGGTCTGGCAAGACTGTAGGCACTGGTGCGTAAGAGACAGAATTCCCTGTACAAATCATCCCCATCCATGACAATAGCAGCACTCAATTTCAAAAGGTCTTGCAGCTTCATTAAGTCATCAAATGCTGGCAATTTCTTGATGTTTAGGTATGAAAGTGACTTAAATGAAAGTGACTTCAAAAGAAAACCATCTCTCCAGATAAGCTACTGCTCGATTGTACATAGTCTTTGCTTCATTTCTGAACTTTTCCTGGGCTTCTCTTGGCAAGTCCAGCAAAGCTCTGTTCATCTGGTAACTGAAAAACTCATCCTTTGCTTTGTCAATCAACTGGCTTCTGACATGCATCATCAGATTGAAAAGTTTTGTGGCATTCATAGAATCCTTTTCAAGAATGGAGAATAACTTCTAAATGATGGACATGACAGAATACACAAAATAAATGTAGCACTTGGAAAGTGTCAATTTGTTACTTAACTCATGCTCCTGATTTCCAATGAATCTCCAAATCAGCCCATCACTGTCCAATTCCCCAAGCTCCAGGAAATCCATCTTGATAGCTTACCAGTTCTACAGAAGCCTTTCAACTGTGGTAAAGAGGCTTAACAAGGGAGCAGGCACATGCAAAAGCATTGTCTGATAGTCGTGCTCCACAAATTGAAAGCAGGATTTGAGATGTTTTGCTTTTTTTTTGCACTGCGTGAAAACTCATTGAAAATCTTCAAAACCAAATCTTCCACATCAGAGTGGAGGGCTTTCATGAAGTTTTTCCTGCATTGTTTAAAACAGGATAGTTGCAGTTAGCTTAGATCATCGGTGGTTCAACAGCTTCCAGTTTAGCAAGCACAGAACAATTCTTACCATAATTCACAGATGCGTTATTGGCACCGTAAGCACTGACATTTCTCAGGTCCAACACAAACTTGTTTATGGCATTAATTACACCTCCTGAAATCAACTCCCATGGCTCATCTAGTTCTTTTCTAAAAATCCAAAAGGACATTGTTTTTCTCTTTCAATGTCAAAAAAATGAGCTGCCAATGGACAAAACTTCCGGCTTCCTTTATTTGAAGCATCAGTAGCAACTGCGAAGGGAGAACTGCTTTCTTTTAGCTTTTTGACTGCTGTTTCCACAGAAAAGCAGATTGAGCACATTCTCAACTAGTCTTATGATTTTTGTTCTTCCCTGCTTCATTTGATTTGCCACAGCAGGATCAACATGTAGCCATGTAGCTAATTTGGTGCCACAGTCCATTGACAAAAAACTGTAGTTGTGCTTCGCTCCATGAAAGATGTAGGCCAATTCCCTTGCAGCCACAGTGTCGCCTTTAACTCTGTTTCCCTGTGAGAAAACTGTAGATATGCACGTGTTCTGTTTTGCACTCTGAACCATTGTTTGGTGTTTTTTTCCAGTTGAATGTTTCCGAACAGTATTGATTCCATCATATGTTACCGTAAAGATGCTTGACAAATTGTGCAATGGGCATTTGATGAGCCAGCCTTTGTAGACTGTTTTGTTTAGGCAGTTGTCATTCAATGTGCAGTTTCTGATGTGAGCTTTTTATTTTGGGGGTTGGAGTAGGATTACTCACGCCATCCCCTGATCTTCCATTATTTACTATGCCTCTCACATCTCCTCACTCTCGTGTGACTCAAACTCCCTTTCTCACACATGCGCAGTGTGCTTTCATGTTGGTGAGCAGACAGTTTCTGAATTTTCAACAGTTTTGATCTGTTATCACTTAAACTGCGGAAGTGGGAACACTGCAGAATCTTTAGCTGGACACAGAAACTTTTAACATCAGATATCCCTAGGATGACCAGACAGCAAATGTAAAAAATCGGGATGGGGGTGGAGGATAGGGGTGTAATAGGAGTCTATATAAGAAAAAGACCCAAAAATTGGGACTGTCCCTATAAAATTGGGACATCTGGTCTTCTGACAATAATGCAAACCTTTAAACCTACGTAAAAAAACCCTGGCAGATTAAAATAAAAAATCTAGTCAAATACTAGCCAGGTGGTAACCCTGGTGCTGGCCCTACCTACTCCTCAGAGGATCTGGCATCTAGCAGTTTTTGAACAGATCCAGGCCCCAGCCAAGCCTCTTCTCAAGGAGCTAGCATGGGAGGTTATCTCCCTTTTACAGACAGCCAATACTGAGCTGGAATTTCCCCCTTTTAAGCCTCCCTTCAGGATTTATGCCTCTTTCAGGACTAGTGGGATAGGGATGTTTGACCCCATAGTCTCTCATTGACCCCTTCTTGGTTCATGTGGAGTCAATAGGATATTCCTTCATGCTGCATATTACTCCATCGCATGATGCAACATGGAATACCTCTCCCTGAGAGGATGAACATATTGGAGTAGGAGAGTGACAAGGAAGAGAAGGGCCATGGCCACAAGGCCGGCGCTTCCATTAGGTGACCCTAGGCGGTTTCCTAGGGCGGCAGGATTTACGGGGCAGCATTTTGCCGCCTCGGTGGAAATTCGGTGGTGGGGGGTCCTTCTGCTCCAGATCTTCAGCGGAAATTCAGAGGCAGGTCCTTCACTCGCTCTGGGACCTGCCGCCAAAGTGCCCCGAAGACACGGAGCAGAAGGACCACCTGCCGCCGAATGCTCAGAGGAGGAGCGCTGCTGCCTAGGGCGGCAAAAACCCTGGCGCTGCTTCTGCACGGCCATAGTTTGACCAAGCCTCCAGCATGAGTCAAGTATTGGAATAGGCTTTCCAATGGAGATTGTGGAATCACCAGCATTGGAGGTTTTTAAGAAGAGGCTGGACAAACAAGTTATAAACCTCTGTCTAAATTTTCTGTGCGTGCTGGACTGCCTTAGCATTACCCTGCAGAACCGCATCTGTCCAGCCCCTAATTCTCTCTGCTCTAGAGACTCATTAACCCCTTGTGAATCCATCTGCCATCTTCAATTACCAGTATTTTACTCTGCTGCTTGATGCAGGGATCTAGCAACCTATTACAGAGTGACTACATTCTTGCATCAGGTTCCAGGAGCTTCCTCTACTAGTCCAGATCAGATATCAGGTTTTGGCAGCATGGGAAAGGCTTGAGCTGAAAACACTGTTGTGCACCAGCTTCTGGCAGAGGTATGATTAAATTAATTCAGTGTTTTCTTCTCCCATGTGTATGGTCAGGGAAAAGGAGAGGAACACACACTTCCCAGTGAGGAAGTGACAACATATAATTGTTGAAGGACCTGGGAAACATTTACAATTACAGCATACTCCTGCTGTAAACAATAGTGCTATAAACAATAGGTGAGAAATAGGCTGGGGAAATCCCTTTCATCCACTTAAATTCTTTGAACAACCCATTGATCAGTTCTGTATTTGCCTCCTGGTGTGCAGTGAGGCATAACATTGCACAATTCAGGACATTTTCAAGGAAAGGTTGTACCAGGTTTTTCTGAGGAACACAGCTTGTGAAAATTAAGTCAGAAGCATGGCAATGGCAGGTAAATAAATGTCTTCACAATCAAACCCAGACCCTACAGGGACACTGCATATTGTAGACTCAGTGCCATGGGGTGACTATGCTACAGTCATTCCTGTGTGGGGTGAGCAACTGAATATGTGTCCTGAGCTAACCAGACTGTCCTTCAAAAAAGGTCTTAAAAATCATGGTCAGAAATCATAGAAGCCCTGGTGGATTTGCAGGACTTGGCTACAGGGCTGGCATGCTATGGCACACTCTGCACATGACAGAAGGCATATTTCCAACAATAACAAAACAGAAAACTGAAATACATTTTCTTCTCCAGTATAGTAGCGAAGGATGATGCTGTGCATGGGCAACAATTTATTTTATCTGAGCGCCTGCACCTGGCTAACGACTGTGCGAGTGAACTTATTTCAGAACTTAAAACTTTATTTTATAGAGGTAATTGTTTCAAACATTAGGTGGTTTTATGGGAACTTTCAGCCATTAGTTATAAGAGCTCCTATTCACTTCAAAAGGTTTATATGAAATATTAATCCCAAAGTTGCTTCAGAATCTTCATTTCCTCTGAGGTTTACAAATACTTCATATTCTGAGACTAAAAGATAGACTTTCAAAAGTGCTCAACATTTGTCTAACTCTGCTCCCATTAAAGCTCTCTTTCACTTATACCCCATTCATTCTGCTGACTTCTGTGGAGTTACTGCTGCTTGTGACATCGGTGTAAGGAGGAGAATTAGGCTCTGTATCTTTTTGGAATGGAACCAGCTCGGTCCTTTTTTATTTCATGGAAGGGTGCGGGAGAGAATGCATTCAGTGTCCATTAGACAAGGGGATAATGGGTGGATCATATTATAAAAGAATATAATATTTCACATGAATATAGCACCCAGGAAGGCATACCCTTTATATCTGCAGTGAACGCTGACTTGAAACAGATGTCCCACCATAATGTCCTTTTCCTGTATCTGGAAAGGAGCCTTGTTTTTGTAAAGCTGCTGAAAGAAGTTATTTGGTGTAATGGAGATGCAATGTCTTACCTTTCTTTTTGGTGCTTTCTTTTGCCCTTTTCCCCCTCTCTATTTTATGTGTGATGCGTTGCACGTGTTAAATTTAACTCCCTCTCCTTTCTGTGAAGAATATGAAAGAAAAATACAGCTGTAATATGCTAGCTTCACTGTCATAGGTGTGCAAACAATGAGAATCCACTTTAATCTGAAGGCCTTTTAACAGTCCATTCAAATCTTTTAGTATTTTCATGCAGTTCATAGTATTCAGCCACTGATTTTCTGTATCTATAGACTGCTGGGGTCATATACTTTTCAGGGTGCTTCTTATCTGAATAGTTTAGAGAGAGTTTAGATTTCCTTGAGGATGAAAGCTGTTTATCAGTCTAGGCCAAAAACACCTCCAATGGCCCCCTTAGAATTATTAGGGGAAAGTGACAATAGTCACAGTACTCTTCTGTAGTGAAGTTTGAAGTCTTTAATGACACCTAATTTGGTCTTTTTTTTTTTCCAAATACTGATAGCCTGTTCCTTGAGTCACCTACAAGAATATGCTCTTAGTTCAGTATCAGAGGGGTAGCCGTGTTAGTCTGGATCTGTAAAAGCAATGTGAATTCACCCACGAAAGCTCATGCTCCAAAACGTCTGTTAGTCTATAAGGTGCCACAGGATTCTTTGCTGCTCTTAGTTCAGTTTACTTTCAAAAAGACTGTGCAGGGCATCAAATGCCCAGAAGAGGGAGCTGTCGCCCTTCCACAAGCACTTATTTCTGGAAATGTTCAGTGAGCTACAATAAATATCTCTGTTAAATCCCCTGTGCTTCTTGCTTGCTAACCTTGGTTCACCACTACAGATCTGCTAGAAGCTTTCTTCCCTTTTTTCTCATGGCACTGTTTATTGAAATGAGGAGGGAGAGTAAAGTTTCAGGAAGAGTGAGATAATATGAACTGATGAACTATTTACTCTGAATTGCATCTAGGAGATGCAATGTCTCAAAAGAGCATTTTTGTGGTTCTGGTTTCTCTGTTTGTAGACCTAATATGTTACATTGTGAGGAGCTGGCCCTCCAGTTGGATGGTTGCTGGATCCTGTTGCACTGGTGTCAGGAATGCTGGTAGCTGAAACCCAGGATGCTGGCCAAGTCCCATCTCTGTGGTTCAATAACTCTTCTTGTGTGTGTACTTGATCCAGCACTTGACAGGAAGGGATCGGTGGAAGGACGACTCTCCCACGCTCTTTTGATGGTTGAACTGCTCTGGTGTCTCGTCACTGCAGCCCCATGTTCTTGTACTGTTTCAGGCCATGGTCACTGACCATAACCTCTTTGCCCCTCAGGAATGATCCTTGCAGTGCACATCTTAGGTGGCTCTAATGTGCAGATTTGTGTCCAGCTGGTGGATCTTTGCTGGGAAACTGTCCAATTAAATATTAATTAAATGTGGATTTAACTCATTACAGGTGCAAAATGGTTTCTGCAAAAAATGGAGGCTCACTTTGAAAATGAGGCCATTAGGTATTTCTGAAATACACCTGATTATGCATCCTGAAGCCCATGTCTATTATTAAAAATATATATATATAAAATCCTGCACAGCATTTCACAAGAAACACAGGTTTGGGGACCCATAAATGAGATGCACAAGAGTACATGACCACTCCCTTCAACAAGTGAGTGTGACAAAAAGTGGTGACTGCACACTTCACAAATAGAACCATATACACTTACACAGATATAGTTAATTTGAAGAGAGAAACATTAAATATAAAGTCTGCTAAATAGCCAATAAATATTGTGGACTTTCTCTATAGCTCAGACAGGAAGAAGCCCAGGTATTTCTATATCTGAGGTACACTCATGTAACAAAATGCTCTATTGTGAGGAAAAAAGAAAAAGTTTATGAACGTGTCCTGAAATTCCCTAGAGCTGCTTAGCGCAAGCACTCTTGCATAGGTGGTATCTCATTTGTATACTATAGTGCTTCTCTACCCTTTTTCTGAGAGAATCAAACACCTGCGGTTTGTTCAGGCACTGCTATTTATCCAGCCAGGGAACAAAAGAATACTAAACGGTTTATGGGACAATCACACAGTGAATATGAAATACACTTAAAAAAAATCTCTTCAAGAGCGGTACATAAGAAATCCAGAGGAGGAAATAGACTTGCATAAAATAGCCTGTAAACAAGTGTGAATAGTGAATGCACAGGAGGGGAAAGACAAAATATACCAACTAAGTTATCAGAAATTGTTCAGTTAATTCTAATGGTAATATAAGTATAATTTCCAGTCCTGTGATTACACCCCGGGGAAGAGGGGAAGTGGACACAAGAAGGGAGAGTTAAAAGAAGATAACATCTTGCTGTGTACATAATGAATATCTGAGGTGCAGTGTATGGAGTAGTGATGGATAATATTTCAAAGAAATACTGAACTGAGTTTTGATCAAAATGGCCTTTTTTGAAGAGTAGGGTTTTTGTGGGTTTGGGGTTTTTTGCAAAAAAGTTGTCACCATTGTTGAAAACTCATAAAATGTTGTTGTGCTTTTAAGAATATTTAAAAGTGTTGTTGAAATCCTTGTTTTGTTAAATGAAAGACTTCAGAAACCATTTCTATAACATTTTGCTATATTAGGTAATTTTATTAAATGAAATTAAAGAACAAATGCTTTAAAACCTCCAATGAGTTTTGAATGCTTAAAACAAAAACTAACAATTTTCATGAAAATGTTTTTGTTTTTCAACAACCTTTGAGAAAGCAACCTTAACAGTACATAAAAAAATATTTGTATGGTAAGGATAATAATATGGATGTAACTTTGATTTTTGGAGAATGGTCCTGTAAATAAAATAAAATAAAATAAAAATCTCAGCAAAATTCCCTCTTATAAACATGTTAGCAATTCTTAAATTTAAGTATGTATTAAGACAGAACTAACAGCCTACATAAGGCCAGAAAACACTCCTGTGTGCTGAATAAATCCAGATTAGCTAACAAACAATTACTATGGATAGTATATTGGTAATGTTGTAAGGCCCAATCATATGCAGTGCTGAATGCCTCTTCCAAGGTGCTGACTACTCTCTGCTTACCTTGAAGTGGAAGGTGGTCAGCATGCTTAGGAGATCTGGCCTTTTCTGAGTAGTCCACTTCTGTGAAGTTGTTTATTTGAGGCTGCCGCTGTATTTTTGATGAACCCTGTTGTTCTGCTGTCCGAGGCTTTGCAGAATGAATATGATAGAGGTTTCTTGGGTAATATTCAGTCTGGTGAAAAATCCCTCAGTGTTGCTTACAGGGTGGTTACAATAGTATGTGATTCATTCATCTTTTAGCAAAATAAAACATTATTTTAAACTGTCAGGGAAAAAAATCATCTTTAAAACTTTAGGCCTTGTTTTTTCCTCATCCTTTCTAATTTTAAGAGCAGCAAAGAGTCCTGTGGCACCTTATAGACTAACAGACATATTGGAACATGAGCTTTTGTGGGTGAATACCCACTTCATTGGATGCATTTTAAGCTAGTTCCTATTTGCTGGAAAATGTCTGAGTTTCGGTAAATGTCCGAGTTTCAGTAAATCAGATCACAAGAATGTGTAAAATGAAGTAATGTCATTTTAAACTTCCTGCAACCACAAATTAAGATTTTTTATTAGTATTTAAGGGTGTGGGTGTGCATGACTGCCATTATCACTAATAGAATCAGATTCTGGGCTTTGGGGAGAGAGAATATGTTCCTCTTTACAGCAGTGTGATGGAGTTAATGAGAACCTGTTAGTGCCGTCGGCTTTGACCCACTAGTACACCTGCATTAGATGTAAAGCCTGGAGGGAGAAGTTAGAAGGGCTGAACCTGGCTCAATTAGGCCCTGGACTGGGCTGGGTTTGCCTGGAGAGGTGAGAGGGAAAATTTTCTGACCCCAAATGAAGTCACTCTAGAAACTGAAGAAGAGTCTATTGGAGAGGGAGCATGGATACAAAGTAGGGAGAGGAGAAAGAAAAGAGTAGAGGCAGAATCAGATGATGATATCAGCCAAAAACGCAAAGTGGAGGAAGAAAATAAATGAAAATGTTACAATTGTAAGATCCCTAGCCAAAGAAATAAGATGAGGTGATGTTCACCTTGGGATATACTAAGAGCCAGGAGGTGGTCAGATGGGGATGTTCTAGTTGAACGTAACATCAAAGAGCAAGGCTGATAAACAGCTAAAAACCAAGTGGCGCTGGGAAAGTTAAACTAAATTGCAGCGACCAAAATATTTGAGTGAAACAAAGGGGGTTATATATGAAGTGCCAATAGAACTGACCAATGATCAGATAACAAAAAAGCACAGGAAAATATGAAGTGTTAGTAAGTAAGTAAGTGACTAATCAGTAAAGGAGGAGGAGAAAGCAAACCATCAACAGCAGTGCTGATTACATTTAGGGAGGGATTTCAGCTGAGAAATTAATACCTGGTGTGACGTTGCAGCTTTATATGATTTTATAAATATATGCTAATGAGTGAATATAATGTAACTGGAATATGCTTTTATGCAAGAGGTCTCTTGTAAAGTATTATTACCAAGCTTGTAATCTACTGAGTGTGATCATCCTATTTGTATAAATGTACCACTCTTGTATCTGAAACTAGAAATATAACTCTGAGGGTCTATTGTAATGATGCGAAGTGTGGGCCATTAATGGTGGTATGGAATTTTGATGACTCCCATCAACCAGGACAGTTGACTGCAGATGGCTCTGTTTTACCTGGAAGTGTGTGCTGGCAAGTGGGCAATGAAGTCTTCTAGTGACATGTGATCATGTCACCTGAACTGAAATTCATCTTTAACCTGGTGTCTTTCCATTGAGAAGGAGGGGTGGGAACCCAGAGAGGGACAAAGGATTCCTGCCTTACACAAAAGATTATATAAATGGGCAGAACAGAACAAAGGAGGAGGAGCCATCATGAAGAATCCCCTAGCTACCACCTGAGCTGGAACAAGAGCTGTACCAGGGGAAAGAATTGTGCCCAGGCCTGGAAGGTGTCCAGTTTGAGGAAAAAACTTACTGATGCATCTCTAAGGGAATGGCTGGCTCCAGGCACCAGCACAGCAAGCTGGTGCTTGGGGCGGCCCATGGAAGGGGGCGGCATGTCCGGGTCTTTGGCAGCGGGTCCCTCAGTTCCTCTCAGAGGGAAGGAGCAGCCACCAAATTGCACTGAAGAATGAAGTGGCACAGCAGAGCAGCCACAGATTGCAGCTTTTTTTTTTTTTTCTTGCCACTTGGGGCAGCAAAAATGCTGGAGCCGGCCCCGTCTAAGGGTGAGATTATCTGTATTCAGTTTGATTAGACATAGATTTGCGTGTTTTATTTAATTTTGCTTGGTGACTTACTTTGTTCTATATGTTACTACTTGGAACCACTTAAGTCCTACTTTCTGTATTTAATAAAATCACTTTTTAATTGTTAATTAACTCAGAGTATTAATACCTGGGGGAGCAAACAGCTGTGCATATCTCTCTATCAGTGTTATAAAGGGCGAACAATTATGAGTTTACCTTGTATAAGCTTTATACAGGGGAAAACAGATTTATTTGGGTTTAGCCTCCATTGGGAGTTGGGCATCTGAGTGTTAAAAACAGGAACACTTCTGTGAGCTGCTTTCAGTCAAGCCTGCAGCTTTGGGGTGAGTAATTCAAACCCTGGGTCTGTGCTGGAGCAGACGGGTGGGTCTGGCTCAGCAAGACAGGGAAAGCAGGGGCAGAAGTACTCTTGGCACATTGGGCGGCAGCTCCCAAGGGGGTTTCTGTATCCCAACCCGTTACATTTGGATTTAAAACCTACATCCCCCTTCCCCCAAGGTGTTATAGTGCTAACATTATGGCCATGTACTAACTGAAAATGAGATGTGGTAAATGTGCAGGAGAACATTCCTGTGACAATTGCATAGAAGAGGCAGAGGTCAAGTGTAGTAACTGGGGTGGTAATCATAGTCTGGCATATAAGAATTTGTGTTGCACCAAGACAAGTTAAGGAGATACAAAAGACAAAAATGGTTAATAACATATCTTAAGCAGAAGCTGAAAGGAGACTTTCAAAACGCCAGGAGGAGAAAGAAGAGAAAATCAGCACAGGAAAAGGGGAACTGTGGACAAAGCCTCACTCTCTAAAGAAGATGATAAACACTGCAGAAAGAATAGGTGATGATATACTAGTAGTGAAATAAAGGTTTATTGAAATGATGATAGAGGTGATAAATTGTTTGATCTTTTCCCCCTGATTGTGATGTGCAAAGAAAATTATAGAAAGGGCAGTGGAAAAATATTTGTATATTAGCAATCTGTCAATGGACCATATTCATGCAATTTTTAATGAACTTTTAATGGTGAAATATGACTAGCATGGGGATCGCAATCTTTTGTTGGAGGTGCACAATTTGATAGCACATGGTGAAGAACTATTATACTTGATGGCAGCTATAGATCAGTCAGTTAAGTCTGCTTTGCCATTTTAAAAAAAGAAAAGAAAAGTAAGGCCCTGACCAGGAAGGAGAGCAAATCTGTGCTTCTCACTCAGTGAGAAAGGCCTGTTTGGAGTCAGGGAGCTGAGTTGCAGACAGAGACCCAGTGAAGGAAGGCATGCATGCAATAGGGAGCACAAGGTAGTTGGGAAGGAGCAGCAGAAAGTAAATCCTCCATCCAGGATTTTCTTTGCTGGTGGAGGGTCCTGCAGGGAGCAGGATGACTACAGCTTAATCAGGGACTACCCTATCAGATGAGCAAAGCGATCTTCTCTCAGCAGAACCAATTGTATGGCAGAAAGAGTGAAGTACCCCTGCAGTGAAACAGTAGAGGAGGCTTAGAGGGAGTGGAGATGATACACTGGGAGCCTGGGAAGAGGCTGTGGGAAAGGCCTAAGAGAGGCCAAGGTAGAACAACCACTGCAGGAAGGAATAGCTGTCAGCAGGGGGTGCTAAAGGAGAGTCTGTGATGCCATGCCTAGCTAACCAGGGGTTTGCTGGTTTGTCATTCACATGCTTACAAGCAGTGAGTTCACATAATTAACACTGGAAAAAAATTCTATACCCAGAATAGAATATAGCCAACCGTTCAGACAAATATGAATTGGTATTGAGGTGTGAATCTAGCTAAAAATTGTGTATTGTAAATGTAATAAGTGCACATATGAAATCTTTTCAGACAATAGGTGGAAGTTTTTAGGTAGAGATGGTAAGAAAAATCAGGAAAAATGAGATTTGTTTGTATTTTTCATCAGATTTCTGATTCTATTTTGTGGGTCAAAAATAGTAAAAATTTAATAAAGTGATTGAAAATGTTCATTTTCTGTAAAATTTGTTTTGGTCAACATTTTCCAATCAGCTCTAACTTTTGGAGATGTTTGTTTTAACAGCACCATGGGAGGAATGTTTAAAACATAAAGTTCCATAAGGATTGGAATTAACCAGCTGGAGAAGCACAGATCTGCAGAAAATACAGTGACAGCAACAGGACCACTTTCAAGCAGGATTCAGCGAGAACAGTCAGTGAGGGAAAGTTAGTAGGAAGCTGCATGACATGCATGACTAAAACAGGATAAGGGAGGTGAGGAAGGGAACAGAGTTTCTACAGAAGCAGAAGCAGGGAGAAAGTGGCAGAAAACTAAAAATGGGCCGTGAAGTTATCCTGCAAAGATAAATCTGCACCAAGCTAACTCTAATGCATTGGTGGTATAACAAAAAGTCAACAGCAATTCACAATGGTCTATTGTTTAACTATAAAAGGCATTCCACTCCTTCTCCCCATTGATAAAACTCTTTATTTACCTCATGTTGGTGAGGAGCAAGTGGATTCAGAGGGTTAAAAGTCTATTACTGAGCTTTTTATATAAAGTCAAAATCTCTGGACTTTAGCCAGTTCAACGGTGGACTGCAGAATTTTGCCCATTTTGTGGAGTAGGAATTCAGGGTTTGTAGTTGTGATACTAAAATAAGGATCCTTGGAGCATCTACCTTTTAGTTTTAGGGGTATCCTACACCAGAAATATATTTTGAACACATAACTGGATGTTAAAGAAAACAATAGACTATTGACAATATTAGGCAACTAAGAATCAAGGCTTGCTCTGTGATTTTTATCCTAGAGACAGTACCTGCCCAAGCGCTTCAGAGGTTGTAATGATCACAACCTCCAGTAGGGAAACCCTGCAAATGGAACATAAGCAATATTTATTTTGTAGAACTAATATTATTTTATATTATATAAATTAATGGCGGTTTCCTTTAGATCCCAAGTATCAGCTTTAATGCTTGATCTATCTGAAAGTCCTTAGCCTTGAAATCAAATGAGGGATGGATTTATATAATGCCTAACAGGTGTTTTGATAGTCCACTGCCACTGGTCCTTGAGTAGAGCTCTTAGATTCTATGGTAATACAAATAATAAATAATAATATACCTACACACCATGCTGGAATGTCTCTTTGTGCACTTTGAATGGGGTAGTTTGTTTGAAGTTGGAAGTATGTAATGGTCTCATCTCTCGGCAGATAAAGATCTGCAACAAGGACATAAAGTAAAAGACTGTATCTATTTCCAGTGAATGGAGATTCTTTAGCTAAAGCTCCCTCTTGCTGTTTGCATCTGAAGGTTGAATGACTTCTATGGTCAGTACATCAAATATGGCAATGGAAGTAATTTCACAAAATTTACTACTAATTCTCTTTTCCCTTAGATTAGTTTGTTTTTCATTGCTGTGGCCCAAAAAGTATCAGACTGATGGTTTATTCCTTTTCTATATTGTAATGAACACCCAGGATAAAACTCTCCATTGAAAGAGTTGAAGATGTCATGCAGGAATCCTATCCAGAATTGTGAAGAACATTATGTGGGTTATAGTATTCTTTAGGCCAAAAGCCTGTTTCTGAACTTCTGTTGTACTGTAAAGCAGTTACACAAAAGGAGGTTTAGTGGCCAGAGGAGAGTCCTGGACTGAGTTTCCAGGAGCTGGAGTTGGAACAAGGGTTAGGCAGTGAGATCGGCATGAAATCCTGGACAGAGACAGACACAAGGCAGAGGTGCTTGACCTGAGGTTTCTTCAAGAGGGAGTTGGCTGTGTGTAGTCTGTTACCACCTCTGTTCTGGCTAAGAGGATTGCATACACATTCTAAATGAACAAATGGTACTAAAAATACCTGATTCTGCATCACAAACTTCTGGTCCAAATGGGAAGCTGATCTACAAGGCCACAAAAATCTGCTACCGTTCAGCAAAGGGACAAGAATATGAACATTATTTAGTAGTAACAATCTACTACTCTGGATCTTTTCACTTCAAGCACTCCTCCACTCACAAGTACAGCAAACAATTGTACAGTTCATTAGTTTGGCAACTCTGGGAGGGGTGGGCGGGGATTAAAAGGTGTCCTGCAAAGGAAAAAAAATGAATCTGAGATTTTTATTCTGCTTCATGATGAATACATTTCTCATTTCCCACTCTGTTCTGATACATTAAATTTGTCATCAACTTTTCACAGAAAGTGGGTGATATTTGTTCCAAGTGAAATCAAAAGTATCTAAGGCAATGACCTTTCCATTGCAACTGAAAAGGTCCATTGATGGAAATAACTGAGTGTCCAGAAGAAGTTTTGTGACTGGACATGTGGGTGGAGCAAACTGGCAACCCTCACTGTTACATATACAGCAAAAGAGGGAATTATAGACCAAGCAGATGATGTACTTGTAGTTGAAAATGCCACCAGAAATACTGAGAGGTCTTAACTTCAGTGATATAAATGATCTTAAATTATCTTTTTTATTAAAATGAGTCTTTAACCCACCTTGTATAGATCCATGTTAGATTGCAAAAAAATGTAGAAGCTTTTAGCACACATGCCATGTTATTCTGAGTTAACCTTTTAAGTAAATGTTAGCAGATTATAGAAATAGATGGAGTTGAATTTATAACTTGAAACAGAAGCTCCTGAATTGGTCTTACAGCAGTGTAAGAGTATAACAGTGGAGAGAGATCGGGGGTGAGGGTCAAGAGAAATATGGGAAGGCAGGATTCCACTATACCCTGGGTCAAAAGGTATGGTAGATCCCAGGCTGAGGGAGTCTCCTGTTACTCTGCTGCTTATGTTAATTTGTTTTAATTTCTGGTAACGGGACCTGATCCAAAAACCACTGAAGTAAGTGGAAGGACTCCCTCTGACTTGACCAGGTTTTGGCTCAGGTCCGTAATTTTTAATCTCTTGAGGAGACGCCTTGTTCAGACTGCACACAGGCATTTGTTTCCACTGAAACATTCCACCAGTCTCTGTTGCCTTTAGCTAAAACTGTTGTTTCTTGGGGCTGTGCTGTTTTCCACATTCCCAAATCCAGAGTGCAGTGAAGAGGATGCCAGAGAAGAATGGGGAGGCAGCACACAGTTCCCCAAGCACAGTGATGAGCGGGCTAGCCAGTGCAGCCACCTTTTGTTGACTAACTAGCCTAAGAGGGGCTGCACTAATTGATGAATAATCTCTTTAATGTTTTGATCCTGCCAGGCGCACAAGGGACAATGCAAGACTATAGAAGATCCCCCACCAATGCAAATCCCCTGTTGTGCCCAGTATGGAAGGACACACACATACCTACACAGCATAAAAGAAGCAGTCTGCATACACCCAGTCTTGCTGCTAAGCTTCTTGGACTGTGACTTTGCATCTGCTGCCTGCAGTCACTATCTTGGTCATGCCTCTATGCAGCTCCTTCACTGCTTGGCCTGATGGAGCCCCACATTGTGTCCCATGGAGACCACAGCATGGGCTTATCAAGACCCCTGTAAAGCACTCACCATATGCCATCCTCTACCTGCTCAGCCTAGGGATCTCCAGCACAGTCGACAATTGCAAAGGTTTTGAAAGGCCACTGCTGGTCCTGCCGGTGTCTGTGTGCTACCTGGAATTTAACCAAGACTGCACTTGCCAAATCCTACCACTTTATTGTTTAATGTTGCAGATATCCCCACTCAGAGATGGACACACTGAGGGTGATATTGCCCCATCAACCAGTGTCTGAATATTTCCTGTCTGCTCCCACCATAGTCGAGGACAATCTTTATATTCTCATAATCATGTTCACCAGTGTTTTGGTCTTGGCTGCAGACCAATCGATTGCCCTCTGTTTGGTAGCATTGTTAAAGTCCCCTGGATGTCCCTCACCCTTGGAAATCACTCTTTCTTTGCATGGGAGATTTGCTAGCTCAGGCAGAACAACTATGTGGTAAGCATTGATGCTTTTACTCTATGTCTCCTGCACACCAGGAGAATTCCCAAGGGGTGGTGATCCTCCTTTTCCAACTATGCTGTAATATCACTAAAAAGGGCACAGCAGGAATAGGTCCAATAGTTTAGCCTCAAATGGGTACCTTTTCCTGCCTGGGTTAACTCATGGTCAAGAACCTCCTTACAGATATCATGACAGTGGTTGCCGGTGATGCATTTGCAGAAGGACACTCACTAAGCACTTCCCCATTGTGTCTGGCTTCCATTGACAGATGATCTGTGATACTGAGGGTTCCTCAACCGCAATATGTGTCATCTGTTTACTTTCTTCCCCTTGAGGAGGCTGGTGCTGGCAAGTGAATGCGTGTGCAGCTTGGCTCACAGGAGAGCCAGGTAATCGATATTAAGAATAGTATTTCTAAAATGTGATTCCACAGTCTGTGTCAGGCTGGAGGGTGCCTTTGGATGTAGCTGGAGAAGGTGTGCCGCTTGGTGTGACAGCAACATATGTGATCTCCACAATATGGCTCACCTTTTGGACCTGTCTCAGGAAAAGGAGGGTCTTGTCTATGAGCCTGTGGCTAGAGAGAATGGCCAGGTTATGGATGTGAATCAGCAGGGCAGGGAACTGACAGCACGTTCCTTCGCCTGACCCCTCTTATCTTTGGTGTGCCTGTGCAGTGGGGTTGCCTCACTTATTACAGGATGGATTCTTATGGGTGAAGGCAGGTTTGAAGAGATGTAGCTGGGGAAAGGGTGGGTCTGCGTATATGCAGTGGCTGACCCCTAGTCAGCAATCACTCAGTTGTGCATTTGCCCCATTGCTTGTCTTCCAGATTCTCTTTTATGGTGAGGTCCCAGATTGGGGTGGGGAGGGGACTGTGTTCTCTTCCTGTGCATCAGTCTGCCATCTCCACCTCTGGATGCAGGTCAGGTTGGCATCTACAGTTATGAACCAGACTCCCTGGTGTCCTTTTATCCACCACCGTTCTGACATGCCCTTCCTCTACCCTACAGGAGTGACTGGGGTGAGGACAATGGGTATGTGAACTTACCTCTCATCCAGGGGACCAGGGGTTTTGTCCCACTGCTGCTGAGATTTGTTTTCCTTCTCTATTATACCTGTGGGCTCAGCCCACCCCATGGCCTGCAGTGATGCTGTTGTTAGGTAGCCATTGTTTTTAGTCAAAAAAGCTAACAGAAAGTTAGGAGCCATTAGGAAAAGGGTAGATAACAAGAGAGTAAATATCTTAATGCCACCATGTAAATCCATGGTATGCTAACACCTTGAATACTGCAAGCATTTCTGGGCACCCCATTTCAAAAAAGATATATTAGAAATTGAAAAGGTACAGAGAAAGGCAAACATGATTAGGACTATTGAACGGCTTCTGTAGGAGGAGAGATTAAAAAGACTGACTTTTCAGCTTGGAAAAGAGATGACTAAAGGAGGATATGATAGAGGTCTATAAAATCATGACTGGTGTGGAGAAAGTAAATAAGTATTTCTTCACACAAAGCACTGTCAACCTGTGGAACTCTTTACCAGAGGCTGTTGTGAAGGCCAAAACTGTAACTAGATTCAAAAAAGAATTAGATAGGTTTCATTGAAGATAGGTCCAATCAGTGACTACTAGCCAAGATAGTCAGGGATGCAATCCCATGCTCTGGGTGACCCTGAGCCTCTGACTGCCAGATGCTGGGAATGGGTGACAGGGAATGGATCACTTGATGATTGCCTGTTCTTTTCATTTCCTGTGAAGCATCTGGTATTGGCCACTGTTGGAAGACAGAATACTGGGCTAGATGGACCATTGGTCTGACCCAGTATGGCTATTCTTACACTAAACTTAAGTAAGTTCCCTGCAATTGCTCAATCATTTGACTTTCCTGAAGGTTTCTCATGTTCACCAAGACTTCTAGATACTCATTGTTATCCATACTGTGCAATATTCACAGTTTCAAAGTGAGAACAACAACAACAAAAATCGGTTACCTACCTTTCTGTAACTGTTGTTTTTCAAGATGAGTTGCACATGTCCATTCCACTGTAGGGGTGTGCGTGCCTCGTGCAGTACCCATCGAGGTGGTCCGAGTGCCCTCTGTTGCCATGTGCCACTATGTGCTGGTATAAGAGGATGGAGCCATCCCTGACCCCCTTTAGTTCCTTTCCACTGGATAGACTCCAATAGAGAGGGAAAGGTGGGCGGGCTGTGGAGTTGACATGTGCAACACATCTCAAAAAATGATAGTAACAGGAAGGTAGGTAACAGTTTTTATTCTCTGAGTGCTTACACATGTCCTTTCCACTGTAGGTTATTCAGAAGCAGACAGATGTGGAGGTAGGCTCAGAGTCTGCCTGAACAGTGATAGTAAGACAACCCATCCAAAACTGGTGTCGTCCCTCGACCAATGGGAAATGGCATAATGCAAAGCAAAAGTGTGGACAGATGTGCTTTACAAATGTTTATGATAGGCATTTGCACTGAGAAAGCCACTGATGTTACCTGCATTCTAGTAGAATGCACCAATACCCTAGTTGGTGGGGTTATGTTAGCCAACTGGCTTCATAAACCAATGCACAAAGAAATCTAGGATTAAATCCTTTGAGTATATACTGACCTGCCATTGCAATAAATAATGGAGTAGAGGGCCTTAGCATAATCTAAATGGAAAGCTAGAGACCTTCTCACATCCTGAAAATGCGGTCTCTCCTCATCTCTATGAGCATGAGGTTTCAGAAGAAAAGTTGGCAAACAGAGTGCCTCATTAACATGAAAATTAGACAGTATCCCTGATGATGCCACAGCACAACTGGTTGCTGAACTCTATGTCTTTATCCTATTTCAAATTTGATGACAATATATATCTCCAGATCAGTGACAATGCTATGGGCACCTGCATGGCTCCACAATATGCCAATATTTTTATGGCTGACCTAGAACAATGCTTCCTCAGCTCTCATCCATTCACACCCCTTCTCTACCTACTCTACATTGATGACATCTTAATCATCTGGACCCACGGGAAGGAGACTTTGGAAAAATTCCACCATGATTTCAACAGTTTCCATCCCACCATCAACCTCAGCCTGGACCAATTGACACGGGAGGTCCACTTCCTAGATACCACGGTGCAAATAAGTGATGGTCATGTTAACACCACCCTATACCGAAAACCCACCGACCGCTATGCCAACCTTCATTCCTCCAGCTTCCATCCCAGACACACCACACGATCCATTGTCTACAGCGAAGAACTGAGGTACAACTGCATCTGCTCCAACCCCTCAGACAGAGACCAACAGCTACAAAATCTTCAAAACTATAACGAGGAAATAAGGAAACAGATCAACAGAGCCAGACATGTACCCAGAAGCCTCCTACTGCAAGACAAGTCCAAGAAAGAAACCAACAGAACTCCACTGGCCATGACATACAGTCCCCAGCTAAAACCTCTCCAATGCATCATCAGGGATCTACAACCCATCCTGGACAATGATCCCTCACTTTCATAGGCCTTGGGTGGCAGACCAGTCCTCGCCCACAGACAACCCGCCAACCTGAAGCATATTCTCACCATTAACTGCACACCGCACCAGTAACTCTAACTCAGGAACCAATCCATGCAACAAACCTCGATGCCAACTCTGTGCACATATCTACACCAGCGACACCATCACAGGACTTAACCAGATCAGTCACTCCATCACAGATTCATTCACCTACACGTCCACCAATGTAATATATGCCATCATATGCGAGCAATGCCCCTCTGCTATGTACATCAGCCAAACTGGACAGTCCCTACGTAAAAGGGTAAATGGACACGAATCAGATATTAGGAATGGCAATATACAAAAACCTGTAGGAGAACACTTCAATCTCCCTGGACACACAATAGCAGATTTAAAGGTAGCCATCCTGCAGCAAAAAAACTTCAGGACCAGACTTCAAAGAGAAACTGCTGAGCTTAAGTTCAAATTTGACACCGTCAGCTCAGGATTAAACAAAGACTGTGAATGGCTAGCCAACTACAAAAGCAGTTTCTCCTCCCTTGGTTTTCACACCTCAACTGCTAGAAGAGGGCCTCATCCTCCCTGATTGAACTAACCTTGTTATCTCTAGCCTGATTCTTGCTTGCATATATATACCTGCCTCTGGACATTTCCACTACATGCATCCAATGAAGTGGGTATTCACCCACGAAAGCTCATGCTCCAGTACATCTGTTAGTCTATAAGGTGCCACAGGTTTCTTTTCTGCTTTTACACATCCAGACTAACACGGCTACCTCTCTGATACATGAAAATTAGAGACTATCTTAGCAAGAAATTTTGGGTAAGGGCAAAGATACTTATCCCTATGGAAAACTGTATAGGGAGGGTCAGATACTAAGGCTTTTAACTCTACCATCCTCTAGCTGAAGTAGTGGCCACTAGAAATACTACCTTTGAAGAGAGGTGCAGCAGAGGGCAAGTTGCAAGGGGTTCAAAAAGTGGTCCCATCAGTTTTTCCAGGACCAAGTTCAAAATCCCAGGAGCGATGGGATCTTGCATGTATGAACACAATCTAACCAAACCCTTTAGGAATCTTGATGATGATCTCCTATCCACCAAGATGATGAAGGCCAAAATAGCTGCCAGATGCACTTTCATAGTGCTAATAGCAAAAGTCTTTTTTTTAAATATAGAAAATAGCCAGTATGAGGTCCAGGGATGCCCACTCCAGAAATATGCCTTTCTGATGTGACCAAATGGAGAAACGCTTCCACTTATTCAGGTAAGTGCTCTTCATTGATGGTTTTTATCATCCAGAAGCACTTTCTGAATGTCCTTTGAACAAGATCTCTCAAATGGTGTTAACCATGAAGCATCCATGCTGTCAGATGGAGGCCTCTGAGGAGCAGGTGACTGTGGTCCTGGGAACTGACATCTGGATCCAACAAGAGAGACAGTAGAGGCTCGATTGAGAAGGCCAATAGGGTCAAGTACCAGTGATGATGAGGCCACGTTGGTGCTAAAAGGATGAGGCGAGCATGGTCTTGTTTGCTTTGAACAAGATTGTAGTTAGGAAAGGAATCGGAGGGAAGGTCAACAGGAGGAGATTCTTTCAGGATAAGAAAAAAACATTGGTCAGTGTGCCTGGGCTCAGACCTCTTTAGGAACAAAACTGAAGGCTTTTTTTCTTAGTCTGTGCTACAAACAGGTTCACGGATACTGCTGAAGGAAAAAATTCTCCAACTGTGTATAAGGTCTGTAGGCTCCTACAGTGGAATGGACATGTGCAAATATTCAAAAAAGTAATGATGATCAGTTCTTCAAAAATCCTGTATTAATCTTGTTTCTCTCATTCACTGTTAGAAGTGAAATAATTACTACCTTCATTTTCTGTTGTTCAGATAACACCAGCCACTAGATGGTGCAGGGGCCAGATGATATCCTCTAAGTTTCATTATCTCTGTTACTTTATGTAGAAGTGTCTGATTTCCAGGTGAATCCTATTAAATTGCAAAAGTAGCATTTTAGTTAATTGTTTAAACATTGCACTACTAGAAAACATGCTGAGCAGTGCTACACAGATACAGCATTGAATATTAAGTAGCCATCATTGCGGTGATCTCTCTGAATGTTTCTTCAAGATGACAGTCTTATTTCTATCTAAATCCTCAATGGATTATTAGAGTATTACATTGCAGTTCAACTTCGTCACTCTCTCACCACTTGGTGCACCGAATACTGAGTTATATACATTTTTCAGCTCTTCAGTAGCATTGTTCATCCATCAATATCAAAGCACTTTTCTGGTGGTAGCAGACTTGCAATGGATTCAATGAGATGCTTTGCAATCCCCATATTTTCTAGAATCTTCCAACATGGTCATACTGGACGATACTGAATGCTTTTGAGTAGCCAGTGACGCACATGATCAGTGTATTTTTCAATGATGTAACAGTTGTGATTTGGTCACATGTGCATTGGCCCTCCCTAAACCAGTTCTGCTTCTAACTTTTATTTCATACAATCCTGGATTATGTAAAGCAGAAATTTGCTGGAGATGGTACAGTAGTTAGTACTCTGTCTCCGTCTAAAAATCCCTTTATCCAGTCCTCCAGCCAATTTCTAGTCAGCCATATATCTCTACAAAATTTCCACAATAAGAGCGGTACCATGTTCATCAATTGCTTTTAACAATTCTGCAGGTATATTATCTACCTCTGGTGTTTTCACAGCCTTCACTTCCATAATAGTGTGCCCTACTTCTTCTCACAGGTTTGATGGCTCAGATTTGATACTCTTTTGTCATTATGAGTGGCTTTGGCGAGGCACACAGAATGGCACAATAATTTCTCTATGTGTGTGTTTAATATCATCACCCTTGCTGGGAACTCTGCCCTTGTGATCTTTTATAACGTTTGATTGTGGGGAAAAGCTTTTGGTAAGAAGTCTGACCACTGTGAATCTACCTTCTGTATTTTTACTCTCTTTATAATTCTCCAGTTCCATACACTTGGCCCTCAGATATTCGCTCTTGTCTCATCTAGTCTGCCTATGAATCTGTCTGCTAATTTCATTACATTCTATCTTATGTTCTTCCATCTCCAGGCCATTCTGTTTCACCCTGCTTAGTTTTTCTGCTAGCTCAAACGTCTTCTCAGTTAATCATGGTGCACTCCAACACTGTGTGCGCGCTTTGGCAGTTGCAAGTATGAGGGAGTATAAGTCCAGATAAAACACACATAAAGGGGCTAGAAGTTGTAACATAATAAACACTGACAGACTCCTTTTGAGTTAATTTACATTCACCTCTGAATTTGGCCTTTTGTGTTTGTTTTGCAGTTTCCGAGTCAAAAGGAATAAGGACAATGTATTTTGTTGACGACTATATTGCATTAGTGGCAGCAACTATGGATCATACTAATTATATTTGCAATTAAGTCTGGCCATGGAATAGTTGACCTATTGGCAATTTTATCATAGGTTTGCATAAATAACCAAGTAATTAACCAAAATGTACTTTCTATTTCAAAAAGCTTAATTTTCAGGAAAAATTTCCTTTCAAACAACTTAGCCCCAGGACAGAGAATTAAATTCTTTCCCCACCTTTTTCTACCCCAACTCCTCAAAAAAAGCTTTCACCTGTTCCTACTGTTCCAAACCATCACTTTGAAAGTTGGATTTCCATTTCAAAATTTTGTACATAATATTGTTACAAATAATTTCTGTTTTTCCAGTTTACTTACATTGTAGACTTGACAGCACTTTGGGGGAAATCTTGGCCCTGCTTGACGTTATTGGCAAAGCTCCTGTTTGATATTGCACTCTATATGATTTTATGAAAATATGCTAATGTAACTGGAATATGCTTCATGCAAAAGGTATCTTATAAGGTATCATTACGAAGCTTATAATCTACTGAGTGTGATCATCCTATTTTTATAAATGTACTACTAGAAACTAGAAATATGAAATATAACTCTGAGGGCCTATTGTAATTATGCAAAATCTGGGCCACTAATGGTGGTTTGGAATCTTGATGACTCCCATTAACCGGGACAACTGACTGCAGATGGCTCTGTTTTTCATAGATTCATAGACTCTAGGACTGGAAGGGACCTTGAGAGGTCATCGAGTCCAGTCCCCTGCCCTCATAACAGGACCAAATACTGTCTAGACCATCCCTGATAGACATTTATCTAACCTACCCTTAAATATCTCCAGAGTTGGAGATTCCACAACCTTCCTAGGCAATTTATTCCAGCGTTTAACTACCCTGACAGTTAGGAACTTTTTCATAATGTCCAACCTAAATCTCCCTTGCTGCAGTTTAAGCCCATTGCTTCTTGTTCTATCATTAGACGCTAAGGTGAACAAGTTTTCTCCCTCCTCCTGATGACACCCTTTTAGATACCTGAAAACTGCTATCATGTCCCCCTCTCAGTCTTCTCTTTTCCAAACTAAATAAACCCAATTCTTTCAGCCTTCCTTCATAGGTCATGTTCTCAAGAGCTTTAATCATTCTTGTTGCTCTTCTTTTCTGGACCCTCTCCAATTACTCCACATCTTTCTTGAAATGCGGTGCCCAGAACTGGACACAATACTCCAGTTGAGGCCTAACCAGCGCAGAGTAGAGCGGAAGAATGACTTCTCGTGTCTTGTTTACAACACACCTGTTAATGCATCCCAGAATCACGTTTGCTTTTTTTGCAACAGTATCACACTGTTGACTCATATTAAGCTTGTGGTCCACTATGACCCCTAGATCTCTTTCTGCCATACTCCTTCCTAGACAGTCTCTTCCCATTCTGTATGTGTGAAACTGATTGTTCCTTCCTAAGTGGAGCACTTTGCATTTGTCTTTATTGAACTTCATCCTGTTTACCTCAGACCATTTCTCCAATTTGTCCAGATCATTTTGAATTTTGACCCTGTCCTCCAAAGCAGTTGCAATCCCTCCCAGTTTGGTATCATCTGCAAACTTACCTGTAAGTCTTCCTGTACATGGCATGTGTGCTGGCAAGTGGGTAATGAAGTCTTACAGTGACATGTGATCATGTCACCTGAACCGGAATCCATCTTTAACCTGGTGCTTTTCCATTGAGAAGGGGGGGGCACATGGGAACCCAGAGGGACAAAGGATTCCCACTTTATGCAAAAAATATATAAATGGGTGGAACAGAACAAAGTGAGAGCCATCATGATAAATCCCCTAGCTACTACCTGAGCTGGAACAAGAGCTATACCAGGGGAAAGGATTGTGCCCAGACTAAGAAGGCATCCAGTCTGTGAAAGAAAAATATTAATACATCTCTGAGGGTGAGATCTTATCTGTATTCAGTTTCTTACTGTATTAGACATAGACTTGCATGTTTTGTTTTATTTTGCTTGGTAATTCACTTTGTTCTGTCTGTTACTACTTGAAACCACTTAAATCCTACTTTCTGTATTTAATAAAATCACTTTTTACTTATTAATTAACGCAGAGTATGTACTAATACCGGGGGGGGGGGAGGAGGCAAACAGCTGTGCATATCTCTCTATCAGAGTTATAGAGCATGAACAATTTATGAGTTTACCCTGTATAAGCTTTATACCAAGTAAAATGGATTTATTTGGGGTTTAGACCCCCTTGGAAATTGGACATCTGACTGTTAGAGGCAAGAACACTTCTGTTAGCTGCTTTCAGTCAAGCCTGCAGCTTTGGGGCAAGTAATTCAGATCCTGGGTCTGTGTTGGATGGGGTGACCAGATAGCAAAAAAAAATTGGGACGGGAGTGGGGGGTAATAAGAGCCTACATAAGAAAAAGACCCCAAAATTGGGACTGTCCCTATAAAATTGGGACATCTGGTCACCCTAGTGTTGGAACAGATGGGAGTGTCTGGCTCAGCAAGACAGGGTGCTGGGGTCCTGAGCTGGCAGGAAAGCAGGGGAAGAAGTAGTCTTGGCACATCAGTTGGCAGTTCCCAAGGCGTTTTTTGTGATCTAACCCATCATACCGTTGTCTTCAGTAGGGCCTGGATTTTACACTTTGTGTTTAGTTATTTTCACTGTTTTGTTGAGGATCCATTGTACTTCCTGTCTTATGCCTTGTGCTAGGTTGGGGTAAAGTTCTCACGAACATTTTAGCCTGGGCCCTGCAAGAGAGTGCTTACCAGTAACAATAGTAGCAAACATGAAACAGAAGGGTCAGCAGGCAAGTGAGTGCCTAGACTGAGAGGGAGAGGGCTGGAGGAGTGGACCTGAACATGTTTGCTCTTGGTCCTATCCAAATACCCTTTAAACAGTACTGGAAAAATCAGGCCATATAATTTCAAGGGGTCTCTGATAGAATAATTCATAGTTTGAAATAAATTAATCTGAAAAATTACTAATTGATAGTGGCCATTTAATTTAGTTTTGCTTCCTCCCCAAATAATCTCTGTGCCAATACTGATTTGTTCACTGGAGGATATTAACATATTTGTATATTGTTTTACCTTTTTTAAAGGTCCTGTACAGCTATGAAGTTGTTGGATTCATCTGCATTGCTGGATATAGTTTTGTCTGTTTCTATAGGCATGATTACAGTGAAAGTGGCCTTACTTTCTGAAATGACATTTTAGAATGCAAAAGGAGAGGGTGGCGGAGTTTGTCTAATAATACAAGGGATTGTCTTGGAATTTACTCATAGAGCAAGAGTACCAGATCACTTTGTTAGTCTATGTGTTTTTCAGGCATATAAACATTAACAAATGTATTCAACTCGGAATAGTGAGAACTTGTTTCTTCCCTTACTGTAACTGCATTGAGAAGCCTGCAGCCAAGAAATCAGTTATTCTCCAATCAACAATAAAACAAACCTAATTGGCAAGTGTTCTTGGAACCATTTTTCTCTACTGGAGTGCACTTTGATTTGTAAAAGATTAAAAACAATATTTAAGATTTTGTTGTAAGTTACCATTTTGCTAATGCTACATTATTTTTATTGGATTTGTTGTTTTCTAATGAAAATGTCCAGAAAACCATTTGTTTTATTGGAGGGGGTAAATATGTTTAGATGTGTTTAATGAACACGGCATTGTTTTTAGTAAATTCTGTTGGCTTTTGTGATAGTACTGAATAACAGACAGGTAAAGGTCTGGGCAGAGTTTCGTGTTCTCCTATTGATACTTTTGTAACTACATGTGTATGGCTCAGGTTATGGACATATGTACAGTATATACAAATAAAAGAAAATCTGTGACAAAAGTCCTAGCTACACTAGAAACAGAACAATGTTTAGTGTAACTGCATTTGTCAGTAGTAGTAAATATTTATATTATGGTATCACACTGTTTGGAGTGGCTCGCGACTGAGAATTCCTACCTTAGGGAGACTGTCAGAAGAATGGCAGATACCCCAAACTGGTGGTATGTTCTATAATTTGATTTCACCAAACCAGTAACAAATCTGTGGAAGTAGAGAAAGAACTGACAGGGATTTGAAGGGGATTTCATATTCAAACAGTCCCCTTATGTGAGCAAGAGTCAGGCTAGCCGTAACCCTAATAATGCAAGATTTGTAGAAGTGAGGATTGTGTGGGGCGAGAGGGAAAGAACTGTATGAGAAGTTGTGACCTTGTGTTAGATAAGTATGGAATGTAGACTATAGTCTAAATTGTTGAGGAAAATAAGAAAACAGGATGACATACGTATAAGCAAAATGCAGCTGTCGCCCATTATTGTATGTAACAAAAGGTATAAATGCTTGCTGTAATTGTTTACCTGGAGAGAGACCTGTTCTGCTTTCTTCCTCCACGCAATTGCTAGAGATAATAAAGTATGTGACTTGCTGCACCCAACCTGAGAGGGAGAACTCTGTTTTTCTCCAACACATGTGTGTTGTACAAACATAAGTCTGTTGGACAAAGGGAGAGTTAACATGCTTTATCATGTGTATATACTACAGTTTATTGATAGAGTTGACATGTTATGCTAATAAGAAGCACACAGAATCTTTTAAAGGGGATAAGGCAAAATGCCACATTTATTGAGAGTATAATTTAAGCATTAAATTCAGCATGCTTCCATTCACACACCCACACACAGCAAAAAGTTCTGCAGCTGGATTTTATGGTTACCAGTCCTTAGTGTTACTCATTCAGTTCCAGCAGCCAGCTGAAACTGCACACAAGGGCGAGGAGCTGGGCCCCTGGGAAATTTGTATGACGCTCCGATGTTGATGCAGAACAAACCCAAAGTCCCAGGGCTTTACACCCTTCTTTTATAGTGATGAGCTCTCACACAAGTCTCTGGACCTTGCTGTGTTACCTGGGAGCTGTTCAGGGTTGCTCCAATCAGCATTATTTGGGTTGTTATTGGGAGTTATCCACAGCTGTTTCTTATCTTGTCCCTCTGGCTCCATTCCTTATCTTGTCCTTGGGGTTGTATGCCTTTGCGTTAGGGTTGTCAATCTGCCATCCGGGTGAAAGTTGGTGCCTCTCAATTCCTCCATTTCCTTCTTTACCGTCAGGCCTAGCTGTCTTTTCTCAGTTAATTATCTTACATTCTTCATGTCCCTGCCTGCAGGTAAATGGGATCTTGGGGAGTAATTACCACACAGGTGGGGTGCCAATTAATTTCTTTATTAAAGGGAAAAAGAAGTGGTGGGAATTTAACAATGAAATGCGATGGGATGGGGCGTACAAGGTGTTTACAATAGACAATGATGCGGGGGGTTCGTCTCATTGAACAGTGTAGGGAGTTTTAACAGTGGGGTACAGTAAGTGGGGTTCAGCACAATGGGATACCGTACAGTCAATAAGCAACTTAACTTTATATAGGAACAACTCTAGATACAGTGTGGAATACAAAACGTACTCAAAAGAAAATGCAATATAAAATGGTAGCTTCTATATAAAAATGGTATACAAAGTATATTAGAGAAATGGAGGCAACTAATGGAGCGTTATAACCACAAGTAAAATGTGAGTCACAGTGCAATAATACAATATGGGTGATAAGTGAAATTATGCAATGTAGAAAATTACTGACTTAATTTGTGAGGCTGTGATAGCAAGAGTGTACCTAAAAGCTGGGTCAAGAAACAGGAGGGGGGAGGGGAGTGAGTGATTGTGATATCTGACGAGAGGAGAGTACAGCTGCAAGCAGCGAGAGACTCTGAAGCCCAGAGCAGCAGTCTTCAGGAGCCTGCGGGCTGGAGGTACGGGAGATAAGAGCAGCTGGAGCGCACTTAAGGGGAGTCTGGGAGCAGCAAGAGGGGAGGGCGCTGAACGTGTAAGCAATGGGAAGGCACGTGGAGAATGGGGGAGACGGCTGAGGGAAGAAACAGGCTGCAGCAGCGGAGAGCACTTCAGGGAAGTTGCGGAGCAGCAGGGTGAAGACAAACGGAGCAGTGTGATGGTGATCTTCAGTAGGGGAGGGGCAGTGGAGGAGCGGGGGCATGAATACAGGGGATACAGAGAGGCAGCAGAGAGGTGTAAAGAAGGGCTAGAGGGACACCCCCCCAAAAAAGGAAAGAAGTGGCAAAGGGTTTGGGAATTTACACAAGGGGGGGAAGTAGCAAGGGGTTACAACAGGGAGACACAGAGAAGTACACAGAGGGGGAGATTGGAGTGGGGGAAAAACAGACACGGGAAAGTTCAGGGAGAGAT
Source organism: Gopherus flavomarginatus (assembly GCF_025201925.1). Taxonomy (NCBI): domain Eukaryota; kingdom Metazoa; phylum Chordata; order Testudines; family Testudinidae; genus Gopherus; species Gopherus flavomarginatus. The sequence continues at coordinate 94,303,576 of NC_066618.1, forward strand.
TGGGACAGCGGGAAGACGAATTCAAACAGTAAAAACCTTATCTATCCTCTAGCTTAATCAAATTTATATAAATTACAAGCAGCTTAAACAAAGTAATAAAACAGGTACAGAATACAGGCAGGCAATGGCTTTTTTAAATCTATCTTAATCAACAACTAGGCAAAACAACAAATATCACAATTCTAAGCAAACTATAACAAGCAACTATACAGAGCAACAAAACAGCAAACTATAACAAGGCAGGTGAAACTTACAAGCTCTACAATCTTAGCAAACTATGACTTATTAAACTAAAAAGCAAAACCTACGGTGCACCTTATGCTATGGGGAAGTCGCAGAGTGGTATGTGCCCAGGATACAGCTCCCAAGACAGCCCCCAAGGAAGCCAAGGTATGGTGGCTGCAGCAGTGGATACAGCTGAAAGCAGGGAGCAGAGCTTAGCAGCAGTTTGAAAGGTTTTAAGACACAGACCAAGGTTTAGCTTGAGTCTGTGTGCTAGGGAAACAGAGCCAGCAGCTAAAGTAATAAAATAAAAGTATGGAAAGTTTCACAGAGGGATTCTTACCAGTCCCCAAGGCAGCAGCAAAGGCAGAAGCAGCAGCAACATTTGAAGAAGCAAGGAGGGCTCGGTACGGTCTCGATAATCAGGAGATCTCTCAGGCAGCAATTCATTCTTCGTGGGAGGTTTTTAAAAACCGGGGGTACGCTCAAAAATAAAACGAGAGCGGAGAAAGGACCTCCCAAAACCCCTGGCTGATCAGACCAGGCAGCAATGCAGGAACCTTTCTGATGTTTGTCTCAAAAATGTCTGTTTTTAAAGGCAAACTTAGGCAGTTTCCCGCCAGTAATCCTGATAGGCTCCCTCTGTCACAGGGGAGGAGGCACAGGGAAAAAACTGCAGGTAAGCACAGAGACATGCCTGGGCAGAGTCCTGTGCAATAGGTGACTCAAAAGCACATGAGGCCTATGACTCATGCCCAGGATCTTAAAAACACAATAGGTCTTGCAGCTCTGGACATTGCCTGCCCTACACCAAGCCCAGGTTCAACAAGGTGATAACAGGACTAACCCTTTGAACAGGGCAGTGGTCCCACTTAGCACGCAGCACAAGTGGTCATCCCTTTGAGAAGGGCAATGGCTCTTGGTAAACAACTTAAGGGGCCCTCCCTTTGAGAAGGGCAATGGTCCTGGTAAACAACTTAACAGCCAGGGAGGGGCGGCCACAGGAGGAGAACAAAAACAAAATGGAGTATGGGGACAGCTGTAAGAAACAAAATGGAGTAGGAGGATAGCTGTAATAGACACTTCACTCACACCAAAAAGTAAATAGGCAGTTACAGCCATAAAACTTCTATCCTTCTAAAACCAATCATTAACACAATCAATAAAGAATCAACTCAGAACAATTTCTTCTTACTAATTCAAGGTTACAATTTCTTCTTATTAATTCAAAGCTAGCAAAATGGAGTATAAAGCAAAATAAGCAAAATGGAGTACAATGTTACTTGAGACAATTTCTTCCTATTAGGCTTTTGCTTACATTGTCCCCCTTTTGACCCTTTAATATCAATATATTAAATGGGTCACATCTTCTTTAATTGCTTTAAGGTAATGTATTGCAAAACAATTTGGGCTTGTGATTTGAATTTATATATATATATATATATATGGAGAGATATACCTATCTCATAGAACTGGAAGGGACCTTGAAAGGTCATCAAGTCCAGCCCCCTGCCTTTACAGCAGGACCAAGTACTGTGAGATTTTTGCCCTAGATCTCTAAATGGCCCCCTCAAGGATTGAACTCACAATGCTAGGTTTAGCAGGCCAATGCTCAAACCACTGAGTTATCCCTCCCCATTCTCTTCATCCAACAGCACATAAAACACATGACAAACATTATTCCAATTAGTACAAAGAAAACAATTATGGAATGAAAATATTTAAAACTGATGTCCATGAGCGGGACCAGCCTCTCAAAATGTCATATCAATGGTGCACCATCATTTGTTGAGCTTGTGTGGATACAATTAGAATTTCAGTTCCTCAGTGCAAAATAGCTAGACTTCGTGTCAATATTTTTGTCCGGGTTGCTGCAGTCATTGGACTAATTTGCTTATTCTCCACTAGCCATTGCTACGAGGTGGTCCAATTAACCCCCAAATAAAAGTTAAAACTTAAACCATTATTGGCATCTACTGGGTTAACATCCTTGTTTTCATGAACCGGAAAATAGTAAGTCATGGTGGGAGTTTGCAATATTGTTACATTGCACATACATTGTTGTACAGGGGGCCTTTGAGTATACTTTTCCTGCCACACAATTTTTTCCAATCCAAGAATACAAACACAATTCTTTCCATCATAGTACACTTTCGTGGTGCTATTATCCAAGTCATCCCAGTAGCATGTTGCTAAATTTTTGTTTTGCACGGAGCAAGGCTCCTCTAAAATCGGCAAGGTGGGGCAAACCCACTGTTGGCTAGTCCATTTTTCATACGGTAATCAGTGATGTCTCCTTTCTCATTTAAATACATTTCTGCCAATCATGGGGGCCCAAATATGCCTTCCCTGTAGAGTGTGCTAGGAAAGACCATAAGGTGTTCAGGTGCATGGCAGGGCAAACCCGTATTACCTGGATAGTAATATATCCTCTTAGGGTGTTTGTGTATACGTATGATTCCATAGGCTTATACCACTCTAGAACATAAGGGAGGAAAAGATTATTTCTGTGTCTGTTGGGAAGGGTGGGGCGGGGAGGGAGGGGGAAAGGCAGACATATCCTTGGCTCAGATCCAGTCCATCTCTCTATTAAAACAATGGCTAACAGCTGTTGCTCAGTTAACTGTATTGTGTAGCATTGTTATCATAGCTGCCACATATGCCTTACCGGCTGGTTGTTTTTTAAGGAAATATGGGTTGGATCCTTCCATTATTGGAGGACCATTTAACAGTAGCACTGTTATGTTGCATACAAAAATCGTTTTGTTCACCAACACCATAATCGAGTGCACCTCTAATGGTGGAAAGGTGTGTGAACTAGGTTCACTGGCTTCGCAAAAAGGATTAAAATCCATGATTGGCTCCATAGGGGTTGTCACTTCAATCACGCAGTCACAATTCTCACTGGTTATATTAACACAGGCTTGGAATACAATTTGTGTGAAGGGACCGTACAGGGTATTGTTATGCATGGATATTTCCTGAAACCTGTTCCACGCTCCAATAAAACCATTATAGCCCCTAGTCTGTATATGTTATCCTTGAACCATAAGAGCTTATAAATATCCCCCAAAACAACAACCTCTTGCCCTTAGCAGGTTCCGGGCAGGACTCCCGTAGGATCAGGAGTGTGTGAGGGAATCTCCATTGGAGTGCAGGAATTCATGTGGTTAGTGGCAGGTATATACTTCTAGTCCATATACAATACCTGTAATAATTAAACACAAACAGATTAAGAAAACAATTTTATCTGTGACTCACGAACCCATTTAGTTTGAAGTCTTTTTCAATATGGTACACTAGTGGGATAAGACAGTCAGCTATGGAATAGAGATCTGTCCACTTAGAATCCAGGGTATGATCCTTTTTCCCTAGCTTTAAATACATTATCTGGTCACCGGCTTCCTGTAAATCAGAATCAGTGGCTTTTTGCTTGTACAGTTTTGTATTCATTTGTTCAATAGCTTGATTCACCCTGTATTGTAAGGTAGTTTTGTTTTCTTGCAATTGTTTAAGCCACTGAAAGTAGTCATTGGATTACTGTACGGCAGGGGTAGGCAAACTTTTTGGCCTGAGGGCCACATCGGGGTATGGAAAATTGTATGAATGCTCACAAAATTGAGGGTTGCGGTAGAGAGGGGGTGAGGGCTCCAGCTGGGGGTGAAGGCTCTAGGGTGGGGCTGGGGATGACGAGTTAGGGGTGCAGGAGGGTGCTCTGGGCTGGCACGGAGGGGTTTGAGGGCAGGAGGGGTATCAGGCTGGGGCAGGGGGTTGGGGCATGGCAGAGGATGAGGGCTGCAGGCGGCTCCCAGAAGCAGCAACATGTCCTCCATTCAGCTCCTATGTGGAGGTGTGGCCAGGCAGCTCTGTGCGCTTCCTCGTCCGCAGGCGCCTCCCCTGCAGCTCCCATTGGCCACGGTTCCCAGTCAATAGGGGCTGCGGGGGTGGCATTTGGGGCAGGGGCAGTGTGTGGAGCTCCCTGACTGCCCCTACATGTAGGAGTCGGAGGAGGGACATGCTGCTGCTTTCAGGAGCCACACGGAACAGGGCAAGCCCCAAACCCTACTCCCCGGCTGGAGCTTGAGGGCTGGATTAAAATGTCTGGAGGGCTGGATGCGGCCCCCGCAGGCCGGAGCTTGCCAACCCCTGCTGTAGGGTGTTCTTCAGTGAGGCATTCAGTATTAATCATTAACCGCACCTGCTGCCCAAACAAGATTTGATATGGCTGGATTTTTGTCCTCAGCCTGTCACTGCTGTGGATGGCAGCTAGGATTAAAGGCAGCTTTTCAGGCCAGTTCTACTGGTATGGTCTACCACTTTTCGCAGTTCCTCTTTAATGGTATGATTCATTCTTTCCACCTGTCCTGAGGATTGGGGTTGGTATGGGATATGAAAGTTTTGTTTAATTTCCAGAGCATGCATAATTATTGTAAAGATTTCCCCCACAAATATACTCCCCATTATCTGCATCTAATAAGAGATGTTAACTAATATACAGATATAGATATAGAATGAGTGACCACTATACTTGGAGCCACCTTAGAACTACTTTATTTATACATATTCAATGCTTAGATCCCCATTCAAATTAAAAGTAATTTGTACAGTGCAAGACAGTGGAGGGGCTTGGGAGGGTCTTCTCATTGGTTACAGCAGATCTGGAAGGTGATGCTGTGGCACTGTATGTGGCAGATTGGGAGGGGCCACTTTGGCAGCATGAGGAGTAGAATTGCGGTGGTGTATCAGCAATTTGTGGGGCATATTTTGTATCTTGGATTATATATAATTTAAGTCTCTTTGGTTTTGGTTTTTATTTTGTGTCCTGGGAATGTCAGTGTTTAAAAAACAGGTGAAAAACCAGTAAAAACTGAAAATGAAAGGCCAGTGTTTGGGGTGCATTAGGGATGTCCAGTACTCATAGGAGGTGGCATGAGGGGAGCCTTCCATTGCCTACAGGCTTATTGCTGCAGTGGCCAGGCGATCTTGGCTGCTAGGGCTCATCTCCCTCCCTCACTGCACTGGGGGAAACCGACACAGCTGTGCGGAAGGGCTGGGGTCAGGAGAGGCATCTGTCGGGCAGGGAAAGCAGATGGTGGCAATCATCAGCCACTCTGCCAATCTCATTCCTCCACACTCGGCAGCTGCCAACTGGCAGTGACCATCCTCTGCTCAGGTGTGCTGTGCTGTCAGGCAGCGCCTGTGTGAGGCTGAGCCAAGTCTGAGTAGATTTTTCAGTTTTGGTTGGACACATCCCTGGAGGTTTCATCAAATGATATCTTTAATTAAACATTGATTTTTAATTCCTGTAGACTCCAGAGCAATCCTGGGGGAGTTGGCAAGCCTAGGTCTGGGGTGTTCCTGCACTTGCCAAATTCAGGTTAAAATCTGATGACTTGGTTTTTAAAAAATCTGTTAATTTTATGGGGACAGGAAATGGGCAGAAATCCAGATTTAAGGTCTGTGTAACCCACTGCATTAATGTAGTAAAGCAGGCACCCTCCTAAATGGTGACAATTAGCTGCTAGGTTCATAAGATCAGTTTCAATAGTAGATGGGGTGCTGACAACCCATCTCCTTTTAAAATGGAGCTCGGTCCCTGTGTGAGTGGGGTTAGGTGGCTGGGTTGCCTGTGACAGCAGGGATGTGATGACCCGCACACCCCCTTGTACCCTTCGGTCCTTCTGAACCAGTAACGCCTCCTTATGGCCCTGCCCCAAGCACCCCTATTCCATCTCTGCCGGGGAGAAGGACGCCCCGCCCACTGCCCTATAAGCCCCGCCCACTCCCCCACTCGGCCCCGCCCCCATTCGCTGCCTATACGAGCCCCGCCCCCTGCCGCTCTAGTCACTCTGTGTGTGGCAGTTGCTAGGCCCCGCGGCGGCGTCTGTTAGTGCGCGGCCCTGTACAGCCCCCCCCCTTGTCACAGCGGCGCGGCCCCCTCCCCCACCGCGGCTGAGGTAAGCGTCCCCCATGGCAATCCCCTCCCCGGTGGGCTCAGATCCCGTTCTTCTCCCCGCGCCCCGCTATCGCCCCTTGGGTGACTAGATCCCTCCGCCTGGCTCACTCACCCCCCTCGGCCCCCCGGTGACTGGCTCCCTCCGCGCCCCTCACTGATCTGCCCCCGCCCCGGCCGGCCACCGCGGGCGCCGGGATCCCGTCCCTGCGGGCCTCGGCCCGTCTTACCAGCCCCAGGGGCCGCGCTGCGGCCCATTAGGCCCTGAGGGCCGGGCGGGCGGGCCTGGATCGGGTCCCGGCCTCAGGGCGCTCCACCCGGCTGCGGTGCGGCGGAGGTGTGAGATGCCTGGACAGGTCCCCGGAGGGTCCGCGGCTCCTTGGGCCTGGGTGGTTCGGTAGCTCCTGGGTCACTAGCTGGGCTGGGGCTGTTTCATTTTTTTGTCCGTTCACAGAGTGGCTGGTTGGGGGAGGGGCGCAGCAGCAGCTGGAGTGACCAGATGGCCTGATTTTATAGGGACAGCCCTGATTTTGGGTCTTTTTCTTATACAGGCTCCTATTACCTCCCCCCCGCCCCGATTATTCACACATGCTGTCTGGTCACCCTAGCCCAGCAGCAGCAGCGTGAAGAGAGGGTCATTGAAAATTCAGTGACCCTTCCCCTGTTTTATGAATCAGGGCATTTCTGTGCCAGAGCAGTTAGGCTTTGAGTCAGCATTGAGTAAAGGAGGGGTCCAGTCTGCTCATCAAGGTGGAGGTTCCTCTAGAAACATCCAGTGTACAGTGTGTGCGCTGCTTGAGCTGAAACATGTATGATGCACGCAGATCAGTCATACTTGATTTTTGTACCATACATCTAAAGCTTAATTTTTTTCAGGGGATGTCAGCAGGGGTGATGGAAGCTTCCTAAAAGTGTGTATGTAGGGGAACCAATGCCTGAATTGCCCCTTCTCCCCCGATGCCCCGCTCACCCTTGTGGACAGTAAGAAGAGTGCCCTGACCCTCCCCCCTGTTCTGGTGCCCCTGCATGTCAATTTAGTACAGTGGTTCTCAACCTGCTGCCTGCTTGCAGCCCAATCAGCACACAGATATGTGACCTCTTCAGGGTCATATAGGTAGTATATGTATTGTGTGGATGCAATAGAGAGCTGCATTTTTGGCCCCAAGTGGTAAATAGATTGAGAACCACTTTAACAAATGCTCTCACATATACAACTCCGCAGGAATTCTGTAGCTCAGTGTTTTGTCTCTGAAAACAGCCAAAACAAATTAATGTGGGCAACTCTTGTATTTATCCTACAATGTGGTCATATAAAGTGGATAATTCTAATCTCAAACTACACCCATTGAATAGGTATGTCAATTGCTGAGGCCTTGCCTACACTTGCTCTTTACAGCGCTGCAACTTTCTTGCTCAGGAGTGTGAAAAAAACACCCCCCCCCGAGCGCTGCAAGATACAGCGCTGTAAAGCGCCAGCGTAAACAGTGCCGCAGCACTGGGAGCACAGCTCCCAGCGCTGCAAGCTAAACCCCATGAGGAGATGGAGTACGTGCAGCGCGGCAGCACTTTGAAGTTTCGAGTGTAGCCATACTCTAAGAGATACTTTCTTCTCTCAACATCAGGAAAGTTCAAAATTGATTCAGAAGTAGGTTGTCAGTTGAGATTCCAGCCAAATTCTTATGGACTTCTCTAGCAGGATGTAAGCAGGATGTCTAGTGAAGCTTACAATAGATTGAAATCTTTGTCATCCTCTCATAGACTCATAGAATCATAGACTTTAAGGTCAGAAGGGACCATTATGATCACCTAATCTGACCTCCTGCACAACAGAGCCACAGAATCTCACCCAAGATGAAATGGATCATTATCTAAAGTATATGTAAGAACATTAATGTATGAAGCTATACAGCGCTGTACATACATTTCAATTAACTTATACCAGTGAATCAAAAGAAGAGGAGGTCTGTATGGTTTTTTTTACCAGCAACATTTGTTCAGCTATCTACTTTGTGATAGCCATGTTCAAGTGAAATACACTGATTAATTTTACTGTTGATGGTGGGTAACTTATATCCTTGAAGAAAGTTTAAAATAAAGCAGTCATATTACTGAGCCAGAAGCATAGATTAATACACTCTATCTATGCACTGAATGGTGGTTAAGCATTTGAGTTACCATCCATTTTGGTATTTATATATAATATCTTTGCTTTCATTTTCCATCATAAAAGTCTCTGTATTTAACTTTTTCACTTTGGAGGTTGGGAGCAGACATAATGCCAAGATTTAATCAATAGTTAAAGTAATCTTTTTTTTTTTACTCTTACTGGAACACTGAAACATATGTATTGGTAGTGCTGGAGGTGGAATGCTTGACTAGATGGACCAGTGGTCTGTTCTGGTATTAATGTTCCTTAGCTTGCTGACAGGTTAGTGTTTGAAAAATAAGCCTCTTGACTTCTTTAGAAATAAGTCAAAATAACTGAACTGTATAACTTCTGTAGCTTTAAACTAGTCTTACATGAATTTAGAATTCATTTATCGGTGCATTGGGATTAAATGTTGTTGTCTCCTTGGTGATGTATTCTAACTTGATTCAGTCTTACAAGTTCTTGCCCCAACTTTCTGAAATCCATTCTATACCATTATCTAGGGCCACCAGCTAATTTGATAACTAATATCTTTTTATACTTGACTTTCCCAGTTCAATTCTAGTGGTCTGCCTGGATGTTTAATGTGTGATTTAACAACTTTATTTGTTGAAATGTTCTGTATAACCAGATTTGATTTCTAGTGAGTGAGAGAACCTAGACGTTACTCTTAGGACAGTGTGTTAAATACACAGTTTGGAATAAGAACAATTAAAAATATTTTTGAAAATTGAATTTAAATATGTAAGAGATACTCTGGCAGGTTTTAAAAATTGTATGATCAATACATTTGTTTTAAAACTGCATAATCCAACATCATGCTTCAGTGTATCAGCTGATCACCACAGGGTCAGGAAAGATTTTTCCCTATTGCAGCATTGCAAAAATAGCCAGGTGCATTATTATTTGGGATGTGGTGTGGTGGTAATATCTTACTCTAAAGATCAGGCATAATCCTCTGCCAGGCACAGTGTACTCAATTTGCACCAGTAGTCTGATCCGGCATAGTAGTCGGTTATAAAGCTAAAGTTTCAGAAAATAAAAGAGAATATCTTACAACTATGTTATTATTAGGGATCTCTTTCAGATCTATAAAATGTGACTTTTAATTGTGAAAATGCTTGCAAAAGCTTGTCACATTTTAAAATGGCTCAGACTTTCTAAAATCAAATATTTCTTTAAAGGTTCTAAAGAATCCACAGGTATTCTTTGGTTTCCTGGAAAATGCACTTGACAGAGGCCTGAGAGATTCCCCATGCCCTTCAAATGTAATCCCTATTGAATGTAAAAGTTGAAGTATTGAAGACTCCATTAATCCTACTCAGGAAAATACAATAAAAGCCTCTTATGCCCACACAGTGTTTGGATGGTAGCCTGGGGCTCCTAAATTTGAATTAGTTCATGAATGCAGTCTCATGAATTTCTGAAAGTAGGAATACAACTAACCTGGCTCACTAGGGGAAAAATAATGTTGGCTTATCTACATTCTGAGGAATATAGCCTCTCAGGTCAGCATGTAGTAGTGATAGCAAAGAAAAATAACTTCAGTCATAGAGAGGAAAGCTACTGCTATTTTAACTTTCACTAATGCATTGAGTGCACTTCAAGATTTTACTAGTTAATATTTAACATGTAAAGCCTTAGTGGACCATTCTCCTTAAAAGGACCAACTGTTGTTTCAGCTGTGATCAGATGGATTGAAACTGATGATAGTCTATAAAGAAGGTTTGGAAAAGAGCAGGAGAGAGAAGTACTGCAGCAAACACAGGATTCTGGAATTCCTTCTTAGTAGATGAAGTCTGTGGCATTTTTCTGCATAGACTGTTTTGTATGGTGTGCATTGTTTGCTGCTTGTTAGGAAGTTCATGACTAATTATTGCTTTGTGTTGTCTGTATCTTTTGAAAACCATCGGCATATAAGGGGGAGCTAGCCAGGTAATTACCTCAAGCCTTCAAGGGTTCTTGGCTGATGCTGCTTATAAAATATATTTATAAACTAGATATTGACCTGTGCTCAATATCTATTTTATAAATTTTATTTAAACTCAAACTAAAATAAAATTGAGCAATCATATCACCAAACCTAAAAAAGATAAAACACTATTAGATCAGAATCATATCATGATAAAATCAAACGTTAGTCTCAGTATTGGATTGGGATCAAATAAATACCAAAAATAACCAGTCCTTGTGTGTTCTCAGGAGTTGATGAAAGTGGCTGTCTACTTGGTTATAAACCCCAGCTAAAGAATTTTATTAAAGTCAGTGCGATCTATAGCTTGAAAAGAATTAAATATTGTAATAATGAAAATAAATTGTCTGAACCTCAATGCCAATAATAAAGCTGCCTTCTTAGACCTAAGTTTTATTGTGGTGGCTAACCTTCCCTTCCCTCCATCCTAACAGAAATATTATAAGACAGACTTCAACAGAACATTCCTGATAAACAGAAGTTTAAAAACTCTTATTTACTGGAAATTACATGACAGTTTAGTCTCTGAGGATTTGTAAACATGGAACATACTTTAATGCATATCTGTGAGATGCATTGAGGTCTGTTTAAACCTAGGGAACTTCTTTCCCCATGTGGACTTTATTGGTGTAATCTCACAGATGCATACACACAGCCATGCTCACACCCAAAAAACAGAAAGGCTGGGATGACTCCCAGTTAATAAAAAACAAGCTGACAATAGCAAAAAGATAATAAAGGTAACGGGTTTGTGAGCTCTTTACCTTCCACATTCTTCTGGCTTCTTGTAGAATAGGAGCTGGGACTGCAGATGAGGAGCCAGGGAGCGATGTTCTCCTGGCACAGTGATTATCACTAGTGGGCTTTCTTTGAGTGCAGAGAAAGTCTAGTCAAAGGCTACTTTGGGCTGTTTGTTGATGTTGTGACTTTCTCTCACCAGGATGATAAGCCTTGTTGATTCTGGAATATCAGTCTTCCCTTAGATACCTTATTAATTTGAAAGTCAAGGTTTCTCAGCCTTACTACTGATGCTTACAAATTTTGCTTCCTTCATCTTACAACTCGTTCGTCCAAGGTCTTCAGACAAATCAAGTGAGAGGCTTACCTTGGAGACATTGAACTGTTTAGTTCAGCTTAAAATAGGTGTATCAAGTTGGAAAATCCCACTTAAACCAGCAATTTTAAAAAATACTGTGGTCCACATCAGAGACTATGCATCTGCAATCACCCTCAAAATGTCAAAAATCCAGACACATAAGACCACTTTTCTGGAAGCTGACATGGTCTTAAGACATTAAGAGCTTGGCTACACTCGAAACTTCAAAGCGCTGCCGCGGCAGCTCTTTGAAGTGTGAGTGTGGTCACAGCACGTACTCCACCTCCTCATGGGGATTAGCTTGCAGCACTGGGAGCCGCGCTCCCAGCGCTGCGGCACTGTTTACACTGGCACTTTACAGCGCTGTATCTTGCAGCGCTCAGAGGGGTGTTTTTTTCACACCCCTGAGCAACAAAATTGCAGCACTGTAAAGCGCCAGTGTAGCTAGGACCTAAGTTACAAGTTTACGAAAGTATTCAACATAAAGCCCTGTGAAAACAATGAATAGGAAAAACCCTAGCACAGCAAAACCAGGTTCTCAGCATTCAGTCATCAGCAAAATAAAATAAATTCAGTCAAGACAAATTTCTTTGCTCCAGTTTGTTCTTTGCTAACCGACTTCACCTTGAATGATCCCTTGAAATGTATTAACTACTTACGTTAAACAATCTGTTCCATCTTGAATGTAGCTGTTATACTTTGAGTGCGTTTTCCAGACCTGAAGAACACTCAAAAGCTTCTCTCTCTCACCAACAAAAATTCATCTTATAAAAGATATTACCTCACCCACCTTGATTCTCTAATATCATGGACCAGCACAGCTACAAAAGCCACTGTGTCTGACCTAAAAACAAATGATCTTTTTCTTCTGACAATCAAGGCAATTAAAATAACTTTTCTATTTTGGAACTGGGCTATAGGTCAGACAGCTTATATTATGAAAGCTACATGTTGATAAAGAAAAGTTTCTTTAAATCTCATCAAGATGAAAATCCATTTGAAAGATAAAATTTCAAATATTTTATAAGGTCTATATACCCTTACAAGGTATTCTCACAGTGAGGTGTACTTAAACTTTGTATGTTGGATAAGGAATGTTCCTTAAATCATAGGATGTTACAGATAAAAAAGACATGTCATATTTTCTGCCAAAGCAGAGTTATTCCATATGGAACTCTTGTAGCTTATTTTGGTTCACTGTTAAGTGTTCCAAGTGATAGGACTTCCACTACTGTTCTTAGACTCTTCTGAAATCTACTACATCTTATACCATGCTCTATTGCTGGAAAAGTCTCCCTGTTCTCATCTGCAAAGCACCTTTTTAAAAAAACTCTCCTTAAAGTCTTCATATACATAATCAACAATCCCCACACATTCCCTTTATTGAACAGTTGTAAAAGATTGAGGAGAGATAGTGTTTTACACTGTAAATTACATGTAATGTCCTGCATTGCTGTATTCCGAGGTTCTCAAACTGTGGGACATGACCCCAAAGTGGGTTGGGACCCCATTTTAATGGGGTCGCCAAGGCTGGTGTTGGCCCTGGGCCTTACCCAGTCTGAAGCCCAAGTCCCACTGCCTGGGGTAGGGTTATGTGTCCGCTATTCAGGGCAGAAGCCTTTGAGCTTCAGCTTTGCCGCCTGCCCACCACCGGGCAGCGGGGCTTGAGCAGGCTTGGTCTTCAGTCCCCACTCCTGGGGTTGTGTTGTTGTCAGGAGAGGTGCAAGGAAGTTTGTGAACCGCTGCTGTATTCCATTAACCTGCTCTTTCTACCCCTGTTTTTGGATTCATTTGGATAAGGTAAGTATGGGTATTTGTGTAAGTAGCATGCACAGGCCTATGGGCATCAGCACCTAAAACATTTTCACTGATAAGTAGCTAACTGAGTAATGAAGGTAGATTAAGGTAGTAGTGAGGCTGGGGAATGTCCCTCACCATACCTCTTAATTGGCCAAAAGCTCCATGGCAATGGAGACAGTGTGGAAGTTGCTACAGTATTGTTCTTAGAATGGCGTAACACCTCGGATTTGCCCCTTAAAGTAGTCAGAGCATGAAGGGAAACTCTAGTAATCTGTTGGGGGGTATCTGACAGAAGGGAATGTCACAAAGGGAGAGGAAAACGTAAAGAAAAATCTGGGCAATCCAACTGTCTGCACTAAGTGATTACATAAGATACAGAAAATCTTTCCTTTTTGTTTAGAGGGGAAAAATCTCTTTAGACTGAAGTGCTTGTCAGGAGTGGTATCTGCTGTATAAAAATTTCTAGTACTAGATCTCATCTTCTGAACCTTTATGGTGACTCTTCCACCGCTGTCTTCCACGAGTAGCCCATCCCAGTGGATTCTGATTCATAACCATTGTTGTATTTAACTGTATGTAAATTATTTGCATGTTTCCAGTCATCTTTTGATGATAGGGTATGGTCTGATCAAGTAGAAAAACCTGATTGGAATTAACATTTTGCCTAGTTCTTACTCCTTTACAACAATTAACTAAGTGAATGCTGCACATATGTTAGTTATTTTGAGGTCTTGACTCATTGTATATGGTAACCTAAAATGTTTTTCAAGTCTTGATTAGTTTTTGGCCTAAGTGGACAGGACAAAATACATTAAAATGATGGTTAATGTAATCATGGTTCTCAACACTTTTTTGCAAGTTTTGCCTCTCTCTGCTAGTGCTAGCACTTGCCAGAAAAACTGTAATGTGAGACTAAGGCCAGTCTTAAACTACTTCAGGGTTCTGGTATTTTTGGTATTGTGGACAGAGGTCTGGGATGAAACATGGGAAGCTTCTAGAGAAGAATGCAGTTTTAACCAATGCATTTAAGACTAGTTTGTAAACAAGACATATTGATGAATTCAGAGTTAACATACATCTTGGAAAGCATAACCCAGTAGGGTTTTATTTTGCTAAAAACATCAGGGACAGGTTAGAATGCCTGCAACAGAGCTTTTTTAATCAGTGGCTGGACAAGAAATCAAGTAGTGATTATCTCCATTTTCTGTAATTGTTACCTCTTTACTTCTGTTTGTGCTGTTAAGAGTTTGCATGGCTTGAGCTTTCATTTCCTCTTCTATTTAGGCTGTTATCAGTAATTGTCTTCATTTTGTGTACTTCTAGTGATTTTTCTATTGCTCTTTAATGGAGCTTTCTGGGCGGATCAGTACAAGTGCTGTATAGAATCTGTTCCTACTTGAATAGTTATCATATCCTCCATAGGTAGGCTAAAACCTGAATTTACAGAGTAGGCTATGTTATTTGGTCATTCTCATCTCTAGATTCTATGTTTTGATAGTCAAGCTATAATACCAACCATAACTGAATCTAATTCTAAGTTTAGGAAGCATGTTTCTAAAAATTGTTTTGCAAGTATTTTGAGGAAGTAACAGTTATTGGGGAAGAGAAAAAGATACTTAGCACATAATAGTGCAGTGTCAAAACCTTCTTTAAAGATTAAGACTAGCCTAGAAAAGTGCTATGTATTGAGTAGGGAAGAGGTGAGAGTCTTGAAGAGGCATATTTGTGATTTAGGTGTAGTTTAGGTTGGGCAGAAGTGACTATTGTAATGTTACTAGTACACCTCTACCCCGATATAATGCTGTCCTCGGGGGCCAAAAAAATCTTACCACGTTATAGGTGAAACCACATTGTATTGAACTTGTTTTGATTCTCTGGAATGTGCAGCACTGCCCCCCCCCCCCCCGGAGCACTGCCTTACTGCGTTATATCGGGCCGCGTTATATCAGGGTAGAGGTGTAGCGCTATTCACTATAAGCTGATTTCTCTAAAAATGAATTCTTAACTCATCCTAAAAATATTGTCAACATAGAATGGCTTATTGATAGATAATAGTGAATAGAATTGTAGAGGAATTTGTCCAGTGGAATTCCGCAAGGCTTGGTGACTGGCTCAGTCTCAACATCTTCATTAAAATTTGGAAGGGGTAAAAAGCACAAAATTAATATTACAGATTTTACTACAGATGCTACTTTTGGAGGTGCTCTCCATACCAGTGAAGATAACCACACAGAACAAATTAGAGGTGAGAAATATGTGCATGAAAAAACCAAAATGAAAGTCAAATTAAAGCAACAAACTGATAGGTATAGCAGATAATAGGCTGGAATACAGATTCACTGGCAAGCTGAAAAGTGGAAAGCAGTAATGCTTAGAGACCTCAACCTGATAATGGACAGTAATTTTAGAGTAGAATTCCAATTTTATGAACATCAATCATATTAATGAACAGTTATTCAGCAGCAGAAAAACAGTTTGTGACTTCAGTCCTTCAGCCAACGTTCAAGCAGCTGTACAGGTTTGAAAAGAAGATTTGGTGGCAAAGAAGAGAGGTAGTTCTCTTAAAGAAATCAGGCAAACTATAAATTTGTTACTGTTCGTTATGTACACTATCATTGAACAATTAAATTGTTCACTGTATATACTGTAATTATGAGATTTTCAGTTTTGATCTTATGAACACAATCATAACTTTGATGCAACTTGTTGATTTTATGAAAACAATCCCCAAATAGTCCATTAAATGGAGTCCAAGTGTAATTATTTCATGCTGTATGACAGTAGAAAAGGCCTGAGTGACTTTGGGCAGTCTTGTTACAGGCATGTCATGGGGAAGGGAAATAGTAGTCCCTTTTTATGATTAGAGAGACTACATTTTTACTTTGCTATGACTGTACATCATTTTACAGTGTTTCCCAGTGTACCCATCCCAGAATTCCTGTCCTGAAACATTTAGTCTAAAGGCATAAGCAGGTAAATATAGACATTTTTAGAATAAACAGAGTAATAACTCATAATATCATTGTTAGGTACTTCAATACCAAAATGAGTACTCAGAAGTGATCAGAGAAGAGGATCAGAAATGATTAGGGTTTGATTTCTGAGGAATAACTAAGAGCTGCGTATTGCAGTACTGTGGCCTAAGTTTAACAGTACCGAGAATGGAGAAATCAAGTAATGAGATGACATTAGGAAAAAATCAGAATCAGAATCAAGAAGATTTTGTTGATGGTGAGACCTACATTATAGGACCATGAAATATTCAAGGGAAATGGTGAAATTCCCATTATTTTGGACACGTGAATGTAAACTAAACAAAACACTACAAAATTACCTGCAGGAAATGTCTGTATGGCTGAAGAAACACAAGACGTAACCAAGTCTTTTCCAGCTCTTAATTTCTTAGCTGATGCATGTCCTGCCAGCTGGACAAAATATTAGTAAGTAGAATTGATGAACAGAATATTAATAAATAGAGGTGATGGGGAGGAATGAAAGAAGAATTTCTGCAAAAAATAAATAAATCTATAGATATGTTTAAAATCTTGTTTTGCAGAGGGTTTGGCATGGAAACATTTTCTCAACTTTTGAAAAATGAGAAAGCTTTAATCATAACTTTGCCTAAGATTTTTGTCACAGGTATTTTTAGTAAAAGTCATGGACAGGACATGGGCAATAAACAATAAATCATGGAAACTTGAGCCTTGCAGCATAGAGCAGGGGTGAAGCCTCACAACGCGGGGCTGACGTCATGGAGGTCATGTAAAATCATGGAAACCGTGATCGACTCATAGTCTATGTTATGATGTTTAACTTTTCCTTTTACCACTCTGTCTTTTTGAAAGTTAGAGAAATTTTAAAAAGTTGAATGGAAAGGGGGCATTTTTAGTCTGTTAAATTCAGTGGCAAAAACAGAGGGGGCAAAAACAATATGAATTTTGAAAGTGTTTTGTTTTTTAAAAATAAACAAAATACAAACTTATTTAGTTAAGAATAGGGCCGTGAAATACCGTCACAGACCATGAAATAAGCCCTTCTCCTTGAAATCTGATCTCCCCCTGTCATAAACAGATAGCTAAGGGTTAATGTCTCTTACACCTGGAAAGAAGTAACCTGAAACACCTGACCAGAGGACCAATCAGGAAACCAGACTTTTTCAGGTCTGGGTGGAGGGAAGTTTGTGTCTGAGTTCTTTGTCTTATGCCTGTCTTTCTCTCGGCTTTGGGAGGATTTCTGTCTCTTGCTTTCTAATCTTCTGTTTCCCAGTTGTAAGTACAAAAGATCAGATAGTGATTTATATGTTTTTTTGTATTTTACATGTGTGTAGTTGCTGGAGTGTTTTGAATTGTATTCTTTTTGAATAAGTCTGTTTATTCATATTTCTTTTAAGCAATTGACCCTGTATTTGTCACCTTAATACAGAGAGACCATTTTTATGTATTTTTCTTTCTTCTTATAAAGCTTTCTTTTTAAGACCTGTTGGAGTTTTTCTTTAGTGGGGAACTCCAGGGAATTGAGTCTGTGCTCACCAGGGAATTGGTGGGAGGAAGAAGTCAGGGGGAAATCTGTGTGTGTTAGATTTACTAGCCTGACTTTGCATTCCCTCTGGGTGAGGGGGGAAGAAAGATTAGCTCTTGGTACTTCTGTTTTCCAAGGCTGGAAACGGGGAGGGTGGAATCCCTCTGTTTAGATTCACGGAGCTTGCTTCTGTGCATCTCTCCAGGAACACCTGGAGGGGGGAAGGAAAAAGGTTTATTTCCCTTTGTTGTGAGACTCAAGGGATTTGGGTCTTGGGGTCCCCAGGGAAGGTTTGGGGGGACCAG
Organism: Gopherus flavomarginatus; assembly: GCF_025201925.1. Taxonomy (NCBI): domain Eukaryota; kingdom Metazoa; phylum Chordata; order Testudines; family Testudinidae; genus Gopherus; species Gopherus flavomarginatus. The sequence continues at coordinate 94,321,591 of NC_066618.1, forward strand.
AGTGCCCCAAAACACTCTAATTTTTTGGGTGGTGGCAGCTTTACCAGGTCCAAGCTGGTAACTAAGCTTGGAGGTTTTCATGCTAACCCCCATATTTTGGACGCTAAGGTCCAAATCTGGGACTAGGTTATGATACCCCCTTGCTCCTGCTCCTAGCTGCAAGTCCCTGCTGGGCTGGGGACTTGTCTTTCCCCCTGCATTGCCGCTCTTGGTCTCCGGTGTGAGGGGAATGACCCACCTCAGAGTGCCTTCTCCTACTGCAGGAAGCTCCCTGACCAGCACTGGAGAGGATGCTGCAGCTGGAAGAGACTTGTGGAGTTGGGTCTGATCTCCCTGTGCTCCTGGAAGCTCCCCAACTTCTAGTTTTGAGTCCATGCTGGGCTGGGGAGAGACAGGACTTGTCCTTCCCTTGCATGCCAGCTCTGGGGAGGGAGAAGGAGAGCTCAGACCCACTTCCAGGTACCTTTTAGTTTGGGCCCCCATGGTTACAACACTGTGAAATTTGAGATGTAAACAGCTGAAAATGTGAAATTGACCAGTTAAAAAACCCTCTGTCTGTTAAATTGATCAAAATGGACTGTGAATTTGGTAGGGCCCTAGTTATGAAATTTCCTATTGAGAAATCAATGTTGTTAAATACTTACCTATGGGAATTCTTCAGTGAAACCTCATTTTTTTCCAGAAACATTTGGTTTTGCTTGGAAAATTGATCCGCCCTCTTAATAAGAGTAATTGAACTACTATCAGTGTAATAGTTGAGAGAGCCACAATATTTAATAGAAATAATTTCCAGAGACATAAGGCATATAAGTGATTTTGATTTAATGCCTTAAATCTTCTTTAGCATTAAAGAAACAACTAACTATATACCCTCAGATTTTCCAAGTACAAAACAAATTGCTACCTTGTGGCAGTTCAGAGGTTCACCTGGATTTGTTCTGTCTCAGTCAGGTAGAAGACCTTTCATTTAAAATCTTGAGGCCCTTTTGTCTTTTGGATCTTTTAGTTATGAATAGGGCCGTGAAATACCTGTCACAGACCATGAAATATTTTTCATCCTCGGGGAAAAGCTCCATCTTCTGCTTGTCTTTAATACAAAACAACACCATCTACCTAGCCACACCATCATTTCCTATTTAAATGAGCTGATAGTCTGTTTCTTGGTTGCAAGAGTAGGTGGTCCAGCTGCCCCAGATGTGCATTCCTAAACAGTTCAACAGCTCCACCTTCCCGAGTATTACCCAGCCTTCCCAAACAGGTAAGTGGCTTTGGGAGAAAGAGGGGATAACAACATCTATATAACAGACATCATTTTGCATAATCAATCCAGCAAAGTCTATGTCAAGGTCCAGCATACCCTGCACAATTTCACGTATATGACTACAATGATCTAAGAATTCTGGTATCAACATTTTGTAAACCAAATGAATTTTGGGTAGCTTTCTGCTAGGTTATCAAGATGCATATGCTATTTTTTTTACCTTTGTCATTTTCCTCAATGTGTAATTCTTTTTAGATTAACTACGTCAGAAACTGTCAACCTTTCCAGACTACTGTACCCCTTTCAGGCATCTGATTTGTCTTGCATACTCCAAGTTTCACTTCAGTTAAAAGCTACTCGTTTACAAAATCAGACATAAAATACTTAAGTGTCACAGCATCCTATTATTGAAAAATTGCTCACTTTCTCATTTTTCATATAATTATTAAAAAATCAATTGGACTATAAATATTGTACTCTTCAGTATATAGTATATAGAGCAGTATAAACAAGTCACTATATGAAATTTTAGTTTGTACGGTAACTCCTTGTTTAACATTGCAGTTATGTTCCTGAAAAATACGACTTTAAGCGAAACATTGTTAAGTGAATCCAATTTCCCCATAAGAATTAATGTAAATGGGGGGGGGTTGGTTCCAGGGACATTTTTTTCACCAGGCAAAAGTCTCTCTCTCTCTCTCTCACACACAGTGTAAGTTTTAAACAAACAATTTAATACTGGTACACAACAATCATGATTGTGCAGCTTGGTTGAGGTGGTGAAGTCAAAGGGTGGGATATTTCCCAGGGAATGCCTTGCTGCTAAATGATGAACTAGCAATTGGCTGAGCCCTCAGAGGTTAACACGTTGTTAATGTAGCATCACACACTGTACAAGGCAGCACGAATGGAGGGAGGGGAGACAGCATGGCAGACAGAGACACACACACAGTGTGAGAGGGATGCACATTGCCTCTTTAAGTACTGCTGACCCCACTCTAAGTACATTGCCTTTTAAAATAGATCAGCAAGTTGAGACAGCAGCTCCTACCAGCAAGCTCCCTCTGTCCTGAGCCCTGTCATGTCGCCCCCCACCCCCACTGGAAATGGAGTAAGCGGGGTATAGGAGCAGGGGGGAGGGGGCACCCTGACATTAGCCCCCTTTTTCCTCCTCGCCTCATGCACAGCGAGCAGGCAGTTCCGGAGAGCAGCGCCAAGGCAGAGGGCAAGAGCAGCACATGGCAATGGTGGGAGGGACAGCTAAACTTCCGGCAATTGCTAGCCTGCTGGCCGGCTGCCACACAGGGAATGGGGAGCTGATGGGGGGGCTGCCAATCCACTCTGGTTCCAGGCTCTCACCAGCTAGCTCCAATGGGCTGCTCTTCCTGCAAGCAGTGGACAAAGCAGGTGGCCGCCGAATGATGTTATAAGGGAGCACTGCGCAACTTTAAATGAGCATGTTCTGTAATTGATCAGCAATGAAACAAGGTTAACCGGGATGACTTTACATGAGCAGTTACTGTACTGACTTCTCTAGTGCTTTTAATGTAGTTTGTTGTACAACTGAGCAAATATCTAGATGAGTTGATGTGCCCCCTGGAAGATCTCTGTGTGCTCCCAGGGGTACATGAACCCCTGGCTGAGAACCACTGAACTAGGTAGTCTTTTGTTACATAGATGTGAATGGCATTTTACATTTGAAAACCACAGTGCTTCCTATTATTTATCATGTTCTTTTTTTAGTTCAAGAGGCCAAAGTACTACCTGAATATTATCAGTGGATGGTACGTTCAAGTTATTCACCATTGCAGTTTTATCACCAAAACCAACTGTAAATCTGTCTAAATATAGCCTACTAACTCATTTCAATTTTTGTATCTAATTTGTTTTTATATTGGCTACCACATATCCAGTGATGTGGTCCCAATGTTTACTAAGAAATTTACTCATGCACTTTCCCCCTTTATCTGCCATAAAACATAGCTGGGTTTTTTCCTAAAATACTTAATTAACTTTAGAAAAAACAAATGAATATGCACATATACACATCCAAATCATTGTAATTTATTTATGTAGGTTTTTTTTTTGGAGACTCAGTAATAAAAACGTGAAAAGTGATAATTTGTTTTTGTTAATATCACTTCTTATAGCACATTTAGTAGCTAGCTGGGACGCTGTGAAAAGTGATATGTATACATTTGTTAATATCACTTTTCTCAGCAAGCCCTAGGACAAATTAAGCCCTGGATGTGTGGTCAGGAGATAGTGGGGGGATTGGATGTGGGGCATGGAGGAGGCAGCAGGGACTTGGGCTGATGGGCCGGGGGGTGAGCCCTGACATCGTGTGACTGGGAGCCAGAGCATGTGGCTGGAGCTGGGGGCTGGCATCTGCCATCACACAGCTGAAGCTGGGGGGCCGGGCTGGTGCCCACCGCTGCATAACGAGCTGGAGGCCTGCACCCAGGGCTAGAGCTCACTGCTGCGTGGCCAGAGTCCAGAGCTAGGGGACAGAGTCTGCGTGGCCAGAGTCCAGGGCCACGTTGTCAGAATTGGGGGTCAGTGCCTGCTGCTACACGGCTGGAGCTAGCACTTGCTGCTGCATCTCAGAGCTGCATTCGGGGCCAGCTCCTGCTGCCAGGGGTTGGCACCCGCTGCCACGGGCTGGGGCCATGTGGCTGGAGCCAAGGGTCAGCATCCACCATTGCATGGCCAGGGCTGGGTTCAGTATCCAGCACTTTGGAGCCTGGGACTGGAGCTGGGGACCAGTACCTGCTGCTGCATGGCCAAAACTCCGGAGTCCGGAGTCCAAAGCCCCACAGCTGGAGGCTGGGACCACATGGCTGGATGCAGGAACTGGAGTTGGGTCGACCGCATGGCCAATATCTTGAAGTCCAGCCACTGGAGCTCGCTGCCTAGCTACCCCTGGGCTGAAGCCTGAGCCCTGTCGTGCCCCCACCCACCCCAGTGGGTCGAGAACTCACCTTGCTCCTGCAGTTTTTTGCCCCGCCTTTCTCTAGAGGTGGTACAGGACGGCACAGCCAGAAGCAAAAGGGAGGAAGGGAGAGGGTCCAGTGCTTTGCCCCACTCCCTCCATCACCATCCAGGAGACTGTTATGGCTGCACAAAAAGCCACTGGTGTCCACATTTGAGAAACACTAGAATCTGTGTGCTTGTAGAGGGCTGAAGGATTGTAAGAGTCATTTGTTTGTTTGTATCCTATTTAAACAAAAGCATTCCCTTAACTAAAGAGAATAGCTCTTGGCAATCAAACTTATATTACAGTAAGTTTGATTTGGAAATGTGGGGTGGAGGGTGAGAGAGAGAGAGAGAGAGACAATGAGACTGTCTATTGCTACTATACCACAGCATTAAACTTTTCTTGTTTGAAAAGAGGAAAGGGTTGGTGCTGAAAATCTTGTAGGCAGGTTTGATATTTTCCTCATTACATTTTTTTTAAGGTGCTGGATCTAGTGCAATTTTGGGCATTGAAAAGACAAAATTGGTCCTCTAGAATTTTTTGAGCCCCAATAGACAGCCATCTCTGGGGATGTTGTCATCGCAGGCAAGAAAGGCTGTATTTGGAGACAGGGTGAACTCTCATTAGATTCATAGAAGTTACTCTAATCCTTCCTTCATTTTGTTGGTGGAACTTTAACACAGAGCCACCTCAAGCACATTGTTCCTCCTACTAATTCTTTCCCAGGTATTGTTTTCTGTTCGTCCTTGGAAGTTTGAAGCTCTGACATGGAGTGCTGTAGAAAAACTCTCACATGCAAAGTTGTATGAGTGCTAAATATCTTGCTGTATATTTACACCCTTTCTGTGGTGGTGTTACTTTTATATTTTTAGCATAAATCTAAATGTAATACTTAAATGCCACTTCCTTCCTCTCCTAGAATAATTACTTAATTTTACTTTCACTTGGCTGTACTGCTGATACGTCCTTTGACCTTTTCTTTCTCTAAAAATAATAATAGTTTTATTATTTTGTGAAAAACGCTGGAGCATATTTCCTGGTTGTTTTTAATTTACTTTAATATTGTGTCCTTTACTTTGTGTAACAGACAGAATGGTAGAAGATTAGAGTCTTAGTATTACAAGAAATTGTACTATAGGTCGCAACTTGAGGCATCATGTATGTACAGTGAATAGGATGAAAAACTGTGGGGAGTGGTGTATTGGTATGGGAACAGGTATATTAAAAATGTGACCTGGGTTTTTTTCTAAGCATGATTTATCTATTATTTGGCTTTTGTTTTTATGATTATTTTCTTCAGTATTAGTTGTCAGTGGATTTTACCAGATGTCATTTTTTTTGAACATAAGCAAAAGTTAATTTGTAGTCATTAGGCAGCAGTTGATGAGAACATTTTTCTTTATTTTAAATGGGTTTTACGAGGGTTTGTGAAGTTCCAAGTTAGAGTTCATATAACAGACCATTTAATAACTCTGTATCTGACTGAAAAAATATGACAACCCTGACTCAACTAACTTTAATTAGTTCCATTATTTTTCATTTGACTGGGATTCTTGAATACAGCATTTGAGGATCTCAAGAGCTTTGGATTTCCTCTTGGGAATTTTCAGTTGCACTGGTTTTATTTCTGCTTGGGTGGCTTTTAAGAAATGGTTTGTTAGAGGGCTTTCAAAAGTCCTGGATTCTGTTCCTTCCTTTTTTGGGAACCTTGTTGACGTCTACAGTTTTAATTTCTGTAGGGTTGAAGTGTTGCAGTTTTCTAGGAACTGAGGGGGAGGGGAAAGTTTCTCTACCTTACCCTATATGACTTAATAGAGAACAGCCTGTGCAAACCCCCCCTAGTCTTTGATTTGTAAAAGAATGTACTGTTTATCCAGAAAACTATTATCTAAACCTCTACATTGTTCAAATCCCTACATTGTCCACCAGCAGGAGATACATGACCTCTGCAGAGGGGACAAGGCAGGGATTTGGATAACATGAAGTTCTGAATAACAGCAGAGATTTTCATCTGCATCCAAGGCTAGGAGAAGCCCCTGGCTACAGGGGAGGCCACCCTGCTGCTGAATGGCTCCTGTGACAGAACGGGGACCACAGGGAGCCCTCTGTGGCTGAGCTGTCACAGGAGTGAGCAGGGCCATGATAGTGGAATTGCTTAGGGCTCCCTTTGTTGCCACAGGGCTGGTAACACCTGATTCCTGTAGGCATGAGGTTGTGGAGCTGGTATCACTGACACTACAGCAGCATAGGGAGTCCTTTGCAGCCCTGCGTCACAGGAACAGGGTAGAGCAGAGATCCCTGGCCAGGACTATGAGGAGGAGGAGAAGCCCCCAGCCACAGAGGACGCAACCCTACTGCTGAATGGTTCCTGCCTTATCGGTTATCTGAGCTGCCCACTTATTTGAATAAAATCTGTCTCTCCCATGCTATTCAGATAGTTGGGAACATACTGTACTCCCTAAATTGGCTACAACAGTTTTATATTGAAAGCTGCGTAATTTTCAGTTGCAGAAATTGTTTTGTAATAAATGTAACACATTCTTAATGAATGCTGTTGGAGAAAACTAATCTGATTTTCATATCTGTTAAAACATATGACTACCTTAGTCAGCTGTCTTTCAGGAAGCTTTCCAGAAAAAGTATCTCATGCAACAGCAAGTGGTGGAAAAAAAAACCCTTCACCTGCTTGTATATGAAGAAATGTATCAGTGTGAGACACCAGAGAGCACTTTAATATACAAATGCAGTGTAGTGGAACAGACTTAGGCATCTGTTGACCTTTATATATCACCATTAAGTTCTATGTATTATAGCTTCATAGAGACACACAGTGGTAATGTAACATGGTGTAAATGATGTGGCAAGATTTAACATATCAGCTCAGTAGAGCAGGATACCCAGTAGCAGAGGTGTCAGTAAGTGTAATGAACCTCTGACTTGTTCCTGTTTCTTTCGCAGCCAAGTCAGTCATACCCTGGCCAGTGATAAGTGTGGGTAACAGACACCCTTCTGTGTTTGGACAAGTTGTAAGAGAGCAGAGGTCTACTTAGTACAACATCTTAAAGACAGAAGTCACACTGGTTATCTAAAGGTGCATTGTTGCATCAATTTAGCTAAACCAGTGGAACTTTGTGTACATTTAGACCGGTTTAGCTAAATCAATCTAACATCACATCTTTGGTTATATCAGTACTACTCTTTGTGTAGACCAAACCTCAGTCTGCAGACAGCAAGCCCCTAATTCCATTTCCCCACATTATCTGAAGCTTGACCTGGGCCTGAGCACTTTCACTTATTGCACAAAAGTTTTAGATATAGTATGCTGATGTTTGAAAATCAAGTAATCATTCTGTGAAGCAGTGATGAAAGTGATGGAAAGAGTAGGCCCAGCTAGAGAACCTACTTTTACTAATCATTTAGAGTGCATTCTAAATTTGAAGTACGATGCAAGCATGGACTAATCAGTCTGCACAACATCCGTGTGAGGTGTTAATCACAGTGTTACAGCTGGAGACAGCAAGACAAGCTGAAGTGACTTGCCCAGGGCCACCCAGTCAATCAGTAGCAAAGCTGATTAGAGTTTGGAAACCTCCAACTCTAGACTGCATTTCCTGAAATATGGCTCATGTTGCTATATACACCGCTACCTTGATATAACGCGACCCGATATAACATGAATTCGGATATAACGCGGTAAAGTAGTGCTCCGGGAGGGGGCAGAGCTGCTCACTCCGGTGGATCAAAGGAAGTTCAATATAACGCGGTTTCACCTATATCTCGGTAAGATTTTTTGGCTCCCGAGGACAGCGTTATATCGAGGTAGAGGTGTATTTAAATATTAATATTCTGTCTCAAAAAGGGAATTTATGGGTGAGCTTAGAAAACATGGTAAAAGCATTTTTCAGCACCCAGTCGCCAAAGACACTCAACTGTTGGATTACAAAAAACAATTCAGGTCTCATTAGATGAAGTTTGTTTAGTAGCAGTCACTTTGCTATGACTAACATTTTGGATTTGTTCTTTCTAAAGATATCTCCTCCTATATGGATCAGTCTGCTAGTGATGGTGAAGCTGGGAAAAGGCTACTGTAATCACCGCCAGGATGAATCGGCTGCCAGATGATGCAGAAAATGTTCAGAGCAGCAGTCGGGGCTCCTGTCCTTCCTTGCAGGATGTCCATTCTATCAACCCAGCGCAGCTGATGGCAAGGATCGAGTCATATGAAGGAAGAGAGAAGAAAGGCATATCAGATGTCCGAAGGACTTTCTGTTTGTTTGTTACCTTTGACCTTTTATTTGTAACCTTGCTGTGGATAATAGAGCTGAATGTGAGTCTTGTTTTTCAAAAATTTTTTTAGATTTGTTTTTTTTGTCAGGGGTTAGTGGGCTCAGAAATGGCTAATTGCCACCATTCCACTCCAACTCAAAGTATGTACTGTCACCCAGTTTGACATGTTACATTATAACAAATGTCTTGGCATCTAACAGTCAGTGAAAACAGATACCCATTTAGCTTAGCAGTGGCAACTCCGTTTTTAATCGCCGGGGTTTATGCTTCATTATTATCCATTTGTATTGTTAGATCTTTTCTGACAACACTTCAGTCTTCATTCTAATTATTAACCATGTCAAACTAGAACAAGAGTTCTTAACAGAGTACTTAACAGAGAGCAAAGAATCAAAAAGTTTCACGCTTCTGTGAATTTGGATATTAAGTGTGAATTTCAATCTAACAAGGGTTTAGCTTGTTACCGCCTGACACATTGAAAAGAATATTTTTCTACATTGCTTATCTCTCCTGAGAGAGAGTTCCCTCAGGGGTGCTCTCGGCCAAAGTTGTATTGGTTTTTCAAATAAAATATTTTCCTTGTGCCAAGTTTACTCTAAGATTAATTTTTTAAATATATTAATTTTGCTGTTGTTGAAGTCTTCCCCCTTAACTACTTTGATTAATAATCTGAAATGTCTCCTCAGAAATATCAAAGTGGCTGTTTGTTGTGGGTAAACACTGAGATTACTCAATTCAAACAGCTGTTCCTAGGTCCTGGATTTGAAATCATACCAAGAGGTATGTAGTAATGTAAAGATCCCATATGTTCAGTATTTACGTTTTATTATGAAATATGGATATGAGGTGACTCTATCTAGACCTTAACCACATTTTTGAGGGGTTTGATCCAGCAGCAAGCTGAAACAAAAGATTTCATTTCTTAGAGATACACTATTTTGATTGTAAAAGATGTCAATAAGAAAACAGCTCAGATGAAAAGATTGATTTAGATGAGTGGCTCTTTGTGGGAAAGGGGATATCCAGTCTTCTATATTTATAGCTTCTGAATGTTTTTTTAATAAATTACTTTATAAATGGCATTTACCCAGTTAAGATCCATCATATTTTTGCAACTAAGAAGGTGTGCTGTTGGAGGTTTTACAGAGAAAGGAGAACATAGTTGCACATGTGGTGGTTATGTCCCAAATTAGGTTGTTTTGGGAGAAAGTTATTAAAGAGATTCATCTTATGACAAAATGCTGGCTTCCTAGAGATCCCCTCTCCTGCTTACCTAATGCTCCAGTGAAGGATCTATATTTTAAACAAAATGTCAAATTATTATTTTTTTTAATTGTTAGCAGTTAATCTTTGTACTGCACATAATTGGAAACGTGAGCACTCCTATGGAATTGTGGTATAGTAAAATGTGGACTATCCTTGTAATGGATAAGTTTGTGCACCAAGTGCATACTCAAGAGAAGCACCAAAAGGAGGATAGATATTTAGAAATTTTGTTGCCCTTTCTAGAATATTCAGTGGAGGAGGGCTCCCCAGCCAGCAAGGCAGAATCTTTAGCCAGGTTCTTCGATTATTAACCTGATCCTGAATAAGTGATGTATGATATAGTATGGTAATATTTTATTGTAATTCTTTCTCAACTAAAAAACCCTTCAACCGTCCAACATCACAAGCTAAAAAGAACGTGTTTTTTTTTTTAAAGTTTTAAAATATCACGATTTTAAAGCTAGCCTCATGACTTGGGAGCAGGAGGTTGTCAACTCTTGATTTTTTAAACACTGAATGTTGGTGCAATTGATAACAGCGTCTGCTGTGTTCTGTCTTCCTCACTGGTGGACAGCTATTGGGGTTTGGAGAAGATACCAGACTTTTCATAAGCCAGAAAATGTTTATTGGACTTGACTGCTACTTTTGGACCCGGACTGGTTATCATCACCAGTTGTTGCACACTTGGCACTTAATATAAGGAGCAGCAAAAGTCAGAGCGGATTGCTTGGTAGGGGTGCTGGGAGGGAGGAGGAAGAGGAAGGTGGTTTTTTGTTGCTTATTTCCCTTCTTGAGGCTGAAGTGCTTACACATCAGGATATTTTTAAACTTTTGGTGCTATGATTATGTCAAGTGATAAAATAGCATATTAGCTAGTTCTTGTTTTTCTTACTGTTTCCTCCCCCCACAGTTCTGTTTTCCAAAGGCTTTTGTTCAGGCTGGGTAGCATTCCCTAAGTTTTTTTTATACTATAAACATGGCATCTTTATTAATTATCATAAAGGTGGATAGATGCAAGAGGACAGTGTGCAGAAGGAAGGATTTTTGGCAAGTTGTCTCTGAGAATTGGAAGAGTATTTTGGAGCTCAAATTGAGAGAAGGGGATGAAAGTGTTTGGGGTTGCATTGGCTTGTGTGAGGGATAGGATGGGATGGGTGTTGATGACATAGTATTGGGAAGTGTCCAATCTCCCTCTCTTTGCTGCTCTTTAACCTACTTTGTCTATAATATCTGTGCACTCTCCCTACTTTAGTTCCTCACTCCTGTGAGGAGTTTAACAGTGCACTCCTCCTGTCAGACAGCCACCACCTCTGTGATTTCAGATTGTGCTACTTTAGGAATTAAGCGGTTAACATAATTGTCTTTTGTGTGGACTTTGGCTTTGCAACAACATACTGTTACCCCTGAATGATTCAGGTGAGAATCCAAACATCCTGTTCCAGCTGTCAAACATCCAAAGTCTCGTGAGTCTGGATTGGCAGGCATGTTGTCCTGACTGGCAAAAGGAGTCTTGTTCTCTAAGCCCATCAGGAGGTCAGACCAGATGATCATACTGAGCCATTTTGGCCTTAAAACATATAACTCTCTGGAATGCAGACTTTAGGTTTTCAAAATCTTGGATTTAGAACCCACTCTGAATTGTTCATGTTTATCCATACCAATTTTTTTACACTATGAACAGTGTAATAATGTAGCCATGTAACTTGTTTATCTCCGTTACATGAGCTAGCTGTTGTTTGTGTTGCATATACATCAACATTGTATCTACATGGTTTTTTTTATTGTACTACTCCCAATTTAATTCCAGTAGCGATCATGTGATCAGTGTTGTTGTTTTTCTCTTTCCCATCAGAATACATGCTTTTAATATCTGTATTGAGACATAACCAAAATAAATCCTCATTAGTTTTATATATTAAATTCTGTAGGGATGTATGTTTAATCCTAGAAATAAAATGACCTATCAAACTGCTATATATCTTGCAGACAGTGTTCCCCTTGTTTCTTCCTCCTAACATACACATTTCCAGTATATGTTCTGAAACAGCTAAAGTATTTGAGTAGAGTAACTGTAAAAGACTGGAAAAATGTGTTTGAAAACCCTGCTCTGTTGGCAGGTGGTGATTGTTTGAGAAGTCTTTTGGAAGTCATTCGTATTTACCAGACAAATATAAGGCATGTAAGAGTGGTTCTCTAGAGAGAAGAGGACCTAGAGTTGGGTCTGAGCATTCCTGGGGAAGGAATGCTGGGGGAAATCAAGCCTAGGGAGAAGGCCTGCGCTGGATTTTGAATGTACTGTACTAAGAACTGTGTGAGGAAGCCAAATGCTTGTAGCTTGCAATAGGTGAATAAACAATTCATTGAACTAAAAATACCATGCTAGTCTGGGAAAGATAAATGGTGCAGGCATCTTGTTTTCCTGATGGGCTGTGATTTTTTTAAATTTAAGATGATCAACTATTTGTTTGAAAAGCAATTGTTGCTTTTGCTGCCATGAATATTAAAGCGGCGAACATTTCAGTTTCATTATAAATTATTTTTTGTCTCTATTTCCATAGTATAGTGCACAGGGAGAGGACTATGGAGACCTGGGTTAGTTTCCTGAATTCCCCAACTTTAGAATGGTGCTTTATCCACCATTACAAAAATCTTTGAGGTTGATAGATAAAAAGCATGACAGAAGTGCACAAAGTATACTCAGTGGACCCAAGTGCTAGTAAAAGGGATTGTGTGGCTTCACTTTTTCTAGTATGATGTGAATGCTTTTAAAGAGTCAATCTAAAATCTTCAAATTCTGAGGTGCTTTCAACAGAAAAGCTAAATGCTAAATAAGTATACTAAAATATTGATACCATATTTTAAACTGAAAAACCAAGCCATTCCCCACGTACAGATAGGAAAACAGGTGGATCTATGCTCACGTGATCTGCCCAAGAAGTTAATATTGATACTTGATCTCATTTTAGCAGATAAACTCCTCTAAGATTTTTAAATAAATGAGGCAAACTTTTAGACATTAACTTTTAATGGGCCCATAAATGCAGATGGCTTAGAGCTGCTTTCTGTAGCTCCATCATGATCATCAGGGGAAACAGGGGAAGTCAGGGGAGCTACCTGCTGAAACAGTCATTTAGTAATCGTGTTTGTGATAGTGCTTCCCTGTGTGGAGTCAGGAAGTAGTGCAAATTGATGTGGGTTTACTGTCACTTCATGGCACTGCAGTGAGGGAGCACTATTGTGTCCTGGTAGTAGACAACAGATAGCACTACAGTAAAAGAGAAGGAAAAAGAGATTTTTTTTCCAAGTTACTCTGTCCTGATGCTCTTTGTGTGAGAATTTAAAATAATGTTTTTTTACATGAAAAAGTTCTTTGGACTAGTCTACTTGTGATTGGCAGGGGAATGTGGAGTGAGGTGGTGATAAAGGAAAAGAAAACAAGAACAGTGAAATAGCAGCAGGCCATTAAAGAGTAGTAGAGAAAATAATCTGAAAACAAGGTCTTAATGAACAAAGATACATCTTGAGAGTAAGATGATGGAAAGAGAACTTGTTGTCCCAACACAGTTATAGCTGGTAATTTTTTGTTGGTTTCTTGTTTTACGTTGATAGAGTGAAATAAATTATTCTGATTGTTAGACATGCAAGGAATTTTGGTTTCCTGCCCATGAAAAGATGGCAAAATACATGGATCTGGCTACGTCTTCCACCAACAATTTCTTCACTGTTACCTCAGGGTGAGAATCGGAAAGGCAGCCTCAGTAGGCCATGAAGTCATTAAAAATAGTGATAATCTTAGACCCATTAGACTTTTGGAAAATGCTAAATGCATTTTGATGGAAAAAAAGAACATTTGTAACAATGCCAAATGTTTCTAGAATAGTAACATTTCTGGCCTCTACGTTTACTGTCTAGGCATTAGGCAGAGAAATGCTTTGAAATTGTTACTTGTACAGTTGAAAATGGCAAGTGTTTTGACTTCAATAATTTCCCATTTTCTGAAGCTATAAATACTAAGACTCATTTGTTTTTTTATAGGTAAATGGAGGCATTGAGACTACTTTAGAGAAGGAAGTCCTGCAGTATGACTACCATTCTTCATATTTTGATATATTTGTAAGTATTTTGTTTTAGAATTTCTTTAAAACATGCTTAATGCAAGAACTGGGATTTCTTTTTTTTAATCCAGTTTAAGCCTAATCTTTTATTATCCGATAGTCTGAGTCTTGTGCCAGGATTAGATTTTCTTGTAACTTAAAAGAGAGGGAAAATGTACTCTAAATCACATCTCTCTTTAAATTAGGGTGTATAATCTTATGTTTGGGCAATATTCCAGAAATAGATCCAGCAGTAGTGAGGGAAGAATAGATCACAGGACAATAGCTGGCATCTGAATATGTCAGGTTTGTTGCAGATTTATGTATTTCAACTAAAATAGATTTTTTTAAAAAAATTTTTATTTAAAATCTATGTTTAGATTCTATTTTAAATATGGATGACTATAGACACAATGACCCAGCTGCTTCCCTCTACACACAGGCACTAGGAACGAGGAGGAGGGGGGAGCAGCACCTCCACTGCTCATTCACCCTCCATATGGGTTGACAGAAGCCTGCCGCTCTTTTTTTTTTTTTTTTTTTTGAGACTGCATCTTTGTGGCAGTGTCAAAAGGGACAAAATCAGGGAGCACTATTCTCCACGGCATGAACCATGCAGATATTCACATGCAAATAAATGCTTTTTCTTGTTGTTGGATCAGCAAGATTTGTAGGCTGTGCCCCCTTTCTTTTCCATAACCCTCATTCCTCTTAGGTAATATTAGGCCGTGTCTACCCTAGAGAGAGTAATTGTTGACATAATATTTGTTATATACCAGTTGTTCCTCCACTGATAGGTGCAGACTACTCATCTGGAATTAGTGTAAAATGTTGCTCGCATTTCCACATTGGTGCTGCGCTATACCACTTTGGATGAGATGGCTGTTATGTTCAACTGCTCCAGCAGCCAAGAGTTGTCCCCTCTGGTGCCTCCCACCATGCTACCTTCAGCAGTGCCCCCACTGTATCTCCCATCTCATAAAGCTAAAAAAGCGATCTGTTTGTTCATTTTGATAATCTTGTAAATAAATCCAGCCTATAGTTAAAGCTGCTTATGTAGAAAAACATATAACTTGGAATGGAAAACTCTTGATATGAGACATTGGAGGCATTGAAATCCATAAATGATTTAGAACTTACAATTAAAACCACTTCTGCCTCTAGCACAATTGTAATTAATCTTATTCAACTTTATACTTAAAACTAGATTAGATTTGGTTGTACTTCCAGAGCTATTCTCAGCTTTGATATTTTAATTGCTAAGGGAAAGACAATTCTCTTAAATTTAAGTGTTTTCCTGTTTCAACTTTTGTGAACATTTTTTGTAAACTCATGTGAACAGATGATGCTTTACAGGTAACGTGGTCGCAAGTAGGGCCCTACGAATTTCATGGCCATGAAAAATGTGTCACAGACTGTGACCCCTCCATGTTGCTCGGAGTGTCCCAGCCTGGGGCTCATAGCTGTGAGTCCTGGCTGGGCTGGGGAGGGACGGGACTTGTCCTTCCCCTGCACAGGCACTCTCGGGGGAGATCAGAGCCACCCCTGGGTGCCTTCCCCTGCTATAGGAAGCTCTGGGTCTGGACAGCAGCCCCAGAGGTTCTTGCAGCTGGAGGCTTGTGGAGGTGGGTCTGAACTCCCCCTTGGTGCTGGGAGCAGCCCAGCCAGGGGCTCCTAGCTGCTAGTCTAAGCCGGGCTGGAGAGGGACAGGACTTCCCCCTCACCTGCATGGCTGCTCTCGGGGGAGTAGGGGGGAAGAGAGATCAGACCCATGTCCGAGTACCTTTTGGGTTGGGACCCCCACAGTTTCAACACCATTAAATTTCAGATATAAACATATGAAATATGAAATTGACCAATTAAAAACCCTCTGTCCATGAAATTGATCAAAATGGACTGTGAATTTGATAGGATCCTAGTCTCAAGGAATGAGCACAGGAATGGAAGATTGGGAACTCTAATTCAGAATTCTAATCACACCTGTGCCACTGGCTTTTTCTTTGGCCTTGGGCAGGTTCCATAAGCTTTCTGCATCAAATTCTTCCAGTGTAAAATGTGGATAACACCGTGTCTAGAAAATATATTTACATAGATCTGTGAAAATGTCAAATGCTCAAGACTAATTTTTGGAACAGAAAACAGAAATAAAACAAATTAAAAATTGCAGGCATTCTCTAAAGGGAAACAAATAATGATGTTTGTAATACCTTTATTTCAGTAAACCTTTTAAATTCTTGAGCTACAGAAATCATGGTATAAATATGTTCCTTCCCATCCCATCATTTGTAAGGTTATATATTTAAAATATACTTACCCATTAGGTATTTGGCAGATTAACTATCGGAAAAACTTAAATGTTCAGGTCCTGAACTGTAGACAAGTGTGCCTATGCAGATTTAATGTACTTCATCTGCCTGTCACACTGTATGCTTGGAGGCCCTCATCTTACAAACATTTATGCATATGCTTAATTTTAGTCTCATTGACAGCAGTGTTTTATAACTGAGAAGCCAGAATGTTGAGTTTATATCTTAATAAGCAAAACCACTTTAAAAACTTTTTCCTAATAACCAAATTCCTTTCTTTGTGGTGTCCTGTTTATTTACATTGTTAGTCCATTGAGTATCTTGCTGTTTTTTATACATTCGGAATTAACCAACAAATTTTTTCTTTTCTCTACAGCTACTGGCAGTCTTTCGATTTAACGTGTTAATACTTGCATATGCAATGTGCAGACTGCGCCATTGGTGGGCAATAGCTGTGAGTAGTAGCCAAGCACAACAGAGTTAACTAGAAATGGGTCAAACTTTCACAAACATTAGTATGTTGAGAAGCATCTATCTATAATAAAATAAATGTAAGAATGTGCAATAGGTAGCATGCTGAGCAAATGAGTCCTCGTCTTGAAACATTTTTCTGGTTGTTATTTGCTATACAAATAGTATAAGGTAGTGACTCCTGAAGACTCATTTCCGTGTTTTTGAAGAATTCCAACTATCAATTCCTTTTTGAAGTGAAAATGGGAGGGGGTAGATAGACCTTTTTGTCTTACAATTTCTTATAATGCTCTAAGCTGTGGTTAGCACATGTTGCTGTATTTGCCATGCCACTTCACAACCCATTGTTCCATCTGACTGGGTTTCTTTAGACCAGAGTTTGAAAAATCCAGTTAACCATTGGAAACTAGGCAGCTTTATTCAGGGAAGGTTGTGGGAAAGGAGAACGCCATATTGATTTCAGAGTTCGTGTGCAGACATTCAGTTCCATGCTGCCGCCCCCAACTCTCGATTTCATGTATTGTACTCACTTCCACTTTCCTGAGATTTTAGGTATGTATCATTTTGCTCATCTTGTTCTATACTCCAGTTCAAAGTGCTGCCCATAGGCCCCCTGTAAAATGGGAAATTCTTAAGGATTTTTTGAGTATATTGGAGTAAAATTCATTAACACAGCTATTTCTGTAACTGATATGAAGAGGAGAGGGAATTTAACACATGTAATGGCTGTGACTCATACTTCCATCCGTATGGTGGTTTACAGTGAATACTGCAGGCTGTAATATAATAAAGCACCTACTGCTGGCTCATTATATTGTAGATCCAGGAAAGCACATTTTTTCTATGTTGTGCTGCTCTGTTTGTTTCATTTGCTGTGTTTGCATTTCTATGTAGAACTTTTTCAAAAGAGCAATATACAATATGCCTTGTACTAGACTGGCTCTGAGCCCGAGTCTCTTGATTCAGTAAAAGTACATTGTCATCTTGCCACAGGTGTACATCTAATAGAAATTGCTGCTGAATTTTAGGGGACTAGTGATTTTTTTTTTTTAATTCTAAAATGTGTTCATTTCAAAATCCCCTTGCCTATAATTTTGACTTCTAGATTACATCTTCCATCTTTACACAAGGGGCTGTGAGATAGCAAGCCAAACCCATCACAAGTGGTAAGCATTAGAGGAGATACAAAAACCGATTGGGAGTTTTTCTGGAAGAAGTGAATCTCATTTTAAATCTCCCTTGTTCTCATCAGAAGAGAACCACATGATTTGCTGAAAATTGGTATTACTTGCAGCGATGTTGGACCATTGTGCGTTAACAGAGCTATGTAGTGAAGGATACATAGTATCGGTTCACAGTATGTATAGGTCAAGTGAATACCATTAGCCCCTGGCTTTTGTGATCACAAATTTCATTCACAGATTTATTTTTATTCTCTCCTATTGCACTTAGCACCCCCCGTCACAATCTTCTCAAAAAGACTTCGCTATTTATAACACTTGAAATATTTTTCTAGGTTGTTTACCCAAATATGGTAGCTATATAGAATCATAGAATATCAGGGTTGGAAGGGACCTCAGGAGGTCATCTAGTCCAGCCCCCTGCTCAAAGCAGGATCAATCTCGAACTAAATCATCCCAGCCAGGGCTTTGTCAAGTCTGACCTTAAAAACCTCTAAGGAAGGGGATTCCACCAGCTGCCTAGGTAACCCATTCCAGTGCTTCACCACCCTCCCAGTGAAAAAGTTTTTCCTAATATCCAACCTAAACCTCCCCCACTGCAACTTGAGACAATTACTCCTTGTTCTGTCATCTGCTACCACTGAGAACAGTCTAGATCCATCCTCTTTGGAACCTCCTTTCAGGTAATTGAAAGCTGCTATCAAATCCCCCCTCATTCTTCTCTTCTTCAGACTAAACAATCCCAGTTCCCTCAGCCTCTCCTCATAGATCATGTGCTCCAACCCCCTAATCATTTTTGTTGCCCTCCGCTGGACTCTTTTCAATTTTTCCACATCCTTCTTGTAGTGTGAGGCCCAAAACGGGACGCAGTACTCCAGATGAGGCCTCACCAATGTCGAATAGAGGGGAATGATCACGTCCCTCATCTGCTGGCAGTGCACCTACTTATACAGCCTTGGCAACAAGGACACACTGTTGACTCATATCCAGCTTCTCGTCCACTGTAACCCCTAGGTCCTTTTCTGCAGAACTGCTGCCTAACCATTTGGTCCCTAGTCTGTAGCAGTGCATGGGATTCTTCCATCCTATGTGCAGGACTCTGCACTTGTCCTTGTAGAACCTTATCAGATTTCTTTTGACCCAATTTGTCTAGGTCCCTCTGTAGCCTATCCCTACCCTCCAGCATATATACCTCTCCTCCCAGTTTAGTGTCATGAGTGTATATGAGTGTTTGAATCTTTAAAATGGCTTGCAAAATGAATAGCAGGATAAGTGGGTTGGTATTTGGAGTAATAGCTGTGTTTATTTTTGTCTGAAGTAGGTATAATATCTTTAAATGTGTGGTGATTTATAAAATAAGGTATCAATATGTAGTTAAATTACAAAGTATAATAACTCAGTATCTGCAAAGTTTCTAAGTTATCTTTGCTGTATCGAAATAGATGAGTACCCCGGTGTTTTGAGGCATCCAAATTAAAATGGTTACACCCCTGGACAATCTAATTTGAGCTGAAGTTTCAACATCTTGTCACCTCAGGTTTACTAATCTATGACCTTGTTAATTGTTGGGTAAATTTTAATGTGATTTGGATTTCATGCCTTAGTGATTAATAAATAAATTGCTGTATTGTGCTGAGAAAGTAAATCCACAATTATAAGTGCAGTTTTAACTGTTCTTAACACTGTCTTTTTCAGTTTACAACAGCAGTGACCAGTGCCTTTTTATTAGCAAAAGTAATTCTCTCAAAGGTATGTATTCAGATCAAATTTTAATTTATTTATTTAAAATCATGGTTTTCCATGAGGAAAAAATGTGGTGTTTTGTTTTTTCAAGTTGTTTTCCCAGGGGGCTTTTGGCTATGTGCTGCCCATTATATCCTTCATACTTGCCTGGATAGAGACCTGGTTCTTGGATTTTAAAGTGTTACCACAAGAAGTGGAAGAAGAAAACAGTAAGTTTACATCTTAGAGTCACCTCAGTTATTGCAGTCCACCTTGTACTTTTTTCTGCCTTTTACGATAAAAGAGTATTCTCCCCGTCACACTGAGAAACTGTTAGTGTATCTGATTTTTGAAACAAAGATTCTAGCAGTGTATCTGATTCTTGAGACAAAGATATTACCTACCTTCGGGGAGGTAATATCTTTTATTAGTCCAGTAAAGGATGTTACCTCAACCAGCGTGTCTCTAATATCCTGGGGCCAGCACAGCTGCAGTAACACTGAATGTCTTATCCTTATCTTTTCTCCCATTGTAAAAAAGAGGAGGAATTTCTATGCAGAAGGAAGTGTGTAAGGAATGCCAAAATTACACATCATGGGAGGGGAACTTGCCATGAACCCACCAGCATGTCTTATTTTCATATGTCTTTACATCTTTTAATAAAAAACATTGCATGTAGCTGGGGCAAGTAACATTTTTGGCTGGGTGAATGAAGTGGGGTGGGGAGCGGAGCTACTGGCTCCTTCTCATGAAGGGAGCAAAAGAGTTCACAACTGGTCAGGTGCCACTAGATATTTTTGAAAAAGGATGGGGAAAGGAGAGAGTAGTGCTCCTGGAGCTACTGTATCTGTCATAGTATGGGACTAGCATATCCTATGAACAGCTGCTCCTTCAAGAAGAGGCAGGTGAGAGGCTGAGGAGGCGCTTGGAGCATGAAGAGTTCCTGCAGATTTATGGACCAAAGGTAGAGGCATTCACAATTGATTTTATTTTATTTTTATATTTTTTTGGTAAGAGATAACATTAATTGGGCAGGATCTTGAAAAAGTGCACTCTGTAGTACAGTGAACCTTTTGTATTTACATAAACAGTTTAAATCTGGTCTGAAACAAGTGACCGTAAGTGAATGTTTGCCTCTAAGATCAATAAATCTTGATAGTAGCATCAACAGTGGAACTCAGTTTCTCCTCACCAAAGCATGTTACAGTTAATCCAGCATATTGGAGCACCAAATCTTTTCACCCTCTCAATCTCCTTTCCCATCCAAAAGAAGATAATTTAAATTAGAGGGGTTTGTTTATTTAAAAAACCCAAGACACTAAATAGGAAAATGTAACACATCATTTTTTGCCTTGCTAATTAGCCAGTTATTTTTATTCTGTCACTTACATCGCGCAGTATCCCAGCAGCTAAGCAGCATGGTGAATTCAAAGTCAAGCATTGTTTTAAAATTAGCAGTCCAGATTTTTAAGTACATCTTTTACAATGAATACTCATAAGTGAAGAAAAGATTTGACATGTGCAACCTACATGTTTTTGAGGTTCAGTTCATAGAAATTGTCAAAAAACTAAATGTGTTTTTCCATTTTTGGTAAGTTAAAGGAAATAGTTACAGTAGTTCTGAAGGAATCTTCTGTATTGAAGTATGGTGTGCTCTTGTTTGAGCTACTAATATTTTTAAAGAAAATACTGTGTTCCCTGGCGTAGAGCATTGTTGTGCAGTTACTTCAGACACTCCACAGGACTCTTTCCTTGTATTAGAGAATTGTAGGTGCTCAGTACATCTTGGGATTTCTCCCCAAGTTTGCTGTTGTATATGTTCTGTTTTTTTATGTATAATATACAACATTAAATCTTGCTACAATAGGAATTCTCTATAATCTCTATAATTACACCACTTCGGGGAAGAAAAATATAATTTTTAACAAGGCCTTTCCTGCGTAGAAAAATAGTCGAGTGTTCAAAGTTAAAGCAAGAATTACGGAAAGTACAATAGTTTTCTTCTTTTTCTGTATTTTAAAAGATGGAAAGTAGGATACTATGATTCTAGAGAAATATTTTCATAAATAGGAACATGCATATGCATATATTTATTATAACTAGACATGGGCTAACCAGCTGGATAAAACTAACTTGATCCATTTGAACAGAACCCACATTTATTTTGAGCTTTGAAAAAAATGAGATTAACTCTTTGTATTGTATTTGATTCTCACATATGTCTGTGTTTTGTGGTTCCTGCTAAAATATGGAGAGAATTTCCAAACATGCTAGAAGTAAAAGCACTGAAAACCTCATGGGAGCTGCTTCTTGTAAGACTTTCAGAACAGTCTTGTAAACCAAGAAGTACAGGTAAACATCGAAGTGTTTGGTGCTTCCCTGCACTGAGCTTCCTAATTTTGAGGTTTACCCGTCAGGTGAGGTTTTAAATGGTATGACCCATTTTTAATTCCTCCTTTGTTTTTATTCTCCTAATGACTCATCACTCCATTTTCCCACTTGCCACTAATATTTGGTTTCTTAGATTGTTGCCTCCCGAGGAACTGGTTGGCAGAATAAATTACTATCTGCAAATAAGTGGCTGAGATGGAAAACAAAGTTCAGCTCTGATTAGAAAATAACCTATTACCACACTATCTTTGCCATTTGTTATTTCAGTGTTTAGTACAGATTCAGTGACAGTAACATTTATAAAAAACCCAGGGCAATCCCTGTGGGACAGTAAGTAAATAAATAAATAAATAAAAGATGGAGAATTTGAATTTAAGTACCAAAAAAAATTAGGGAGCATTCCTGCATTGGCATGGGAATGCATTAAAAGCCCTACTATCTCTTCCATATCCAGTACCTGCAATTCTGAGATTGGCTGAAAGTAAATGGAACAAATGGCAGTACTAGTCCATGCAGGCTTATTATGCATGGTTTTTCTTTCTTCGCTACCCCAAAACTTGAATTCGTTTTCATAAGTAGAACTTAGTTAGCAAGGATATGTTGTATTGCCTGGTGGAGTATACTGTTCAGACTTTAGAAAAAGAAAAAACTTTTTCTAAACCAAAGTGGTATGATTGGCACAAATTAATAACTGGAAGGTGTTCCCTGTTTACTGGGTGGTATTCCCTTCACCTTTACTCAGAATTGCCTATCCTCATCATCAAAACAAATAGGACTGAGATTCATTTTTTCCCACAGCACTCTTTGCTTCTTGATAATGCATAGTCCCTCCTCCCCAAATCCTGCCCACCAAAGAGTAAGTTTTTATGAATTCTTTTGTATTAAAATAATATCTTGCAGTAACACAACTTACACAGAGCACAATGGAAACAAACTTTTTAGAATATAGTACCTTATATGTTGACTGATAGTGATAACAGTGGTGCACATTTCTAATTACTGCTTTTCTTAGGGCTCTTACTAGTGCAAGATGCGTCTGAGCGAGCAGCTCTTCTTCAGCCTGGACTCCTCTCTGATGGGCAGTTTTATTCTCCTCCTGAATCTGCAGCAGGTAATTTTGTTCAGAGTGTGTATGCAGAGAATAATTTTCTGTTGCTGTTAGGTTTCCTGCAGATTCTCACGGAGAGTGTCTAATCTAAAGGGCAAGTGAATTTTATAGTTTTGGTACCAGAAAATGTGATTTTAATTTATCAGCATTCGATCTGATTCGATCTATTTGCAATTTACGCTTCTCTGTTGTAATTTTTGCTACAATACATTGGGCACTTGTTGCAAGTAAAATTCCATGTAGCATTTAACACTGCAGAAATAACAGACTTATCCATCGCTATAAATCTTTATAATATGAAGTTATATTTATTTTGAAATGTCAGCTGTTCAGTTTGACACTTCAAATAATCTCAAAAATCCTTTTCTAATAGTGTCAAGAAATATAAAACTTGTTCTTTACATATCTGGTTTTTAGAGTTGTTTAGTTAAATAAGCTCAGAGAGGAGATATGATAGTGGTATATAAAATAATGAGCGGAGTAGGGAAGAGTCCTATCATACATAATACAAAAGCAAGATGATAGTCAATTAAACTGAAAGGCCAACAAATTTAAAACAGATGAGAACCTGAGATCAAGGGGTTTCTTGCTCTCTTGTCATCAGAAAATCTGAACAGAAATAAGGGCTTGTCTTCACTATTGCTTAAGTTGATGTAATTTGCGTTGTTCGGGGCAATGTAAGTTACTTTCACTTAAAGTGGTGTCTATACCACACTATATCAGCAGGAGACAGTTTCCCACCAACATAGCTTCTGCCTCTCATTGAGGTGGAGTAATTATGCCAACGGGAGAGTGCTCTCCTGTTGGCATAATACGTCTTCACCAGACATTCTACAATGACGCAGCTGCACTGATGTAGCACTGTAGTGTAGACTAGCCTGAAGTGTTATAGATAGATAAGGTGTAAACATGCTGAGTTCTGTTGAGGCAAACTTCAGTTGCATCTTAACTAGGCCTATGGTGCACCTCAGTTGGATCGGTGTAAGAGGTGACTAGATACGAGCCAGAAAGAAACAGCTTTACTATTTGATTTAAGGATGAGTTTGCAAGGAGTGCAGATACACTGTCATCTGTTTATTTGTAGAATTAACTACAGCTGAATTCTTTAAGAAACAAATATGGAACCCCACAATACCAACGCTAGTCATTTTTCAGAATAGGACTTCACTTTCATGCTATCTGTTCATACCTTTTAAAATATGAAATCAGAATTTGTCAACTGCAAAATATTATAAATATCTTCCTGTGATCTTGTAAGGTGTGCTTTATAAAGATATACTTTGACATTATTTTTTACAGGTTAAGTGAGTTCCTACTCCTACAGTTCCATTAGAGACTCTTCACAGCTCTCTGTCCTGTCACATGGGGGGGGGAACCAAAAACAGTTGTCTCAGATTTCTGTGAGGAGCTCATCTGTCACGAATCTGGACTTCTGGTCTTTTTACACTGTTGAAGATAGCTGGCTGAATGGCTTTTGGCACCTAACAAAACACTTCCTGGAAGCAATCCCATCTCAGTCCCTCTGCTGCTATCTTGTTGATGCAGCAGGATCAGAGCAAAGCAGTGTTCACCCCAGTATCTGGAGTGAGCCTGGTCCTTTCTGTGGCAGGCTCTCCCATGCTTTCCCCAGGGCACCTGTGGTGTTCCTTGGATGTATTAAAATTAAACTCTGAATTCTTGGAAATCAAACTTTAATTTGCGCTACTGAAAGTGTAACAAAGAGGAGAAAGTCTTTGCAGTTGTTCATAGCTGTATTCCTGCACCAAAGAAAGCTACATAGAATGCTTTAGTTCTCAGGTGCTTTGAAGAAGTGTTACAGATTAGTAAATCTTTCACTGGGCTGAGAGAAGCTTGTACAGGATTTAGGCAGGGTAACAAAAGCTTCAATATCCAGCTGTGTGGGGTGGAGGTACCTGTAATAAGGAGCAACAACCTAGAGGTCACGCTGGCAATCTCTGTACAAAGGAGAAACTTGCATGGGAAGATGACATATCCACTTTTTTTATAACTTCATATTGGTAGTAAATACAGTATTTTATGTCCATAAGGCTACTATTGACAGTTATTTTGCATATTATGTGGAGGTTAATGTAGAAGTATCACTCAGGAGCAAGAGTGCAATATAATCAAGGATGATCTTGTTATAACGATGCTATATTAATGAAGAAGGGATATTAACTGCTGAATTTAGTACAGTATAAGGCTAAACTGTTTAGCATCAGAGTATAATAAAGATAGCTGTCGTATAGTTCCATCTAGTGGTGGTAAGAGGCATTAGGACAATATAGAGCACAGAACAAAAAAGCTAATTGCTCCTGTACCCATATACTAGTCACCTGTTGTATCTGAGCGATATCATCTATCTAGTAGGTTGTAATTCTGAGACATTAAGAATACAGGCTGCATGTTGGAAGTATTGTATTGTTACCCTTGTAACCTTGTTTTAAAATCCACAATGCTGCATTATTTCTTGCCTGTAGAATCATGGAAAGATGCATAGAGTAAAAATAAGTCATACAGGTAACTTCAAATCAGAAGATATTTTAGAAAATTATAATAAATATCCACTGGTCTAATCTGGTTTCCAGTAGATTTTGAGGAATATTGGCAGAAGTAAGCAGCCAGATCTAATCCAATCTAGTGGCAAAAAAACAGAGTTTAAAAAAAAATAAATACGGATGTGCTGTCCAGTCTACTGCTACAGACAAGAGAATTGGGGTTTGATACCAACCTTTGAGACTCGGATTTTTAAAGATCTGCTGTAGAGTATACTCATTCTAGAAATGATCCTTACTGCTGTCATGGATTAAAGCTTCCTTAAGTTGTGTGGGCCAAGTTTATTGCACACACCAGGGGATCCTTGCATTCTTCCATTCCATCCCACAAGCTCCCTGTCTGTCATCCTCCCATCCCTCTCTGCTTTAGGGACTCCCCCCAACCTCTTCCTGACAGGGATTCTGTGTGCCCCATGCCTCTATCCCTCTATGCCAGGGTCCACCATTCTCTCCCATAGCAAGAGCTCTGTGTGCATCCCATACCAAAGTCCTTCCAGTTTCCCTCTTCCAAAAATTATGTGCTTGCCATTCTTCTCTCCCTCTGTGCCATGTTCCCTGGGTGGCTTTATGTGAGCCTCCATTGTCCCTTCTACACTGGGGGCTGTGTGCATTCCCCCACCTGCATGCCCCCCATTCCTCTCTATACCATTATGATATTTGTGGGAGATGTATCATTCAGGGTGTCAATATAGTACTGTATTGGAAAGACAAGCAGAGGTTAGATAGGGTGTTGTCATGCTGGAAGGCATTATTGGGTGCCAGCAACCAGTTGTTTGATCTGTGGACTATTGTAGAGGTGGTTAAAGCGTTATCCCTTGTTTTCCCCATTCTGGTTTTCCCCAAAATCGATAGG
This sequence comes from Gopherus flavomarginatus, assembly GCF_025201925.1. Lineage (NCBI taxonomy): Eukaryota > Metazoa > Chordata > Testudines > Testudinidae > Gopherus > Gopherus flavomarginatus. The sequence goes on from NC_066618.1 coordinate 94,348,063, forward strand.
GGTCTGGCCATTGATGCCTAGAACATTTCTTGAAATTTTAGAATTGAAAGACTTTGAGTTCTGAACAGAGAAATGCTGCCAAGTTGAGTGTAAGGCCTTTGCAAGGTCAGCCAATAAATTTAAAATCAGAAATAGTATAGGCAGTATCACTGGAGATAAAAATTGGTGACCTTATTTTTCATTGTCAATGAGGAGAGACTGAAAAGAGAATGAAGAGCAACACTGGGATATAATTAATGTAAGAGATAATAAATCGGAATGTTTCAGTGTATATCTAGGTGCTGGTCTAGAATGTCACAAAGTAGTTTGCAGTCCATTGGGAAAACTGTGCAATAAACACAGTATAGAAGTTTAAGGGACGCTCTTAACTGAAAATCACACGTTTGAAAATTCTGTACCTGCTCTTGTTAAAAGTAAAACCAGTGATTATTGTAACTAAAAATAGGTAAAAAAAAATTTCTGTTTATTTCCTTTGTGCATCTGATAGCTTTACGTATAGTCACTTTCAGCGCTCCCCTTGCTAATCAGTTTTTTCTATGCTAAAAAGACAAACAAGAGAGCAGAAAAATCCTTTACACTTGTTTGTTTTAAATTCTTAGGGCTTGTCTACATGGCATGACCACATGCACCAGAGGGGAGTAAACTACAGAGTGCTCTAAAATATTGCACTCTGCCCCATGTAGACCCTCCTGCCTTGCTCTAAAAGGTTCCTAATGCATGTTAATGCCATACTGTTTCATATGAGACTACATCAAGACACATTAGGAACCTTTTAAAGCGAGTCAACAGGGTCTACACGGGGTAGTTAAAGTACAACACATGAGAACACTTTACAGTTTATACCCTTCTGGTACTGTGTAGACAAGCCCTTGGAGGGTGCCCTAGAGGAACATCAAATATTTGTAAGCTAGTCTTTTAAAAAATGTAAAGCTGCGTCCCTTTAAGAGGAATAGCTCAGTTTCAGTTTACTGTACTTACAGCCCCTTTATCTTCAGTAAGCAGCTAATGGTTGCTGAGTAACCATTGTGGTGAGAGCAGGTGCTAACTGAGCCAGGCGACAGTTAGATTTTAACAGTTTCTTTTAAATTTCAACTTCAAAATAATGGAGACAGTTGAGCCACTACAAAGAATTTTAATGATTGGAAGTAGTTTAGTTCAAAAAAAAAATCCTTCCAGGCTCTGTGGCTTTTTACCAAAATTTTCATGTGAAAAATACAGCGTTGCTCTTGTGGTCCACAATCTGGCTTTAAGATAGTGGCACAGATCTCCAGAGTAAGTTTCCCAGGCATTTTTCATCATAAACAGTTACAATCAAATAAGATTCTCATAGGAAAAATAACTGTTCAAGACACATAGTCAAAGCTGGAATGGTTCAGAGGCTGAGAAATTTCTCACTACCCACAGGCAGTGTTCAGTGCCAGGTGTGATGGGGACAAAGGAATCTATAACTCAAAACATAGCCACAGAACGTCTGTTTGCTAGTCCTCATCTGACCTGTTTAGTATCCACACAGCACTGGTAGGTCCACCTACTTCTGCTAATATAGTATTGTGCCTTAGTGAAGTGACTGAGCTGTACAGGGTTCTCTTCTGTCAATTAGTGAGAAGTGCTGCATGGGAGGTACAGAACTGTGTCCAGCTGAGCCATTTCATCTGGGACATGCCAGCATATTTGCAGTAAAGGCAAAGAGATGAGGTCCAGATGAAGACATGGCCAGCTGAGGATGGGAGACCAGGAGAGGGAGATGCCTGAGATGAGACTGATAGACAGTGAACGTGGCCTTCAAACTTCCTGTGAATTAGGTCTAATGCTGGTCTTGTTTCCTCTTTTCTCACTTGGTCCAAACTAGGACCTTATGTAACAAAAAAAGTCTAGTTTGCATTCTAAGCTACAGATTCTTCCTCACGTTGGCTTACATGTTATCTAATCTAGATAGCAACATTTTGTTTTTTGAGTAGTGGTCTAGAAACAGCCTTAAAATTAAAGAAATATTTTCTGGATGATGGGATATGTAATTTAAAGTCAGAAAATCTCCTTATCGATGATTGAATTTAGAACTGTAGCTTGTCACCCAGCTGGGCGTGGTTACAGAACAAATTCTTAGCCTCTTGAAAAACCTTCTGTAGGCTCATTCACCTTAATCGTATATGGGATGGCACAGTGAAACAGAATAAGGGTCAGTCAAGTGGACTTGCCCTGTTGAGTGGGCACTAGATTCTGAAGGGACGCTCCCTCCAATATGGCATAGTAGGTTGAGGTTCTAGGTGGGGATATAGAAAGGGCCCACCACCACTCTAAAGGGTTTACTGATTATAGATGTGTGTAGTACAGTGGTTTGAGCTTCAGACTGGGAGCGAAGATCTCCGGAATTCTAACCCCATCTCTGATACGAATACATTCTGTGGTCTTAGTAGGTAATTTAACCTCTTTGTATACCTGTCTCTCTAAAATAGGGTTAATAATTTACCATTGGTGGTCACAACTGTGCTATGATAATTCTGATTAGTTCAGTCTTCACATGTCATATAAATGAATACCATTATTTCACTAATGACTTGATGCTTATAAAATACTTTACTTAGGCCTTTACTAGCATTTCCGTTTTACACTAAAATCTCTGATTTTAGATTAAACACCGAGTTACATACTTCCCTTAGCTGAGAAAGCGCGTCCTGCTCTTTGGAGACTTCCCAGTTGAAATCCTTAATGAGTCCCCATTTGTAACGCCAGCCGACCCCAGTCATTGGCGAGCGGGATCAAACCTGGGACCTCTGTAGCAAAGGGTATGTCCAGACTACCCACCGTATCAGCGGGTAGCGATCGATTTTTCGGGGATCGATATATCGCGTCTCATCTAGACGCGATATATCGATCCCTGAACGCGCTCCCATCAACTTCAGAACTCCACCGGCGTGAGCGGTGATGGTGGAATCGACACGGAGCCGCGGACGTTGATCCCGCGCCATGAGGGCGTGAGGTAAATTGATATAAGATACTTCGACTTCAGCTACGCTATTCATGTAGCTGAAGTTGTGTATCTTAGATAAATTCCCCCACTCCCCAGTATAGACTCATAGACTTTAGGGTCAGAAGGGACCAATATGATCATCTAGTCTGACTTCCTGCACAAAGCAGGCCACAAAATCCTACCCATCCACTTCTATAACAAACCCCTAACCTATGTCTGAGTTATTGAAGTCTTCAAATTGTGATTTGAAGACCTCAAGCTGCAGAGAATCCACCAGCAAGTGACCCATGCCCCACACTGCAGAGGAAGGCGAAAAACCTCCAGGACCTCTGCCAATCTGCCCCGGAGGAAAATTCCTTCCCTACCCCAAATATGGCGATCAGCTAAACCCTGAGCATGTGGGCAATACTCACCAGCCAGCACTCAGGAAAGAATTCTCTGCAGTAACTCGGATCCCATCCCATTTAACATCCCAACACAGACCACTGGGCATACTTACCTGCTGATAATCAAAGATCAATTGCCAAAATTAATCTATCCCATCATACCATCCCTTCCATAAACTTATCAAGCTTAGTCTTAAAGCCAGATATGTCTCTTTCCCCCACTACTCCCCGTGGAAGGCTGTTCCAGAACTTCACTCCTCTAATGGTTAGAAACCTTCGTCTAATTTCAAGTCTAAACTTCCTAGTGTCCAGTTTATACCCATTTGTTCTTGTGTCTATATTGGTACAAAGTTTAAATAATTCCTCTCCCTCCCTAATATTAATCGCTCTGATATATTTATAAAGAGCAAGCATATCCCCCCTCAACCTTCTTTTGGTTAGGCTAAACAAGCCAAGCTCTTTGAGTCTCCTTTCATAAAACAGATTTTCCATTCCTCGGATCATCCTAGTAGCCCGTCTCTGAACCTGTTCCAGTTTGAATTCATCCTTCTTAAACATGGGAGACCAGAACTGCACACAGTATTCCAGATGAGGTCTCACCAGTGTCTTATATAACGGTACTAACACCTCCTTATCTTTGCTGGAAATACCTCGCCTGGTGCATCCTAAAACTGAATTAGCTTTTTTAATGGCCATATCACATTGGCGGCTCATAGTCATCCTGCAATCAACCAGTACTCCAAGGTCCTTCTCCTCCTCTGTTGCTTCCAACTGATGTGTCCCCAATTTATAACTAAAATTCTTGTTATTATTCCCTAAATGCATGACTTTGCACTTTTCGTTATTAAATTTCATCCTATTACTATTACTCCAGTTTACAAGGTCATCCAGATCTTCCTGTATGATATCCCGGTCCTTCTATGTGTTAGCAATACCTCCCAGCTTTGTATCATCCGCAAACTTTATTAGCACATTCCCGCTTTTTGTGCCAAGGTCAGTAATAAAAAGGTTAAATAAGATTGGTCCCAAAACTGATCCTTGAGGAACTCCACTAGTAACCTCCTTCCAGCCTGACAGTTCACCCTTCAGTACGACCCGTTGTAGTCTCCCCTTTAACCCGTTCCTTATCCACCTTTCAATTTTCATATTGATCCCCATCTTTTCCAATTTAATTAATGATTCCCCATGTGGAACCGTGTCAAATGCCTTACTGAAATCGAGGTAAATTAGATCTACTGCATTTCCTTTGTCTAAATAATCTGTCACCTTCTCAAAGAAGGAGATCAGGTTGGTTTGGCACAATCTACCTTTTGTAAAACCATGTTGTAATTTGTCCCAGTTACCATTAACCTCAATGTCCTTAACTACTTTCTCCTTCAAAATTTTTTCCAAGACCTTACATACTATAGATGTCAAACTAACAGGCCTATAGTTACTCGGATCACTTTTTTTTCCTTTCTTAAAGATAGGAACTATGTTAGCAATTCTCCAGTCGTACGGTACAACCTCTGAGTTTACCGATTCATTAAAAATTCTCGCTAATGGGCTTGCAATTTAATGTGTCAGTTCCTTTAATATTCTTGGATGAAGATTATCTGGGCCCTCCGATTTTGTCCCATTAAGATGTTCAAGTTTGGCTTCTACCTCAGATATGGTAATATCTACCTCCATATCCTCATTCCCATTTGTCATCCTTCCATTATCCCTAAGATCCTCATTAGCCTTATTAAAGACTGAGGCAAAGTATTTATTTAGATATTGGGCCATGCCTAGGTTATCCTTAACCTCCATTCCATCCTCAGCGTTTAGCAGTCCCACTTTTTCTTTCTTTGTTTTCTTCTTATTTATATGGCTATAGAACCTTTTACTAATGGTTTTAATTCCCTTTGCAAGGTCCAACTCTACATGGCTTTTAGCCTTTCTCACTTTATCCCTATATGTTCTGACCTCACTAAGGTAGCTTTCCTTGCTAATCCCACCCATCTTCCACTCCTTGTAGGCTTTCTGCTTTTCCTTAATCACCTCTCTAAGATGCTTGCTCATCCAGCTTGGTCTACAACTCCTTCCTATGGTTTTTTCCCCCTTTCTTGGGATGCAGGCTTCCGATAGTTTCTGCAGCTTCAACTTAAAGTAATTCCAGGCCTCTTCCACACGTTCTTCAGTCCAATCCACTTCCCTAACTAATTTCTTTAATTTTTTAAAGTTAGCCCTTTTGAAATCAAAAACCCTAGTCCCAGATCTATTTATATTTATCCTTCCATCTAGTCTGAACTGAATTAGCTCGTGATTGCTCGAACCAAGGTTGTCCCCTACAACCATTTCTTCTATGAGGTCCTCATTACTCACCAAAACCAAATCTAAAACGGCATCCCCTCTTGTTGGTTCTTCAACTACTTGGTGAAGAAATCCATCAGCTATCACATCCAGAAAAATCTGAGCCCTATTATTCTTACTAGCACTTGTCCTCCAGTCTATGTCTGGGAAGTTAGTCTCCCATGATAACACAATTCCCATTAGTGTTTACTTCATTAAAAACATTTAAGAGGTGTCTATCCGTATCCAAATCAGATCCCGGCGGTCTGTAGCACACCCCAAGCACTATCTCAGGGGAGGCTCTAGTAGCTTTCTTTCCCAGTGTGACTTTTGCCCAGACAGACTCTGTCTTATCCATTCCATCACTTCTTATTTCTTTACAGTTAACCTCATCATTGATATACAATGCTACTCCAACACCTTTGCCTTTATTTCTGTCTTTCCTAAACAGCACATAGCCTTCAATACCTGTACTCCAGCCGTGACTACTATTCCACCATGTTTCTGTTATCCCTATAATATCTGGTTTCACTTCCTGCACCAGTAGCTCTAGTTCCTCTGTTTTGTTACCTAGGCTCCTCGCATTAGTGTATAGACATCTTAATTTTTGCCGTTTGGCTTCACTGACGTTCTTTACCCGGTTAGGCACAGATATTCTACCACCAGCATCACCCGTTAGACTGGTATCTACACTACCCTTCCTCCTTATGTCAATTCTTCTGTCCAGGGCTGTATCCCCTCTTACTTTGTTTTCTTCCCTCTCAAGGTTAAATTCCGGCGTGGAGATCACCTGGACATCTCCCAACCATCTCCCCCAAATTCCTAGTTTAAAGCTCTATTAATCAGTTGGGCGAGCCTCCATCCTAGAAGTCTATTTCCCTCCTTACTCAGGTGAAGTCCATCCCGAGAGAACAGACTTCTGTCTATAAATGCTTCCCAGTGGCTGTACATCCCAAAGCCCTCTTTATAGCACCACTACCTGAGCCATCTGTTGATAGCCATAATCTTGTCACACCTTTGTTGCCCTTCTCTAAGAACTGGCAGAATCCCACTGAAGATCACCTGAGCCTCGATTTCCTTAAGCGTCTTCCCCAGTCTGGCATAGTCTCCCTTGATACGTTCCAGCGAGAACCTAGTCGTATCATTCGTTCCCACATGAAGGACAATCAACGGATTCTTTCGCGCTCCCGTTAGGATCCTTTTCAGCCTCAGGTCCACATCCCGTATCTTAGCACCCGGCAGAGAGCACACCCTTCTGTTCTCTGGATCAGCTCTAGTTACAGGCCTGTCTGTTCTTCTCATAAGGAGTCCCCAATCACGTAGACCTGCCTTTTCCTGGTGACAGTGTGATTCTCCGATCTATCCCCTGCACCCACTGGCTGCAAGTCCTCTCGATTCCTATTCACCCTTGCAATCCTCCTGGGGCTCATATTTGGTGTTGCCTCCATTGACTCCTCTCCTCTTGCTGTAGGGCTAGCAGCTAGTCTTTTTCCTTGCCCTCTCTCCTTCAGCGACCACCTGCTGTGCCCCTTCTTCATTTTCCAACTCTGCAAACCTGTTCCTGAGTTCTATTTCTCCTTCACTGACCCGTCTTTTCCTCTGCCTGGTTCTCTTAGTCACATGCTTCCACCATCCACTTTCCTCACCCAGCAGTCTCTCCTCAGAATTCTTTGGTCCTGCTTCCATCTGCAAGTCTGAGCTTATCCCTTCAGCCTCCTCATGTCCTTGCTCCATCATCTGCTCGAACCCCCTTCTAAACTCGACCAGAGTTTCCACCAGCCCTTAGTGTAGACCAGCCCTTAGTGTCTGAGTCTCTACTGCATAAGCTAAAAGCCATATGGCTATTAGCTCAGGCTGTAGAGCAGACTCATTAATCTCTAAGTGGTCTCAGTGCTACTAGATGGGACAGAGCAGCATATCAGGTGAGTGGGTTACATTAGGAAAACCTTATCTTCACAATTTGAACAGATTTTTTAATGAGGAGACTGAGTTTCTCTTACCAAACTAATAATTTTACTCTTTTCCTGTTTAGGATCTGATGAAGAGTCTGAAGAAAAACAGGATAGTGAAAAACCAATTGTATAGCAACTATGAGAGATAACAGGCAAGTCCTTTTTTAGGGAAAATGTCTCTTGCATAAAAAGTTAATGTTTCTTTTTAATTTCCTTCCATTTAATCACCTAGGAATTAGCCACAATCCAAATGGTTAACACTGTTGGAACTGTTTCTAATGTCTGACCTAGCTATTATGGAGCACAGGCAAATATATCTGACTGCTGAAAGGGTGAATTAGGACCCACCTACAATGAGGTCTGACTATCCCAGTTTTTCTCTTCTTGGAGACAGCAACAGATGAGGGCAAGGCACACTAAGTACTCTGGTTGGGTCTGAGATGAGCTATCATGGAGCACATGAAAGGAAGTGGGCTAGCAGCGTGCATGTATCTGACATTCCTCCTGTTTCTCGCTTTAGAGGATGGGGAGGGACAAGAAGTTGGAGGATTTTGTGTGGAAGAGAGAAAGGAGCAGAAGTTATTTGAGTTCTTTCTCTTAGGTCTGGCCTTCACTTAAAAGTTAGGTCAATGTAGTTGCTGTGAAAAAATCCACACACTAGAGTGCTGTAGCAGTGGCACATATGCTGCCTTCCCCACATTGTAGACACAGCTAGGTCAATAAAAGAATACTGCTGTCCCCTGGGGAGGTCAGGTTCCTTCAGCCAGGGGAAAAACCCTTTCCATTGCTGTAGTATCTATGCTGTGGTGCTACAGTGGTATAGCTGTGGTGCTGTATCTGTAGTGTACACATGACAAGTGTAAAACATTGGGGGATCTGCATGTTAAAGTGCTTTAAACAACAGAAAGAAGAGGGACAGGAGAATATATCAGAGTCAGGAAAGGGCTTGGCTACTTGGTGTATTTCTTATGTTTTATATGTTACCCTCTCTTAATACTTAGTAGAAAATATTTTCTTACATATCAATTTTATTAATTATTGAAGAAACAGAATTCTTTCTATATTATTTCACAGTAGTCTTTTTCCCTCAAATGTGCTCACTGTACTAAAACTGATATTGTTTCTATTTGGTGGGGAATTAATCCTCTTAAGAGGATTAAGTTCCTACCTGTCTCTTTTTTTCATAGCTCATTTCTGATTTTTATATGAATAGTAGTGGGATATTGTTCTCTCTCTTTGAGCCTCTCTCTATCTTAATGCCTCTCTGTCTATCTTAATGTTCATTGTCTTGAATCAAACTCTATTCATCTTGACTTGTTTTATCTCTTACAGAGTGAAAATCTGAATCAAAGGCCATTAGGGAATTGCTTATATTGAAACTGTAACGACAATGTCTGCAGTTGACTTTTTGGTGGAACTGCTAACAAAAGAATTTATTTATTAGAGAGCAAAGAGGAGTGATTCCCGTGTACTGTAATACCTCACAAACTTGTTCACATATATATATTAGACTGCCTCATGGCTGTTATGAAAAATTACTCACATTGTATTCAGTGATTCTTGAAGTTGATCTTCTAACAGCTAGGTAGCTACTAGAAAGTGTTGTGCTTGTGTAACTAATCAGTAGACCTGGTAATATACTGAAGTAACACTTCTGTATGATGGAAGTATATTTAATGATTGTTTGAATTCACTAGATAAAATTATTTTACTTTAAATATTTGTCCTGTTAATTTTTACATTTTCTTTTTTTTTAAACTCCATGCATTTTTTTAAATGGACTTATGCACTCTTTGTAAAATAAAGAAAAATGTTAATAAAAACATGACATATTGTGACATGTTTGTCCGTCCCTTCACATAGTATGAAGATCTGCCTTTCCACCTCCTTGTCTCTCACTGGGAAACAAAGGGTCAATATTGACTTTCATTTTTGTATAGATTTTATGGGACATACATGTAAAGTTAATTTATTGCTGCCTATTATGACTGACTAGTGCGGTGGAGTATAATTTATAAATATAGCCTGTGCAACAGTAGAATCCTGTTTGTTCAAGCAGGAGGTAAATGTGGAATTTATTCTAATAAATGTTTTGGGCCGAGTTTCAGTGCAAATAGTAAACAACTCTGTTTTGGTGAAGAGTTTCAGGAAATGAGCTTCTGCAATAATTATGTGGATTGTGGGAGGGTTGAAACTGTAATCTACTTTAAAATGAAATTAAGGCCTAGCATATGAAAACTAATCACACACAGAAAATCTATTCAGCTTTTATTGATAGTCTCCTTTTAAAATAGCATTAGCCAGAGAAAACAGGAAACTTTAAACCTACCGGTGTGATTTTTGAGAGTCTCAGTTTTTGGGCACTCAACTTGGGACACCTCAAAGGGGCCCTGATTTTCAGAAAGTGCTGAGCACCTGCACTTAAGGGGTCACAAATTGGCTACCCCCAAATTACTAGTTACTTCAAAATCTTGTGCTATTTGTTTGTTAATTTTAATACCCAGGTGCATAACAACCATCCTCCTATGCCTTGTGTGGGTGTCCATGCTTTAATTCCGGGTTTAATGAGTAGCAGGTGACCTGTGATATGATAGCAGTAGTTTCAAAACCTAGCCACACTTTACCAAGTAGAAAAACAAAATGAAATAGTAGCTTTTTTCACAGCTCTATAATAGCCATTTGCAGATCAGATTTCATCCAGAGGTAGAATCATAGAATATCAGGGTTGGAAGGGACCTCAGTCAGTCATCTAGTGTAATCCCCTGGTCAAAGCAGGACCAATCCCCAGACAGATTTTTACCCCAGTTCCCTAAATGGACCCCTCTAGGGCTGAACTCACAACCCTGGGTTTAGCAAGCCAATGCTAAAACCACCAAGCTATGTCTCCCTTAGTGTATGAAGCACTTACTTGAGGAGGGAAATAATCCATGGGTAGTTGCCATAACATGTATCAGGCTTTTTTACATTATTCAGGCTTTCTGTGTAAGAATCTTACTTGTGCTCTACTGGAGGAAGTGACTGTATGGTGTTTATCTCTAGAAGTACCACATACTTCCTTCAGACTGACACTCCCTTGTCATTTTTCTAGCATTTTTGTCAACAATTGCTGTTATATAATCAATGTACAGTGGGTGGAATTTGTACATTATTCATAATTCTTAATAACTGTTGCCCTAATTGAATGTGGATTGTCATTCTGGCACTGTGACCTATGAAATCATAACTGGTAGAAAATACGTATTCAACCGTGTGTGTGGATACAATATGATAGGATGCTTGCCTTCACAGTTGAGAAGATGGTTAACTCTTGAATGGTATTAAACTCACTAGACAAAATCTAACTTCATGGTAGGAAGGAGGAACATCAGTGCATGTAGCTTTCCTGCAGTCCTCCTAGTCTTGCAATGGTAGCCTGTGTGTATTAATGTGCTTCGAACACACTGTAGAGTAAACTGCAGTATTTCTACAAATACCATAGTAGTAGACTATGAAGTGTTACTGTACTCTCTACATGCAACTCACGCATGTCTTTGTATTACACTGTATTTCCATTAGCTGTGGCTTGTAAATACGTATGTGGTGGGGCGCAGGACTGGCTGTGGTTTAACTGTCCTCATGCTATCACACACGCCAATCACAAGCTACCTTTTCTGCAACAGCAGTGACTAGCTTAGTTTATAGAATTTTCCACTAAATAACCACATCTTCCAGCAAACAAAATAACTCAAGCCTCAAAAATAATACTCAAAACAACCCCTGGCTCCCATGTTCAGCATGTAAAAGTGCAGCCGGAGGTCACCTTAGGTGCTCATGAGCCATTGCAGCTGTGAAATTTGCTACCACACACTTGATAAACCTCTGTAATTGCTACATAGTGACTTCACTTAGGGCTGGGGGTGAGCAAAGGCCTTTCCACAAGAAGCTTTAAAACATAAAAACCTGTTCTGCTCGTGGCTATGCACACAGCTCCCATAAAAACAAATGGAGGGGGCAGAATCGGCACTACAAATCTAATTACTGCAATCTAATTCATTTTTAAAAGTTTCCCCTCTTGCTATCACGGTCAGGGTGTTGTGCAAACAAAATGAAATCATAGTACAAAATAAGTCTCAATGGGAAGTGGTAGGTGCTTTAATACAATATCAGACAAATATTTTTCTTTCAAACTCAGACCTGAGTCTCAGCTGCAGAGTTATGATAATTTACATCAGCTGAGGATGTGGCCTGATCAGAACAAGCTTGGCTTATTAAGGTTAGTGGATTGTGCTGTGTTTTCTTGTGTTCTGGACTGCAACAGCAGGAACAGAGGTGTGTTTTGTTTTTCTCCAAAATATAAGTGTGCACTATAATCCATTGTAATTGTATATAAGGTATTTGGTCCAAAGAGAGCTTTGTAGGTATTTATTTTCAATGAAACAGACCAAGCTAGCCAATTTAAACACCAGTATGTTTGAAAAGTTTCAAGGCTAAGACATTACTGAATAAGAGCCAGACTCTCCACCCTGATATTGAACAGTACGTAGTATCCTGATCTATGACTAACCCTGTTGATTTCATTGGGCAAATTTCTCAAAAATGAGTGGGAATGGCAGAATTTGGTACAAACTACTTTGTTCTTCTGCAAATGTCACCCTTTGAAAACAAAATTATTTTATTTACAATATGTGTTTCCCACTTCCTGTTCCACAGGAAACTTTTTTATTAAATTGTTTTGTTGGTTAAGTAATGGAAAACACATCCTATATATGATTCAGGAAATAACACAATTGTTTGTTTTAAAGAATTTTAACCTCTTGAGAAGTAAATATAAGTATGCAGAAACCATCTAATCTTTATACAGGATGTGGGAATACTAAGAACATAACTGCACAAGCTATTAAAGTAAAAGATATACTGGTAATTGTGTATATGTAAAATACAGCTAATATGATTTTTTCTATATGGATACTGCAAGCATTCAGGGCCCAATGTGCTTATACTTAATGCCAATAATTTGCCCAGACTTGGACAACATTTTTAGAAAGATTAATATTAATTATTTTATCAAAATAAGGACTTGCAGAGTTTGGAGATGAGTTCAGATTGATACCTGAGAACTCTTGCCTTTATTGGTTTAAAATGAACTCTTTGAGCTTACAGTATGTATTAAAGAGAGTATTTCACTTTTTGAAATTCTTTAGGCATATACTGAAGAGGGTATATCCAGTTAAGATTGTATTTCATTCAGTATAACTTGTACGTTGTTAAAAGATATAATATGGAAGTTTGCCATGTATGAAGCAAGAGTAGGTGTTTAGCTTTACCATTCTGTTTCAGACTTGTGTATGTCTGCCTTGAAAAATCTTTTTAAAAAGTGTTTTGATTTCATTTAAATAAATAAACTGGACTGAATAATTTGTAATGCTGAATTTTATTTAAAATACATTAATCCTTCAATTTTTTAAAAACAATTACTCATATTTCAAAGCCTGTTTTTGTTTTATAAAGGAAATAAACGAAATTAATAGAAATGAAATGACAAATCATTTTAAATTACAGATTAGGACTCCATGCCTGCTAATGATTACAGCAGTGAGTTTTTTTCCATTGACTTCCCTGAATGCGGTCGGCCTATCCACATCCAAAAAGTTGTTCGTGTGCACAAGTGTTTTTGCAGGATAAGAGCCTAAGAGACTGATCCTGCACTGCTTTGTGATGCAAAATTCCCATTGAAATCAAGGAGCCCTTTAAGTTCCACAGTTACAACATTAAAATAATAAAATAGAAAAAATGAACACATCTAAAACTGTTCGCTCTGAAGCAGAAGAAGCCATCTGTGCTAACTAGAGAATAAACTAACAAAATCAAATTGAAATGCATGTCTTGATATTTAGAGCAAAGTGTTTCATATGAACAGGCTTATGGCAAAGCAAAGTACATTTCAGACAAAAATGCTGAGTTTGGAAGGTGCAAGAAGAAGTTTAAGGTTTCTTTCCCTGGCGCTTGATTGGACTTTGCATCCTGTACATGAAGAAGAGTACGATGGCATAGTACATGGTGCTTTTCAGGAGAAGGGCAATGTATATTACATATGCTGTCCTGTGCATGAAACTCACTGTAATAGCAATACAAAATTTAAAAAAAATCAGTTAATGGTGCATATTTTACAGGCTCAAAGAAAAATAAGTATAAAACCATGTGTCTGATAGTGGAAGATCTATATGGTATTCAGTTGCAGTAACTATACTGGCTAATCAGACTATGCATAAATGAGTGTGTCTGCTAAGCAGGTCTACATTCTGAATATACCTGCCCATCCAGCAGAGCTGATAGAAAAGAGGCACTCTGAGTGCTGGTATTGCTACTATCTGCTAAGGAGTAAGCACGTTGCTCATGCTTCTGGCATTGACAGTTTATAATAGGATGTTGCCATGATTTTAGGCTAAAATTTTCAGACCTGGATGCCTACGTTTCTTCTAAGTCCATATTCAAGCTGCTAAATAAAAGTGGTTTGATTTTAAGACTTCCTGATCACCCACAAATTACACTGAAATAAGTTGAGTCATCAAGCATTCAGCGCCTTTACTCACCATTTGAAAATTTTGGCCTTGGATGCTTTTTATAATTTAACATGTTTAAGTATTAGATTAAAGAACAGTGTGTAGGCTAAAGAACAATGACACACATGGCATGTTAACAGAGCATAACAAATACCACCAAAGCATGTATTTCAGCAGAACCTCTGCAGTGTTTAACCTGAGCTACCCATGGGCATTAGGTACTGGACACACTGCAAATGTTAACTTACAGCAGTGTTCCACATCTAGAATAATTGTGTGGACTATTTACAAAGAATATTTTCATTCTTGTCTTAACCATATGAAATAGTGCTTAATTCTTAACTATATTGTAGAGAAAATGAGAATTGGACACAATTACCTGTGAAAAGTCTGTTGGTACAGTCTGCTGTGGTTTGAGGCACTATGGTGGTGTCTGAAAGGATAGAAGCATAACATGTAAAGAGGGATTTAATTGTCAAATGGGATTTTTGTTGAAAATTAACACACCACTTTCTTGACAGAAGCTTAAAGGGAAAAAAGTGGTAGAAGTATTATAACTACAGTGATTCAAATTTGGAAAGTTAATATTTAAAAAAAATTACCTAGATTCCATCAAGAGTAAATGCTCAGTAGCATATAATTTATGTGCAAACCCAAGTAGAGATAAAACTGGGAAAAATGCATATGCTCCTGCAAGTGAGAACTTGTATGCCTTATATCGAGATTTAGTTACTGATGTTGCAATCGGATCAGTCAGTGCAGACCTCTGACCTGTTAGAAGCTCGACTGAAGTCTTTGCATTTACATGGGTGCTGGGATCTGGACTAGCAGATCTGATTGCAGGGTCTGGATGTTGGCCCTTCTGCATATTCAAGTTTCTGTTCATGTAACGCCAGATGCATTTTGTCCCACCAAATTACTCAGTTGTGTTTTCCCCTTTGCAATGTATATGTATAGTCTGCAGATAAAAACCTGGCTGCCTTGTTTTGTCTCTAGTCAGAGGGAGCCTGAGATAGTTAGCATTCAGAGTAATGTTGTTTAATAGCTGTACAAGAGACAGAAGAAAATAATCCTGATGAGGATACAGCCTAAGGCCCATATCTTAGACCTTTTGGATGTGCAAAAGGGGGATAGTCAATAAGGCTATTTTTCTATTGTATTTGAAATAGATAAATTCTCTTATTAATTGTCTCCATGCTGACTGAGACCTGGGGGTAAGATACATACTGCAAATCAATAAATAACCTTAAAATATACTTTTATCAGAGGGCACTTTGAGAACTGAAATGTAAGGATTATGGACCAGATTCTGAGCTAGTGTCCATTGGCCTGGCTCTATTAACTTGACTAGAGCTATGCAAGCTTACACCATCTGAGAATCTAGCTATGTGTGAATAGAAGTTGGGAAAAATACATGTTCAATCAAAAGAACGGAGAAAGGTTTTGTTCTTAAAGATCTACACCTGATCTCAAATAAGAATCAAACAGAAAATACGGTATTTCTCTTAATTATTTTCTCTTTCTCTTGCATTATCTTTTAGATTTTGGCTTGTGTAATTCTTCTGGTCTGTTTTAGTAAGCCAGATGCTGTGTGTGTTGTTAGTTATTGTTGCAATATATAGCACTTGTTCAAAACCAAACAATGTAGACTAGGTCCATGGCTGATGTAAATCTACAGAGCTCCATTGACTTCAGTGGAGTTATGCTGTTTTACACTAGCTGAGGATCTCAGCCAACATTTTCTTTCATTCTAGAAAGATTTTAAACTGGGGCAGAGAAGCCAAAACTGAGCTTTTGATGAAGAAGCAAGTTTCAGTGATAGCCAATTTATGGAGAGATGGAAACTAATATTGGCCTGGAGAGCGCAAATCCTTTTAGGAACAGAAGTACATTTTATTGTTTTATTATAAAGAACCAGGGAACTCTCTCAATATGTATAGAACTAGTTCTAATAATATAGTATATACCTTGAGATTTGGTAAGGACAAAACCTGCTTCTTTTTCATGTTGATAGTTGCAGCGATAATTCTTGTTGCTAGGTTTATTTAGGGTCAGCCAGCTGCTCATTGAGTATGATTGTCGATTGTCATTGGGGGGCCAAATTTCCCCAAGCACTGCATTTTTCTCTTCATTCTTCTTGTCGTCTTCCCAAGTCACTTTAATAATATTTGGGTAAAAATCCTCAATGAGGCATATGTGTGTTATTTGCCCATCTTTTTCAGTAATGGAAGTCAGGACCTGGATCTTGTTGGAATTGAGTTTTGTTTCTGTATCTGGATTCATTTTAGAGAGGGAAATGAATTTGTTAGAAATTAAGTACATTCAGAACGGCAGTATACATGGTATGCTGTGCTTTTGAAACAATAAAGAATTCAAAGATTTGAAAGTGGAAGAGAGAGGCAATCTCATTTCTTTCAAATTGCACTCCTGCACACAATCTTAACTCTGAGTTGAGCATGAGAACGATATCCTGTTGCCAAACGTATTTTAACTATTTAAGCCTATAATATATTGTTACTGCCGATTAAATTCTGAAGATGGGAGTAAATTGACCACTTATGAGTTACAGTTTTAGGTCGTTGGAATTGCAGAAATTTACAAACTCAAAATATATTAAACACTTTTTGAATGAATGCTGAGTACAGATTTATGTTCCGGTTCATTTCAAAACATTTGTGACTTTGAAAATCTCCCCTTTACTTACCCAAAATGTGTATATAAAAGACACTGTGATAGTGAGAGGAAGGGAACATCTACACTGAAATAAAAGACCCGCGGCACAACCACGACTGGCCCAAGTCTCCTGATTCTGACTTGCATGGCTGGGGTGACACAGCTAAAAATTGCAGTGTGGATGTTTAGGCTTGAGCTGGAGCGAAAGCTCTGAAACCCAATGACGGAGGTGGTCTAAGAGCCCAGGCTCCAGTCAAAGCCTGAATAACTACACTGCAGTTTTTAGCACCAAAGCCTGAGCCCCACGAGCCCAAGTCAATTGA
This sequence comes from Gopherus flavomarginatus, assembly GCF_025201925.1. Lineage (NCBI taxonomy): Eukaryota > Metazoa > Chordata > Testudines > Testudinidae > Gopherus > Gopherus flavomarginatus. The sequence goes on from NC_066618.1 coordinate 94,365,217, forward strand.
CCCAGTCTCGGAGACTGGGTGCCATAGGATTTTTATTACAGTGTAGATGAACCTGAAGGGAAGGGTATTAAAGATTTCACAAATGTTTTAATAAGGCCTCTCTTTAAAAATCACTAGACTATTTTATCAGGAGATGAATTTGCCCTGGACTAACTGTATATATTATTTGAGAACCTTGGTTTGCACCTTTAGAAAAAGAATTAGAAAAGTAATCTTTAAGCCTTTTCCACACTAAGAAATTTAACCTTTGTAAAAACATTTTTTATCAATTATTCACCTTAAAATGATATAAGAACATACAAGATATGTTCTATTGCAGACCCAGATAATACAACTTTGGGGGAACTGTTGCTGAACGCCATTTTGGGAAATTACAGTAAATACATTAACATGTATCCCTCAATGACAAATATCAATTACGAAATTAGCAAGGATGATACATCCTGAAATGACTTTGTTCATGTATTTGGCAAATGTAATGGAGTGTTATGCATAATGCTCAACGCTTCTGAAAATCAAGTCACTTAAGTATTTAGGAGTCTAAATTTAGTCATCCACTTTTGAAAATCTTGATTATGAAGCATTACTAATAATGGAGCTCTCAACAGAACTTAGCTATCAAATCTTTGCTGAGGAATAGAGGGAATGTTGCTGCTTGTGTCCAAATCCTGAAGTGAATTAGCAAAGTGCCAATTAGTGAATTTCTGCTCTATCTCCTAAATTATTTTAAAATAATTCTGCCACAGTATTAATGTTGTCACTGTAGAAATACAGCTTAAAAATTGCAAAAAAAAATCAATTTTTTGTCATGTAGTAAAGTTTTTAAAAATCGCGGCTTGCTATAGGATTGGATAAAACACAACCAAAAATATTTTTTATTAAAAGTTTGAACTAGAAAGGATGAAAATTTTATTTCATCCCTGAGTTTGTGTAAGTGCATGAAATAACGCTGAAACAGGCAAGAAAAGACTTCCCTACTCAAATCATTATCTGTTTGCTCGTTTCATATGGCTGACAGTAAATGATAGATTTTTTTAAACAGCATATTGATTTTACTAGTTATCACAAGAAGTGAGCAGGTTCAAAACACTTTTACTGCTGCTAATTTCTGTCTCCTGTTTGTCACTGTGGGATACGACCAAGAGAATAAGGTTAACAACCCAGCTAACTGCCAAAGAAGTATTGTCTACAAAATGACTCAGCGTTCTCATGTTATAAATTTGCATCACAAAGAAGAAATGGAAGGTTGTTGATATTTCAGTAGTGTCGAAGGGCACCATGTATTCTGTGTGTTCTCTATTTGTTCCAACACTTAATTGCAGGTGAAAAATGAGAGGCCATTTAACAAAATAGTTGGCCTATACTCTACAAAACATTTAGTTGGAATTTTTAAAGGCAGTAAGAAGGGATTTAGGTGCCCAGATCCCTTTCAAATTCAGGCTCCTTTGATAATGTCAACCATTGTCTTTAGTCAACTGAGACACAAATAGATTAATACTAAGGCCTTGCTCCTGCAAAGCCTTACACATGTGCTTAATTTTATGCATTGTGAGTAGTCCCACTGATGTCAAAGCTTGTGAAGGTTCTACTAAAATGGTTTCAGCTTATTTTTGTGCTGTCTGGCTATTATGAAACAATTTGGAACTGAACCAGACTATAACCCTGTAATTAGGGTTGTGTCAAAAAGTATTTAAAATATCTTGAAATTAGAAGCAAATTAAGATAGTTGAGATGTAAGACTACCTAACCAAGAAAAATCTCTTCATTAAAGAACTTTCCCTCATTTTGGAAATTGTCACCAAAAAGGGAATTGATTTTTCTGTTCTTTCCAATTTAGATCTTCAGGCTCCAGCACAATTAGTTCAACCTTTGGGGCTCAATCCTACATTCCATATGCACCATAAGCACCCAGGAATACAGGATTGGGCTTGAACAGTAGGTTTACCAAATGATTTACTTAAGTCTTGTATGTATTCAAAAAACCTTTACATAGATTCCTGCCCAGTGATGTTGTGCTTTGCAAAATATAATGATTATTTCTGGTATTTCTCTTTAGATGTTTTTAGAAATTAGAGTCACATTTACATGTTGATACTTTTGCAACCGCACATAGTTTTTTGTATTTGAACATGGTAAGATGGGTGTCTATCCAATATAAAATCTGTATTTTGTACATATATAAGCAGTGTGTGTGTTTGCATAAGCGGGCAAAATCTGTTTTAAATATCGACTCATTTTAGGTGAGATATAAAACCCCTTAAGGCCAATGGGATTTTTTCCTTTGGCTTCAAAGGCCTTTGGATAAGACACTTTAAGAAGATCAGACCCTTAATTTCCAAGTCAATTATAGTTTCCAGTGTGGAGCTACTCTTTGTTTTGATCCAACTTAACTTTCAAGACACCTCACTTGTCTAATTTATTTAAGTGGAATTTTTAACAAGGAAGGCGTATTGTAAAAGAATATACGTGCTCTAAGTATCACATCTCTTTTTTAAGACGGCAATTGACTTTGGGCCTTTTGGTTTCACTCCCTGCTTGAAAGAAATTCCTATTACTTTCAATAGGAGGTTTTCCAAAGGGAGAATTGAAGGGTTAAGTTGTAATTGACTCACTGCTAACTATTTTTTTGTGTTGCAAACTGCATGCCACTTATAGAAAAACTATCATACATAAATAATGCTGATGTTCTATTTGAGAACAAAGTCCATTATGCCATCAGACTATATTAAAAATAAGTAAATGGTGTGCTTGTAATTTTAATTTTGCATTATGTGCTTGCTCCAGTGAAGTGCCAAATGCTCTTATGAAGTTCTGAATGCTTCTCATTTCCAATTGAAACCAATGGACACTGACGGTGCTCAGCACCTGGTATTATTTTCACCCAAAAGAGCAAAGGATTGTTATGACATTTCTCTGTTGCTGGCCTGTGACTTATGATTTCATTAACATTAGTGTTGTTAAAAAATTATAACACTCGTAATAAAATATTAGCCAGTGTACATTCTTGCATTGAGATAAATTGAGCTTATTTTGATAGATTTTGCCATTATGAAACATTTAAAGTAGTTTGTCTAAAAACTTACTAGTTACAAGTTTTGTGCCATTTCCAAAGATTTTCACAGCTCCCACAGTATTGCAACTTACTACACAATCTGTCCAAGACATTTCTATTCAGAGGGATCAGATCTGAACACATATTGCTAAATAGGCACAACTGAGAGCCAGTTAATTCAAGCAAAGAAATGGTGGACATTTCAATGTATTTTTCAGGGCGAGCTTACATTGGTATTTTCAAATACTGTATATTAATATTGGATACTTTTAAATTTTGTTTAAAAGAAAATCATTCATTTCATTGACACAGAGGATCTGGTTGATATTTGAGACCTAATGTTGGACTCGTACTATTTTCTATTACCTAGTGGATTGATGGAAAAGGGTGTTTCAGTTAAATTCTGCTGGATGCTCGGTGTTTTTGTCCCGGTACTGGCAGAGTGGTCAAATTGGTGCATTTTTTTTAAATCCCAATATGAATAAACATATAATTAGAAAAAAAATACTCATTTGATAGTACACTGTGACCTATCCCCTTTTCTCAAGATGTTTCATGATATCTTTCCACCCACTAACTTCTTACATCTCCTGACTTATACATACTTGTGATACGAGATGCTAAATCCTGGTCACCGCACTAAGCAGAGTAAAGGGGGTTTCTCTAGAAGAGCTACATGATGGACGGGAAGATGAAATCTTTCTCCCAACCTAGCTAGAGCATCATAGCCCAGGAGCTTTAGTAAAGGCCATGAAGTTGCCCACCCACTGAGCAGGCATTTTGGCCAGTTGATCTCCCTAGTCACAGACCCACTGGCCATTCCATGCCCTCACCACTCCCCTACCCCCAATCCTCACTGTTCTTTGGTGCACAGGGGTGCCCAAGAGTTGCCTCTTTGGCTTGCCCTCCGCCCACACTGGATGGAACTGTGGATGTTCTCCTGGTCCCGGGTATTGACCCCTACACGAGAGAACAACCCAGCTTTGACTCAGGATGAGTAAAAAACCCCTCTATATCAATAATTGTCAATGTGAATTCTGTACATTAGCCTCACATTTAGATAGTAAAGACATTCATTCTTCTACTGTAGACTGCATATCACGTTTTCATTGTCTGTTATCCTTTTTGAATAAATTGTGCTCAGCAGTCTCTAATTTTATATTATCACAAGTAATTTTTTCTCTGATACTATAGAACTTACTTGAAACAACGAGCTTTGTGCCAGAGCCGAAGACTTTGATGATATTGTTCTCACTGTGTTCATGTGCTTTGCAAAAACTCATGGGCCAGATCTTCTGCTGCTGGAAATGAAAGGCGCTTCATTGAGGATCTGGCCCACGTAGCTTCCATATGGCCCAATATACCTTCATATTTTTTGATGTGCAATTGTGAACAGAATCGCTTTAATATACTAGACTTGTGAATAAAATGGTTTTTTTTTACAAAATGGCAAATACTTGATTGTGTGTTCCGTTGATATCCAAACCTCCAATAGATTGCATTGGATGTTTGGAGTACTTTAGGAGCAGATATGCAAAATAAGTCAAAAACTTCAAATGTGTTCTACATACCTAAGGCTTAGAATTTCCTCGGGCTGGGATCCCTCAGCATCACTTGAAATTTCTATTTTTCTTTTAAAGTGAATTTAGCATTTGTGAAACGTGCCAAATTGACAGCACTAGAAACTACCTATATTGAAAATACTTCAGCATTCTACAAGAGTGGTCCAGTGCTTAATAATGCTATTTTAAATTGTGATGAGTGATTTTGGACTATTACTGGAGAATCTATTTTATTTAATGCTGATTTCTCACCTGGTCCTAACAGTGTATTTGAAATCTATTTGCAAAGGTCACCTTTAATGGATAAGATGGTAAATTATTCTTAATATCCCTTAAGTTCTTGGTGTTTCTGATACAAGTGTTATCAACAATGCCTATCATGATGAAGTTTTTTAAGGTGGACACCTGTTGTCTGAAGATTCTTTGCTCACAACTACATATCAGTTTCTGCCATAAATTTGGATTTGGTCTTTTAGGACCAATGGGGGGGTTGGATCAGATACTTATATATTTTTTTCTGTAAAGAGTTTGTTATATTCAGTCAGTAATGTCAAATATCAGTACCTAGAACTGTTGAAAAGGTAGCAAACCAATTTAAACCAGCCGTAAACTACTTGAGAATCTTATCAACACAATAAATATCAGTAATAGTAGCTCCTTTGTACTTTATAACTAATGATCTACACTGATCACTCTGTTCTTAATGCACTTTGTTTTATAAAAACCCAAGTAACTTCCATCATATAATGTGAGAGAGACCCAAAGATCATAACTTTTAATTGCCAAATATTTTTCCATTTATTTCTTCTATGAAAGAATGTAAAGTTTTGGTGAATTATTTTTCTTATTTTAAACAAAATGACTAAGTACTTCTGAAAGTTGTCAAATAGCATTGTAGACTGTATCCCTTTCGTCACAGGATAGATACAACACAGGAGAAGCTTCTTCATACCATTTCACCGAACTATGTCATTTTTGTCCTGGAAGGACAACCTCTAGAGACGAGAAGAGACAGTTCAGTCTCCAATTCAATCTTTGGCTTCTGCACTGAGCCTGCCATTAGTACCAGTTTTTTTCTAGAATATTGCGTTCAGAAGAATCCATTTATTCCATTTTAATGTAAATTTCTTTAATGATGACTAGATGCACTTTAATGAATACAATAAGAGAAGCACTGTTATTCGTATGTCATGCTTGTTGACAGCACCAAGCTTGGTTCTGTTTCCAAATCTTTTTATTCATCTATTCCACTAAGCAAGAATTCTGTTAGGTCCTAACCCTGCTCTTACTTACACTGGAGTAAATCTGGAGTAACACCATTTTAAATGGAGGGAAGTCAGTTTAAAAAGAGGAATGACAAGTGTGAGAGCAAAATCAGGACTGCTAACTATATATGACTTTAAAAGCAATTTCTGCTTGTTCAGTATACTTGTGAATAATGTTGTCCCTGTTAAGTATGGTTATACAACATGGGTAAAATCCTGGCCCAAAAGTCATTGCCATTGAGTTCTGTGGAGTCGGGATTTCACCTCATGGTCTTAGAATGGAAAAGCCCTGATTCCTATAATTCTGGAGTCAAATTCAGCCCTGGGCACATACCGCCACAATTTCTTTTGATTTTACTTAGAATTGTGCCAGGGTCTGAATTTCTCCATGATCCTAGAGTTATTTGATATTTTTCTTTGAGAAGAGATTTTGTTACTAAAACACTTTATTGTATCCTACAGGTTTAATAGACTAATAAATCAAGTGAACAATCTAAGGTCTTCATGCTGTAATAAATAATCTACACACATCACTGACATGGTTCTCCATTCCTTACACAGTCAAAAGTGCTGGTAAAGCTATGGGAGTTTTGCCTGTCAAAAAATGCAGGATCTTATGTAAGTAAGAGGATTTAGAAAAACTGTCCATTCTAAACTATAATGCTAACTAAATTGTATCTACACTTAAAATCGTAGAATATTCACTTAAAGCAACATGCTGATCCTGATCTGATATTTTTAGAATTAATTATGATCGTATATTTATTTTAATTGGCAGCATTACAACAATTTACCTTTAGTTCAGAGTTATAGGGGTACTAAGGTAAACTTGATTGTGAATTGAGCTTTAAAATAGCCAGACAATTCTAGCTGATTTATATAAATGTGCGGAGCATGATTCTGAAGAGTAAGGACCTCATTTTCCTTTGTTCTGTGTTTGTGCAGTCAGTTATACCAATGCAAACTGGGTGTAACTTTCAACTTAATCAGAAGAGTAGCATTTTCCATTGACTTTTCATGAGCGTAATTGACTTTGAAGAGAAAGGCAAGGAAGACTCAGGTCCCAAGTATATTTTGTGAAACACTGTTAAGAATACTTGGAAATGCCAGTTTGCCTGCAATGCCAAGGTACTTCACACAAGATGACAATTTCTAGGGCCAAATTCTTTCACTTACGCTGGTGTAAGTGCAGGAATTCAGCTATGAAGATACTGACTACTTCAGAGATTGCTTCTTTGCTTTTAATTGAGAAGCATGATGTTGTTACTTCTTTCAGAGTTGTTTAATTTTATGCATGTTTATGAATTTTAGTTAAAGAATTTGAGTAATATCAAAGCTAAGACAAATTTTTGCAACTGGACCAAGGACCAGTATGCTTATGATGGCACCCTCTAAAAAATGACTTTTGACAGCTGATCTTTAGAAATATGCATTACCTTGAAAATATTTACTTTGAATCTATCAGTAAAAATTGCAGGTTTGCTCTGAGATTGAAAAGTTGATGTATTTGGGATCAGACCGTACAAGGTGCTAACCGCCCTGACCTGCACTGAAGTCTACAGGAATTGATGGTGTTCAGCACCTCACATTAAATGCTCAGTACTTCACAAGATCGAGCTTACAATTGTTGACCTTACCTGTAATAAAAAGCTTTTCTATGATCACAATAAGCATCTTTATCTTTGCATTACTTAATTAGCATATATCTTACCTGTTACTATGAGCTTGGTACCGGAGCCAAATATTTTGAAGTGATAGCCACTAGAAGTATCACAGTGAGCAAATAAAAAGCTTTTCTATGATCACAATAAGCATCTTTATCTTTGCATTACTTAATTAGCATATATCTTACCTGTTACTATGAGCTTGGTACCGGAGCCAAATATTTTGAAGTGATAGCCACTAGAAGTATCACAGTGAGCAGATCCTTTGCAAAATACTGTACAGATCTATTGATAAACCAGTAGTAGTTGCTTTAAAAAAAAATCTGATTTGCTATTTAAATTGCTTTCTGGCCTTGTAATAAAATGGTAAATAAGGCGAGTACACGTAAAATAATGTGAAAACTGTGGAGGTGATTTTCAAAGGGGCAAAAGAAACTTAGAAATGGCTAAGTTAGACGTGCCATTGAAAATCTGTCCCTAAATTAATCTGATTCAATATGGTTTAGATTAGCTGTTTCTAATAATTTGTGGAAAGGAACAAATTACTTTTTAAATTAGGGTCCACAGGCTGAGGTTATAAAATTAAGCCTGTATGCTGGCATCATTCCACAATGGTGTTTCTAATGATAACGATAGATTGCGGATACAATAGAGCTCTTAAATTGGATATATACATGAGACAATTTTTGGCTAATTTCTGCCATTTGGTGTAATCAGAAATATTCTCCAACAGAAAACATTTGCTCTTCAGAAATATTTGTTTGTCTCAGGGACTAGGCACCCAGCAAGGATGATTTAGCAGTATGTGTAGGGAAGAATAAGTTTAATTAAAGACAGAGAATTCTCTCAATCCTATGAAATCCAGAAATGGCTAAAACCTTTTACCAATTGGATATCATCTTTAAAAAATAAAATTGAGAATCGTATTATTGGATCAATTATCATATTTTATTAAAAGGATTACTCTATCACATATACCTTGAGTTTATGTAAAAAAGAAGCACACCTCTTTATTCCCCATCACTATATGGAATCAACAAGATTGACTGACTGCATTTTCGCCGCCTTTTGGCCTTTAATTAAGCGCATGCTTAAATACGTTGAGGTATACAAATGGAAACATGTTTAAGTGCCTTCCTGAACTGGAGCTTTTTTAGGAAAGAAAGCACAATTGCATTAAGATATTACTACTAGGAATGTACCTTTTAATGTTACCTAGTGGCCAAATTCTCCAAGGGCTGATGATCCCCAACTCCTATTTAAATGTATGAGCATTAAAGAAGCTCAACAACTCCTATCATGGGGTGCTAAATAAACGGTATTGTACAAAACCCATAAGTTCTACATTTCATATTTATTGCTAACAATAACTGGTTCCACTTCTGAATATTTTTGCACAATCACCTCACTGTGTGACAATACTAAACAAGCTCTCCAAACAATTTACATTATTCTCATTGATTATACAAGTGTAACTGGTTTGCTCTGAATTACAGAGACCGCTATGGGTGAAAATCCTGACCCCAGTGAAGTTAGTTGGAGTTTTGCCTTTGATTTCAGTGGAATCAGAGTTTCACCCAGTATATTTATTAATAACTTGATTTTGTCCTGGATAACAAGCATAGTAAATACAGAGAGTAAATATATGCTTCGAAAACATCTTGAGAAACTTACTTGAAACCACCAAGTTGGTGCCCGAGCCAAAGTACTTTACTCCATACTCACATTATTGAAATCCTCTACAAAAACTAATGAATTATCAAGTTATGAATTTCATAAGAATAAAATTCTGAAGTTCATATTTTTAATACAAAGTTCACAATCTAAACTAGGCTTGCTACCGGCCACTTAATTGTGTGAGTATTAAACTGAGTTTATGCACTTCGTGAAATCCTGTGCCACCTTCTTCCAAAAATGTGTTTTGCTCCTTGACATACATCACTGCATGGCAAATTGACTGGGGTGATTTGCTGGTCACCACACAATTTCATTAATTTCAGTGGAAGAGCAGGGTTTAGTCCTGTGATCCCCAGAGTGCCTGGATGGGAAGGATGGTCTTGTGGTTAAAGCACCAGAATGAGACTCAGGAGATTTGCCTTTTTTCTGGCTCTTCCTCTCTGCCCTTTGTCAAATCACAATCTCTATGCTTCACTTTACATCTTAATGTATAATTTAGAAAATGACATTTCCTAGACAATGTATTATAAATACTGTTACGTACTCAACATTAACTAGCATTTATAGTATTGATTGGATTGTTTCTGTAGCTTTAATCTGATAAAGAATATTATACACAAAAGGGAAAAGATACTTTCAGGAAAAACACTTACTGAGAACCTGAAGACTGTTGCACCTCAGGCAATTTTCCTTCCTTACTCATCGTATACTGATACAGTCCTAATAACAAACTTTTTAATACTCTCATACCTGCTAAATTGAAACCTGTGCTGAGAATTTTACACTTGCTGGCTTTTGGACATAATTTTAAATGTAGAGCTCTCCATTTCCCTCCTTCCTGATTCTTAACACTTATTCAGTTAAGTATTCCAGCCTTCTACTCTTGTATTCACTTTACTCATTAGGATCATATACTGCCCTCAGTGAACCCATTGTTGTCTTTGGGAGTTCCATACACAGGTTAAGAGCAATACATGGATTATGTGCTAATTCCTTTTTAAATATTCATTTATTCGGTCCATTTTTTTGTCCCTTGAATCTGTTTTTCTTTTGGTAAATAATCAAGAATAAAAATACTTACCAGAAACAACTAGTTTGGTTCCTGTGCCAAAGTACTTGATCCAGCTTGAAGTATCACATTGACTTTTCATTTTACAAGAAGCTGTGGTGCTTTACTTATACTGCTGTGTCCTTGCTCAAATAACCAGGCACTCTAACCAGTAGCTGGGAAAATGCTTCTAATGGAGTATTCCTGGTTTCTTGCCTATTTGGAGAGTTTAATGAATTCACATTTTTGTGACCTCATAAAGCTGAAACACAAATTCTCTTTCCAGTGACTCTATTTGCACGTCCTTGCAGCTTTTCTGTTAATGAATCCTCACACCTTAAAATGGAAACTAGGTGATGACTTCTATTTGATTTTAATGTTGTAAATAGATTTTTGGATCAGGTGGGTCTCAAACATTTTCACTGTGTGGTCCACATATTAAAAGAGAGATTCTCATGGACAAAAACCCCTCTCCCATTCCCAATAGCACTGACCACCTCCTCCTTCTCCCATGGCAATCACATCACATCTCTGCAGCAATTGCTTACATGGAAAAATGATGCCTGGAAAGAATTCCATTCTTAGCTGTATTACTGAAGTTTAATAGATGGTAATGAAGAGGAAATGGCATTATGTGATCGGACAGCTCTCTAGTGACTAGCACGAAGAGCTCCATAGACTGCAGCTGGGAGCCTGTACCCTAGATACATATATTTCTGTATGTTGGGATTGTTGCAGTTTTTGTGACTGATTTACTGGTATCTTTTTATATGGCTGCTGGGGAGGGGGGAAATATTTTCCTCTGCATACACAGACATTTTAAAACAGAACAGAGATAACATCTGAGAAAGCTCACCTCATCTCAGACAAAAGATGTGGATGAGAATCTAGCAAGTGGACAGGGACTAACCAGAGTATTTGATCTCTCTCACAGACACAGACATACCCCACCCCCACCTCACTCACCTGCAGAATAATTCTGAGAACCGACAGGGGGTAAGAAAAATTGAAAACGAACTTACAGAGAGAGAGGTTCCTCCCAAATGTACAGGCGGTTGTGTCAAAGGGCTTGTCTACTAACCAAGAGTTTATTGGGAATATCTCCCAGCATTGCAATAGTTCTGATGAATCTTCACTGGTGAGCCATGGGAGAACTGGTGTAGTGAGGGCAATAGCATTCACTGGCATGTTACCACCATGTCTTCTAGACCTGCTCTGAGCAGGTTTAAGTGACACTAGCACTGCTGCACTTGGTGTCCTTGGTGGGGCTGTACTGATGTTAGTGCGACAGCAGGAAGTTTCACAGAATACATCCATTGTTTGCCCCTCTACCTAGCAAATATACCAAGTCATAGTCATACATTGTCTAACATGGTAATTGTAATATGATTTGGTCTTGCCAGTATGGAGAGAGCAAAACTGAATTTTAGACATTGTCTAATCCTCATGCATAATAACTTGCACTGGTGTTGCACTTTTCATCTAAGAATATCAATGTACACCTCTACCCCAATATAACGTGACCCGATATAACACGAATTCAGATATAACGCGGTAAAGTAGCTCTCTGGGGGCGGGAGGCTGCGCACTCCAGTAGATCAAAGCAAATTCGATATTACATGGTTTCACCTATAATGCGGTAAGATTTTTTTTGGCTCCCAAGGACAGCGTTATATCGGCATAGAGGTATACTTTCCATCCAAGAATGTCAATGTACTTAAATGCATTAAGCATCAATGTCTATGTGAGGCAGGTATTATTCACAGCAGGCGAAACTGAAACCCAGAGAGGATATGTGACCTGGTCATGCAAGAAAGGGTGCGGAGGTGCAGGGGGCAGAGACTTGGGAGAAAGAGGAGGAGCAGGGGGTGGGGTCACTGTCCTGGTGCCGGTCACCCCCCACTTCCACACAGGTTCCAGCACCCCTTTGGGGGCTCCCAAATTGGCCAGGACATGAGCTCCTTGGGCATGGACATGGGCTCCGTGGGCCCATGCATTAATCCACTACTCAGTAGAGCAGAAGAATTGCATCCCATGTATTGCTTACCACACTCCTCTAATACATCCAAGAATTATGTTCACTTTTCTTGCAACAGTGTTACACTGTTGACTTGTATTTAACTTGAGATTCTCTATGACCCCCAGATCCCTTTCCACCGTACTCCTTCTTAGGCAGTGAGGGCCCCAAATTGGCCAGGGCTCTGTGCCTGGGTCCCATGGGGCTCAAGTCTTAATCCACTGCTAGTAGAGCGGAAGAATTACATCTCATGTCTTGCTTACCACAGTCCTTCTAATACACTCAAGAATGACGTTCACTTTTCTTGCAACAGTGTTACAGTGTTGACTCATATTTAACATGAGATTCACTTTGACTCCCAGATCCCTTTCCACAGATCTCCTTCCTAGGCAGTTATTTCCCATTTTGTAGGTGTGCAACTGATTGTTCCTTCCTAAAGGGAGTATTTTGCATTTGTCCTTATTGAATTTCATCCTATTTACTTCAGACCATTTCTCCAGTTTGTATAGATCATTTTGAATTTTAATCTTATCCACCAAAGTGCTTGAAATAGCAGGAAGGGAAGCTGTTTAGCCCTATGGCTTTTGTAGCTGCTTAGATAACCCTGGCTCATGCCAACTGGGATCACCCTAATGCATCACCACTGAGAGACTTCAGTGATGAGCGATAAATAACAATATAAAATAGGACAGGGAAGGTCCAATGGTTTCTGTGATGGGTTGTAAGGACTGGTCAAAATCTCCTCACTTCTAGAACCCAGGAGAGTGAATATAAGAGAAATAGAAGAATCATCCTCTCTTCTCCTTCTGTTGCTCACTTTGTCTATTTTAACTGTCCAATATATAATGTAATTATACATTAACATAGGTGTTTATATTTTCATTAAATGTAAACAAAAATGGGTTGGTTTGTAGGTAGATGAAGTGGTAAGACACAGATACTGGCAGGGCTGGAATTTCAAGGTGCATGATATAGACAAACATTTTAATTATAGGTGGCACACTTTAGTGATAGATGCCTATAAGTTAACGTTGCCTGAAATTTCCCATTACAAGACCCTGTTTTCAGTTGCTTATACCCTTGCCAAATATAAATTGTTCTAGTTGAAACTTTCCATGCTAGCTTTCTGCTTTAGCCTGATGTTAAAAAAATATTTTTGACAAAATGGTGCAGCTATTTGTGTGAAGTAGATTTTAGAAAAATCCATTTTTTGCCCATATTGAATAATTCTTACAGCTGTGTTGTTTACAATTCGGGTGAGAAAAATACCCAAATTTGGCCACATATATCAGCCTTTGAAAAAATCTCAGTTTGCACATGTCAGGAGACACTTTCAAGTTTGGCAGCTCCAGTCCCTGAAGACTCCATCTGCAATAAGCATGCTACAGTGCCCTCCCAGTCCAGATGTGTCCAGTCCAGTTCAGATATGTGTTCAGTCTGCCCATGTGGCATCTCCACAAAGCTACTGAACATGCTGCAACCTGGTGCTCTGGGGGCTGAGCAGGACTTTCCTTGTAATTGCTGCTCAGTGTTGCCAACCTTGGCAATTTTTTGCTGACTTGGTGACTATTGAAAGGCCTTGGCAGCAAACCTCCCCACCACAACCCGATAACCCTTTAGTTGGCAACAGGTGACCCTTTGAGTGATCTCTGGGTGATTCAAATGGGCCCTGTCTCTGCTGCCATTGGGTCACCTTTGTGAATGAGCGGCCACCACAGTGTGTGCACAGCTGGGTAGGGAGGCGGCCAGTGGAGAAGTGCGGGTGGGGCATAAACCAGAATTGTCCCATGTGCGAGTGAGCCATGGCTGCTGCCTTGACACTGCCATGGAGCGCACAGGTGCAACAGCTCCCAGTGCCTGTTTCATTCAGCGGGTGGTGGCACCTTTTCCTTCCTCCCACCTGGAGCTATTTCCTTTGCTGCTTTGTGCCCCTCCCCCCATGCAGCACAGCAGCAGTGAGAGGGGGAGAGGCTGAATAGCCGCAGCTCCAGCACCAGTGGTGCCTCCTCTCTATGGTATAAGGGGAATGGCTGCAGAGAACTGCAGGTGGGAGGGGCCAGGCCTGGTGTTTGCAGCGGATTCACGGAAAGCAGCCGGGCCTGAGCCGGCACAGGAGCAGTGAGCTGAGACCTCATTTTGAGGTCCATTTTGTGCAGGCAGTGGTAGGTGGCGTGGAGTCTCAGTGGGCAGAGCCAAGGGCCAGAGAGGCAGCCTGCCCATAGCCACCGCCATGATTCTAGACACGATTTTATCCCAGTGAAATTATGTATAATTCACAGGACAGTCATGGTAAAAACAGATCAAGTCACTCCATGGTCACGGCCACCTTTGGACCCACTGGCTCAAAGCGAAGGCACAACCTGTTAATGTGTGGCAGCTGATCAAAATGACCTAACTCTCTGATACTGCGGGGCAGCAGGGGCCATGTAATGGGCAAAGTTCCCTGCTCATGACAGTGGTGACAACTGTGACATAGCTGTTTCCTTAGCCATCGCGCTTGTTTGCTTTCAGTCCGTGTGAGGGAGAGGAGGCGGCAGGAGGTGGGGGGACCAGGAAACAAAAAGCCAAGCAGGCAGTGGAGAGAGCAGTGTGAGAAGGGGATGCTGCAACCACAGGCACAGGGAGGAGGAAGGGCCAACAGCCTATGTTACCAGACCCCCCACTAAGTCCTGGATTTTGTGGGACTCTCCTTTGACCCCCACAATCCTTTGTTTGCCCCAGGCCCCCCACCAAGTGGCATCATGAGCAAGCACATGGGGTCATGGCACCACTGAGGTTTGGCTCATCTTCCCCTGCATCGCCAGAGCCCACTTTTGCCACTGGAAAGGTTGGGACGTATGCACTAAAGCGCTGCAGGCAGGAGGGGAAGAGTGTTCCTGCTGGGGGAGGCGGAGTGTGGGAGGAGCAGTGTCACCAACCTTGGCGATTTTCAGGGCTACTTTTCACATGTGTTTGCAAAAAGCTCGAGTTTTGAGGCTGAAAACACTGTTGCTGCTGCAGGCCACTTTAGCACCAAATATGAGAGGAAGGATTCGCTCTCTTCTGTGTGACCAATGCCTCCCCACCCCCGCTGCTAGCACCCAGGCAGTGAGGAGGAGGAGGAAGCAGCCTGACTGAGAATGCAGAGGGGTGAATAGACAGCTGCAGGAGCCCCAGTGTGAGAAGAAGCACAGTGGGAGAGGGGATGGTTGCCAGAAGTGGAGGGAAGGAGTGCGTTACAGGAAACAGTGTGGGGAGGAGGGACAGGTGGGAGAGCAGAGGAGGAAATGGACTGGAGGTAACGGGTGGTGGATAGGACTAGAGGGAGTGGCAGGGGAGGCATATCAGTGTGTATAGGCATGGATGTACAGGAGGATAGGAGCTGAAGGGGAGGGGTGGATATGAGAGAGGGGGACAGAGACAGGGTTGGGTCTGAAGGGAGGAGGCCTGGTCTAGTGCTTAGTGCTAGCCTGGGAGTTGGGAGACCTGGGTTTAATTCTCTTTTCTGCCACAGGCTTTCCATGTCACTTAGTCTCTGCAGACCTCAGTTCCTCATCTGTAATGGTATAATGGTACTTCCTTATCTCACAGTAGTGTTGTGTGGATAAATGCATTAAAGATTGTGAGGCATTCAGATACTACCGTGATAGAATCCATATAAATATGTTACATGGTTGGGTGCAGGGGATGAAACAAAGAGGTCTCTGACCACTAGAGAACCCTCCCCTGCAGTTCCCAGAATTGATTTCCTTTAAATAAATTGGACAGAATTTTCTGCAATGCTGAATTTTATTTAAAATCCATTAATCTTTCAATTAAAAAAAATTAGTCATATTTCAGAAGCCTGTTTATATTTTATAAGGCAAATAAGCATAATTAGTAGAAATGTAATGACAAATCATTTTAAGTTATAGATTAGGACTCCACTCTTTGCAAATATTTATGGGACGAGTTTTCCCATTGATTTCACTGAATGCAATTGGCCTATCCACATCCAAAAAGTTCTTTGTGTGCACAAGTGTTTTTGCAGGACAAGAGCCTAAAAGACTGATTCTGCACTACTTTATGATGCAAAATTCCCACTGAAATCAAGGAGTGTAGCCTCATCTCTTGAAGTTCCACAGTTACAAAATTAAAATAATATAATAGGAAAAATGGTCACGTAGAAAACTGTTTGCTCTCAAGCAGAAGAAGCCATCTGTGCTAATTAGAGAAATAGCCAACAAAATCAAATAGAAATGCATGTCTTAATATTTGGAGCACGGGGTTTCAAAGTGAGTGACCAGAGTTCCTGACTTTATAGGAACTGTCCCAATATTTGTTTTTTTTTCCTTATATAGATGCCTATTACCCGTCATCCCCGTCCTGATTTTTCACGCTTGTTATCTGGTCACTCTAGTTTCATATGAACAGGCTTATGGCAAAACAAAGTAAATATCAGACACGAATGCTGACTTTGGAAGGTGTAAGGAGAAGTTTAAGGTTTCTTTCCCTGGCGCTTGATTGGACTTTGCATCCTGTATATGAAGAAGAGTACGATGACGTAGTACATGGTGCTTTTCAGGAGTAGGACAATATATATGAAATACGCCGTCCTGTGTATGAAACTCTCCATAATATCTACACAAAATACAGCAACAGCAAGTGGTTAATGTTACATATTCTATAGCCGCAAAGAAAAATAAATATAACACCATATGTGATAGCGTAAGGTATACATGGTGTTTGATTGCAGTAGTTATACCACCTAATCAGACTACGCATAAATCAATATTTGATTGTGTCCTCTAAACAGGTCTACATTCTGCTCAGACCTTCCCATCCAGGAGAGCTGATAGAAACAAAGAGGCACTCTCAGTGCCGATATCGCTGGTGTCTGCTAAGGAGTAAGCAGAATGCTAGCACTTCTTATAATAGGCTGTTGCCATGATTTTAGGCCAAAATTTTCAGACCTTGGTGCCTAAGTTTGTTCTGAATTGGTATCCAAGCAGCTGATCAATCAAATGGTCTGATTTTCAGAAGTACTGAAATTACACTGAAATCAGTTGGGTCTTCAAGCTCTCAGCACCTTTACGTGCCATTTGAAAATTTTGGCTTTGAATTTTTATAATTTAACAGCTGATCAATCATTTGAAAATTCTGGCTTTGAATACTTTTTATAATTTAACATGTTAAATCTTAGATTAAGGAACAGTGTCATGTGCAGATTAAAGAACAATGATCCATGTGGCATGTTAACAAAGCACAACAAATACCACCAAAACATGTATTTCAGCAGGACTTCTACACTGTTTAATCTGAGCTACCCATGGGCATTAGGTTTTGGACCCTTTTGGTAACACACAGCAGATGTTAACGTACAGAGACAGGTGCCATCTTTCTTCTTTCTGGGTGGGTTCTCCACCCCATTGCACTCCTTCCCTTAAGGTCCCAACCTCGGTCCGTCTCTTCTCTTCCCTGCTCTACCCCTTTCCCCTTGGCCTTGCACCCCACCTGCCCCATCTCTCCCCACTCATGCTCCACCCCCTCCCCCGAGAGCGCCCTGCCCTCGCTCCACCTCTTCCCCCCTGCTCTGGACCCTCCCCCAATGCCTCCCACCTGCCCCCGAGCAGCTGATTGGCTGGGTCCACCAAACAGCTGATTGGCAGGTGCTGGGGGGTACTCAGCACCCACTATTTTTCTTCCATGGGTGCTCCAGCTCTGGAGCACCCACTCCTTACAGCCATGTTCCACGTCTAGAAAGAGAAAATATTTTCACTTTTATCTTAACCATATCAAATAGTGCTTAATTCTTGTATAGAAAATGAGAATTGAGAAACAATTACCTGTGGAAAGCGTGGTATCATTCTCAGCAAACTTGATACAACCTCTGGTGGTTTGAGGCATTACAGTTGTGTCTGATAATATGTCTGATAAAAGCATAACATGTAAAAAGGGCTTTAATTGTCAAATGGGATTCTTGTTGAAAATTAAGGCATACTTTTCTTGATAGAATTCAAAGAGAAAGATGGTAAAAGTATTATAACTACAGTGACTCAAATATGGAAAGTTAGTATTTTAAAAAATGAGCACCTAGGTTCCATTCACAGAATAAATGCTCTGTAGCACATAATTGACGTGCAAAACCAAGTAGATATAAAACTGGCAAAAATGCATATTCTCAGGCAATGCAGAGCCCTGTGCCTGTAACTAGCTCACTTGAAGTCTTTGGCATTTTCATGGGTGCTGGTGTCTGGAATAGTACGTCTGATTGCAGTGTCTGGACGTTGGTCCTTCTGTGTATGCAAGTTTTTGTTTATGTAAGGCCAGATGCATTTTGTCCCATCAGTTGAATTTGCCCTTTTGAAATGTGTATGTATACGCGGCAGATAAAAACCTGGTCGCCTGATTTTGTGTCTAGCCTGAGGGAGCCTGAGACTGTTGGCATTCAGAGTAGTGGTAATATTGTTTAATAAGTGTACAAGAGACAGAAGAAAATAGTCCTGATGAGTAGACAGACTAAGGCCCATCTCTTAGGTATTTTTGATGTGCAAGAGGGGGATGTGTGTGGTATTACTTTTGTTGCAATATATAGCACTTGTTCAAAACCAAACACTGTAGGCCAGGTCTCTGGCTGGTGTAAATCTACAGAGCTCCATTGACTTCAGCAGGGCCGCCCAGAGGATTCAGGGGTCCCGGGGCAAAGCAATTTTGGGGGCCCCGTCCATTTAAAAAAAAGTTGCAATACTATAGAATACTATATTCTCATGGGGACCTGGGGCAAACTGCCCCACTCGTCCCCCTCTCTGGGCGGCCCTGGACTTCAGTGGAGTTATGCTGATTTACAATAGCTGCGGATCTCAGCCAACATTTTCTTTCATTATAGAAAGATTTTAAACTGGGGGAGAGGAGCCAAAACTGAGCTTTTGAAGGAGAAGCAACTTATGGAGAGATGGAAACTAATATTGGCCTGGAGAGCGCAAACCCTTTTAGGAACAATAATACATTTTATTGTTTTATTTTAAAGAAACAGTACCCTCTCTAAATATATATAGAACTAGTTTTAATAATATAGTATATACCTGGAGATTCCATAGGAACGTAATCTCCTTTGATTTCATGTTCATATTTGCAGCGATAATTCTTGTTGCTCTTTTTATCTACGGTCAGCCAGCTGCTCAATGAGTATGACTGTTGATTGTCACCAGGGGGCCAGATTTCCTCGTGCACTCCATTTTTCTCTGCATTCTTGTTCTCCTCTTCCCAAGTCACCTTAATAACATTTGGGTAAAAATCCTGAATGAGGCACATGTATGATACTTTCCCATCTTGTTCAGTAGAAGGAGGCAGGGCCTGAATCTTGGTGGAATCAAGTTTTGCTTGTATGTCTGGATTCATTTTAGAGAGAGAAATGAATTTGTTAGGAATTAAGTAAATTCAGAATTACATTATATGTATCATACTTTACTTTTCAAACAATAAAGACAGAATTCACAGATTTGAAAGTGGAAGAGAGGAGCAATTTCATTCCTTGCATCCAATTCTTCCAAACTGCACGCAAGCACACAATCTTAACTCTGAGTTCAGCATGAGAACAATATCTCATTGCCAAATGTATTTTAACTCTTTAAGTCTCTATAATATAGTGTTACTGCCTGTTAAATTCTGAAGATGGGAGTAAATTGTCCACTTTTGAGTTACAGCTTTAGGGAGTTGGAATTGCAGAAGTTTATGTGCTTAAATTGAATGCAGGTTTTTGTGGAACAGAAGAATCTGTGAGAATACCCACTAACTTAGCTTCCAAACTCAAAATACATTGAACACTTTTTGAATGAATGCTAAGTACGGCTTTATGTTCTGGTTCATTTCAAAACGTTTGTGACTTTGAAAATCTCCCCTTTATTTACCCACAATTTGTGTATAAAAGACACCATGATAGCGAGAAGAAGGGTACATCTACACAGCAATAAAAGACCTGCAGCACAACTACAACTGGCCCAAGTCTCCTGATTCTGACTTGCAGGGCTGGGGTTGTGTGGCTAAAAATTGCAGTGTAGATGTTTAGGCTTGAGCTGGAGCGCAAGCTCTGAAACCAAATGACGGAGGTGGTCTAAGAGCCCAGGCTCCAGTCAGAGCCTGAATGACTACACTGCAGTTTTTAGCACCAAATCCCGAGACCATGAGCCCAAGTCAATTAACCCACGCTCTGAGACTTGGTGCCATGAGATTTTTATTACAGTGTAGATGTACCTGAAGGGAAGGGTATTAAAGATACCACAAACCTTTTAATAAGACCTCTCTTTAAATATCACTAGAATATTTTATCAGCAGGTAAATTTGCTCTGAACTAAAGGTATATACTATTTAAGAACCTTGGTTAACACCTTTAAAAAGAGAGTTAGAAAAGTAATTTTTAAGCCTTTTCCACACTAAAGAGCTGAACCATTTTGATTTTTTAAAATTAATTATTCATCTTAAAATAATATAAGAACATACAAGATATATTCTGTTGCAGACCCAGATGATAGAACTTCAGGGAAACTGTTGCTGAACGCCATTTTGGGAAATTACAGTAAATACATTAACATGTATCCCGCAGTGACAAATATCCCTTAAGAAATTAGCAAGGATGATGCATCCTGAAATGCATCGTTCGTGTATTTGGCAAATGTAATGGAGTGTTATGCATAATTCTTAATGCTTCTGAAAATTAAGTCACTTAAATGCCCCAATAAGTATTTAGGAACCTAACTTTAGTCAACCACTTCTGAAAATCTTGATTATGAAGCATTACTAATAATGGAGCTCTCAAGATAACTCAATTATCAAATCTTTGCTGAGGAATAGAGGGAATGTTGCTGTTTGTGTCCAAATCCTAGAGTGGATTAGGAAAGCACCAATTAGCGAACTTCTGCTGTGTCTCCTGAGTTATTTTTAAATAATTCTGCCACAGTATTCATTTTGTCACTCTAGGAATAGAACTGATCAAAAAAATTGCAAAAAAAAATCAATTTTTTGTCACATCATAACATTTATAAAAATTGCTGCCTGCTATAAATTGGATAAAACACAATCAAAATATTTTTATTCAAAGTCTGAACTAGAAATGATAAAGACATTATTTGATCCCTGAGTTTGTGTAAGTGCACGAAATAATACTGAACTGGACCTAAAAAACTTCTTTACTAAAATTGCTATCTGTCTGCTCATTTCATATGGCTGACAGTAAACGATACATTTTTTAAACAGTATATTGAATTTACTAGTTATCACAGGTTCAAAACACTTTTACTGCCTCTAATCCTTGTCTCCTCTTTGTCACTGTGGGATACAAGCAAGAGAATAAAGTTCCCAACCCAGCTAACTGCCAAAGAAGTATTCTCTACAGAACAAGGCAACATTCTCATGTTATAAATGTGCATCACAATGAAGAAATGGAAGGTTGTCGATATTTCAGTAGTGTTGAAGGTTCCCAGATGGGCACCATGTATCTTGTGCATTCTCTATTTATTCCAACATTTATATAGAGGTGAAAAAATTAGAGGCTATTTAACAAAATAGTTTGCCTATACTCAGAAAATATATTACTTGCTCGAGTCGTCGATATTCAAAAAATCTTTACATAGCTTCCTGCCCAGTGATGCTGTGCTTTGCAAAATCTAATGATTATATCTGACATTTCTCTCTAGATGGTTTTTAGAAATTAGAGTCATATTTACATGTCGACACTTTTTTGTAAGAACATGTAGTACTTTGTATTTGCACATGGTTAGATGGATGTCTATCCAATATAAAATGTGAATTTTGTGCATATATAAGCAGCATGTGTGTTTGCATAAGTGGTTTTGCAGCTGCATGAGCAAAAATCAGTTTTAAATTTGTCACCTCATTTTAGGCCTGATCTAAAACCCATTAAAGCCAATGGGATTTTCTCCCATGGCATCAATGGGCTTTGGATAAGACACTTTAAGAAGATGAGTCCCAACCTAACTTTTCAAAACACTTCACTTGTCTAAATTAAGTAGAACTTTTAACAAAGAAGGCGTGTTGTAAAAGAATAAATGTGATATATTCTTATTACTTTAAGTATCACTTCTCTTTTTTTAAGTCAGCAGTTGACTTTGAGCCCCTCGGCATCACTCTTTGCTCAAAAGAAACTCTTATTAGTTTCAATGGGAGGTTTTCTAAAGGGAGGGTTCCAGGGCTAAGATGTAAGTGACTCACTGCTAACTAATTTTTGTCTGTGTTTGCAATCTGCATGCCACTTATTAAAAAATAAGCTAATGGTGTGCTTGTAATTTTAATTTTGTATTATGTGCTTGGTCCAGCAAAGTGCCGAATGTGCCTGTGAATTTCTGAATGCTTCTCATTTCCCATTGAAACCAATGGACATTGAGGGTGCTCAGCACCTGGTATTATTTACACCCACAAGAGAAAAGGATAGTTATGACATTTCTCTGTTGCTGGCCAGTGACTTATGATTTCATTAACATTAGTGTTGTTAATAAATTATTGCACTCAAAATTTTAGCCAGTGCACATTCTTGCATTGAGATAAATTATTGAGCTTAATTTGATAAATTTTGCTATTATAAAACGTTTAAAAATAGTTTGTCTAAAAACTTACTAGTTACGACAAGTTTTGTGCCAGTTCCAAAGATTTTCACAGCTCCCACAGTGTTGCAACTTGCTACAAAATCTGCCCAAGACATTTCTTTTCACAGGGACCAGATGTAAACAAACATAGCATAAATAGGCACAAGTTCGAGCCAGTTAATTCAACGAAAGAAATGGTGGAAATTTTAATGTATTTTTCAGGGTGAGCTTACATTGGTATCAGTATTTTCAAATACTGTAATTTAGTAGCTTTTAAATTCTGTTTAAAAGAAAATCATTCATTTCGTTGACAGAGAGGATCTGGTTGAGGTTTGAGACTTAATGTTGGACTCATACTATTTTCTCTTGCCTAGTGGATTGATGGAAATGGCTATTCAGTTAAATTCTGCTGGATGCTCAGTGGATTTATCTCTGTACTGCCAGAGTGGTGGAATGGGTGCATTTTAAAATTACCAATATAAAGAAAGACATAATTAGAAAAAAATACTCATTTTACAGTACACTGTGATGTATCCCCTTTTCTCAAGATGTTTCATGACATTTTTCCACCCACCAAAAACTATTTTAAATGGCTTCCTGAATGGTTTCAAATGTAAACCTGTCTAATACAATTTTATTTTCCTGTGCAATACAATTGAAAGGAATCGTAAAAGGCCAGTAGGCTTGAGAATTGGTTATATTCTTATTGGCCTCAATGATAAAGGACAGAGAGATTTTGAGATGCATATTTTAGCAACCTAAATGTAGCTGGCCCTATGGAACATTGTGCAACAAGGGCCAAAACCTAGTTCGACTTTCAGTAGCACGTGTTGCGTAGAGTCTCTCTGATATAGACAGGCTACAAAATATTTTGGGCCAAATTCTCGACCGACCAAAGATAGAGTTCTATTGATGTAACCAGAGGAGAATTAGATTCAGATACAATATTTTTTCTTCATATTGCTTGTGTGTGAGAGCAATCACTTATTTAATTGTTGCATAATTTGGAAAATTCCTTATGACAACAGTATTTCAACATGTCAGGGAAGAAACCCTCTTTCCCATGCAGTGTGACTAAATTTGTCAAGAACTGACAGGGACTCTGATCCTGAGGTACTGAGGAGCCTCAACTCCCATCAGAGTCAATGGCAGATCAGAAGCTTTCAGGACTGGGCTCACAATGCATGTTACAGGCTCAATCCTATGCTTTTTAAAAATATGGGGAATTTTGATGCTGAATCAGACCCTATTATTCCTACACTCATCCACTCTTATGTGATGACATTTATGTTTTCGTATGAATTTGAATTGATTTTGTACAATAGAAAATTACAATACTAATCTAAAATGCTCATGTCAGTAATCACATATACAATATTCACAAATATTGGCTCTCTTGGTTCCAGTGCACTTCCTTTTTCCCAGACCTTCCACTTCCCCTACGCTCTTAACAAGAGAGAAAAAAAATTAGGATGAAATCCAGGCTCCATCCAAGGCAATGTGTCAACTCCCATTGACATCAATGGGGCTGAGATTTCATCCCTAAATTCTTACATCTCCTGACTAATACATACTTGTGATACAAGAGGCTAAATCCTGGTCACCGCACTAAGCAGAGTAAATGGTATTTCTCTAGGAGAGCTACATGATGGATGGGAAGATGAATCTTTTCCCCAACCTAGCTAGAGCATCATAGGTTGTGAGCTTTAATAATCTCCATATAGTTGCCCCCACACTGAGCAGGGATTTTGACCAGTTGATCGCCCTAGTCACAGACCCACTGGCCATTCCATGCCATCACCACACTCCTACCCCTTATCCCCACTGTTCTTTGGTGCACAGAGGTCCCCTAGAATTGCCTTTTTGGCTTGCCCCCTGTACTGGATGGAACTATGGATGTTCTCCTGGTCTGGGGCATTGACCCCTCCAGAAGAGAACAACCCAGCTTTGACACGGGGTGATCAAAAAAAATTTGGAGTCAATAATTAATAGTCAATGTGATCACTAATCTGTTTTACTTTGAATTCTGTACATTAACCTCACATTTAGGTAGTAAAAACATTCATTCTTCTACTGTAGCTTGCCTATCACGTTTCTGTTGTCTATTATCCTTTTTGAATAAATTGTACTTGGCAGTTGCTATATTTTTATTATCATAAGTAACTTTTTCTCTATGCTACTATAGAACTTACTTGAAACAATGAGCTTTGTGCCAGAGCCGAACACTTTGATATCATTGTTCTCACTGTGTTTATGTGCTTTGCAAAAACTCATAGGCCAGATCTTCAGCTGCTGAAAATCAAAGGAGCTTCATTGAGGATCTGGCCCATATAGCTTCCATATGGCCCAATATAGCTTCATATTATTCGATGTTCAATTGTGAACAAAAGTTGAAGGAATCACTTTAATATATTAGACTTCTGATTTAAATGGTTTTTCCTTACAAAATGGGAAATGCTTGATCATGTATTCCTCGGACATCTCAAACTCCAATGGATTGCATTGGATATTTGGAGTACTTTAGGAGCAGAGATGCAAAATAAGTTAAAAACGTCAAATGCGTTCTACATACCGAAAGCTTAGGATTTCCTCAGGCTGGGATCCCTCAGCATCACTTGAAATTTCTATTTTTCTTTTAAAGTGAATGTAGTATCTGTGAAAGGTGCCAAATTGACAGCACTGGAAACTACCTATATTGAAAATATTTTAGCATTCTACAATAGTCGTCCAGTGCTTAGTAATGCTATTGTAAATTGTGATCTGTGATTTTTGACCATTGCTGGAGAATCTATTTTATTTAATGCTGGATTTCTTACCAGGTCCTAATACTTTTTTTGAAATCTGTTTGCAAAGGTCACCTTTAAAGGATGAGATAGTAAATTATTCTTAATATCCCTTAAATTCTTGGTATTTCTGCAAAAAGTGCTTGCAACAGTACCTATCATGATGAAGATTTTTAAGGTAGACTCCTGTCTTCTGAAGATTCTTTGTTCACAACTGCACATCACTTTCTGCCATAAATTTGGATTTGGTCTTTTAGGGCCAATCTGGTTTAGATCAGATACTTACATTTTTTTCTATAAACAGTTTGTTATATTCAGTCATTACTGTTAAAAATCAATACCTTGAACTGTTTCTAAAGGCAGGAAACTGATTTAAACCAACCCTAGACTACTTGAGAATCTTATCATCCAAATAATTGTCAGTAATAGTAGCTCCTTTGTACTTTATAACTAATGATCTACACTGATCACTCTGTTCTTAGTGCACTTTGTTTTATAAAAAAAACCAAGTAACTTCCATCATATAAAGTGAGATATGATCTTTGGGTCTAACTTTTAATAAGCATGCCAAATATTTTTGCATTTATTTCTGCTATGAAACTTAATGTAAAGTTTTGGTGGTTATTTTTCTTTTTTTAAAATAAAATGACCAAGTGCTTCTGAAAGTTGCCATATGGATAGCATTGTAGTCTGAATCCCTTTCTACACAGGATAGATACAACAAAGGCAGGGGCAGAGGAAGCTCCTTCACTCCATTCCACCAAGCCATGTCAATTTTGTCCTGAAAGGACCACCTTTAGAGATGAGAGTCGATAGTTCAGTCTCCACATTCACTTCAATCTTTGGCTTCTGTACTGAGCCTGCCAGGTTTTTTCTAGAATATTTCATTCAGAAGAATCCAGTTATACCATTTTAATGTAAACTTCTTTAATGATGACTAATCTTATTTAACCTTTTTGTTACTGACCTTGGCACAAAAAGCGGGAATGTGCTAATAAAGTTTGTGGATGACACGAAGCTGGGGGTATTGCTAACACGGAGAAGGACTGGGATGTCATACAGGTAGATCTGGATGACCTTGTAAACTGGAGTAATAGTAATAGGATGAAATTTAATAATGAAAAGTGCAAGGTCATGCTCTTAGGGATTAATAATAAGAATTTTAGATATAGATTGGGGACACATCAGTTGGAAGCAACAGAGGAGGAGAAGGACCTAGGGGTATTGGTAGATCACAGGATAACTATGAGCCGCCAATGTGATATGGCCGTTAAAAAAGCTAATGCGGTTTTAGGATGCATCAGGCGAGGTATTTCCAGCAAAGATAAGGAGGTGTTAGTACCGTTATATAAGGCGCTGGTGAGACCCCACCTGGAATACTGTGTGCAGTTCTAGTCTCCCATGTTTAAGAAGGATGAATTCAAACTGGAACAGGTTCAGCGACGGGCTACTAGAATGATCTGAGGAATGGAAAACCTGTCATATGAAAGGAGACTCAAAGAGCTTGGCTTGTTTAGTCTAGCCAAAAGAAGGCTGAGGGGGGATATGCTTGCTCTTTATAAATAGATCAGAGGGATTAATATTAGGGAGGGAGAGGAATTATTTAAGCTTAGTACCAATGTAGATACAAGAACAAATGGGTCTAAACTGGACACTAGGAAGTTTAGACTTGAAATTAGACGAAGGTTTCTAACCATTAGAGGAGTGAAGTTCTGGAACAGCCCTCCAAGGGGAGTAGTGGGGGCAAAAGACATATCTGGCTTTAAGATTAAGCTTGATAAGTTTATGGAAGGGATGGTATGATTGGAGTGCTTAATTTTGGCAATTGATCTTTGATTATCGGCAGATAAGTATGCCCAGTGGTCGGTGATGGGATGGGATGGGATGTTGGATGGGATGGGATCTGAGTTACTGCAGAGAATTCTTTTTTGAGTGCTGGCTGGTGAGTCTTGCCCACATGCTCAGGGTTTAGCTAATGGCCATATTTGGGGTCGGGAAGGAATTTTCCTCCGGGGCAGATTGGCAGAGGCCCTGGAGGTTTTTCGCCTTCCCCTGCAGCGTGGGGATGGGTCACTTGCTGGTGGATTCTCTGCAGCTTGAGGTCTTCAAACCACAATTTGAAGACTTCAATAACGCAGAGATAGGTTAGGGGGTTTGTTATAGAAGTGGATGGGTAGGGTTCCGTGGCCTGCTTTGTGTGGGGAGTCGGACTAGATGATCACATTGGTCCCTTCTGACCCTAGAATCTATGAATCTATGAATCTAGATGCACTTTAATGGATACAATATGAGAAGCATCATTATTCCTATGTCATGCTCGTTGAAAGCATTAAGCTTGGTTCTGTTTCCAAATCTTTTTAGTCATCTTTTCCACTAAGCAAGAATTCTGAAGAAATCTGGTAGGTCCTGACGCTGCTCTCACTTACACTTGTGTAAATCTGGAGTAACTCCATTTTAAATGAATGGAGTGAAGTCAGTTTAAAAAGAGGAATGACGAGTGTGAGAGCAAAATCAGAATTGCTAAGTATATATGACTTTATAAGCAATATACTTGTGAATAATGTTGTCCCTGCTAAGAAATACGGCTATATAACATGGGTAAAATCCTAGCCAAAAAGTCATTGCCATTGAGTTCTGTAGTGTCAGGATTTCACCTCATCTTCTTAGAACAGAAAAGCCCCGACTCTCATAATTCCGGAGTCAACTTTAGCCCTGGCACAAACAGCCACAATTTCTTTTGATTTTACTTAGAATTGTGCCAAGGTTTGAATTTTTCCATAATCTTAATGTTATTTTTTTCTTAGGAGAAATTTACTTACCCAATATTTGATATTTCTCTTTGAGAAGATATTTTTTTAAATAAAACATATTGTTGTACTCTACAGTTTATATACACTAATAAATCAAGTGAGCAATCTTAGGTCTTCATGCTGTAATAAACAATCTACACACATTACAGACTTGCTTCTCCATTCCTTACACAGTCAAAACACCTGGTAAATCTATGGGAGTTTTGTCCATAGAATATTCATTTAAAGAAACATGCTAACCCTGATCTGATATGCTTAGAATTAATTATGGTAGTGTATTCATTTTAGTTGGCAGTATTACAAAAATTTTCCTTTAATCGAGAGCTATAGGTATACTGAGGTAAACTTGATTGTGAATTAAGGTTTAAAATAGACTGACCATTCTAGATGATTTATATAATTGTGCAGATCATGATTCTGAGAGAGTAAGGACCTGAATTTTCTTTGTCCTGTGTTTGTGCAGTCAGTCATACCAATGCAAACTGGGTGTAACATGCATCAGAATGGTAGCATTTCCCATTGACTTTTCGTGAGTGTAAATGGCTCCCAAGAGAAAGGCAAAGAAGACTCAGGCCGCAAGTATATATTGTTAAACACCATTAAGAACACTTGCAAGTGTCAGTTTGCGGTAATGCCAAGTTACTTCACAGAAGATGACAATCTCTGGGGTCAAATTCTTTCACTTACACTGATATAGCTGCAAGAATTCAGCTATGAAGTTGCTGACTACTTCAGAGATTGCTTCTTTGGTTTTAATTGAGATGCACAACATTACTTATTTCACAGTTATTTAGTTTTATGCATGTTTATAAATTTTAGTGAGAGAATTTGGGTAATATCAAAGTTAACATAAAATTTTGTCTCTGAACCAAGGAGCAGCATGTTTATAGTGGCACATCCTCTGAAAAATGTAATTAAACAGCTGATCTTTAGAAATATTCATCATTAACTTGAAAAAAATCTACTTTACATCTATCAGTAAATATTGCAGGTTTTCTCTGGGATTGAAAAGTTGATGTATTCGGAATCAGACCCTACGAGGTGCTAACAACCCTGACCTACACTGAAGTCTACAGGAATTGAGGGTGTTCAGCACCTCACATTAAGTGCTCAGTACTTCACAAGATCGAGCTTACAGTTGTTGAGCTTATTCGTGATAAAAACCTTTTCTATGATCACAATAAGCATCTTTATCTTTGCATTACTGTAATTACCACATAACTTACCTGTTACAATGAGCTTGGTACCAGAGCCAAATACTTTGATGTAGTAGCCACTAGAAGTATCACAGTGAGCAAATCCTTTACAAAATACTGTACAAATCTAGTAGTAGTTGTTGCTTTAAAAAAAAAAATCAGATTTGCTATTTAAATTGCTTTCTGGCCTTGCAATAAAATAGTAAATAAAGAGAGTGCATGTAAAATACTGAGAAAATGGTGGGGAAGATTTTCAAAGGGGCAAAAAAACACTCAGACATCTATCTATCATTCCTGGGCACGTACGTGTCATTGACAATCTGTCCCTAAAATGAATCTGATTCAATATGGCTTAGATTAGCTGTTTCTAATAATTTATGGAAAGAAAAAAAATATTTTTTAAATTAGAGTCCATAGGCTGAGCTTATAAAATTAAGCCAGAATGCTGCCATCATTCCATTGTGGTTCTCCTAATGATAACGATAAGTTGAGGGTAGAATATAGCTTTTAAATTGGGTATATCCATTATTTTGACTAGCTTTTGCCATTTGGTGTAATCAGAAATATTCCCCAACAGAAAAAATTTGCTCTTCAGAAATATGTCTTTGTGTCAGGGACTAGGCACCCAGCAAGGACCATTTAGCGGTCTCTACAGGGAAGAATAAGCTTAATTAAAGACACAGAATTCTCTCCATCCCCTTAAATCCAAACATG
The DNA here is from genome assembly GCF_025201925.1 of Gopherus flavomarginatus. NCBI lineage: Eukaryota > Metazoa > Chordata > Testudines > Testudinidae > Gopherus > Gopherus flavomarginatus. The sequence continues at coordinate 94,395,558 of NC_066618.1, forward strand.
GCTAAAACATTTTAATAATTGGAAATCTTTAAAAATAAATTTGAGTCATATTATTGGCTCAATTATAGTTTTTAAAAAGGATTAGGTCTATTATACATACCTTATATTTATGTAAAAAATGAGTAAACCTTTCTTTCTCATTACTGTATGGAAACAAGAAAATTTACTGCATTTTGGCCTTGTTTTGGCCTTAAAGTTAAGCACATGCTTAAATACCTTGCTGAATAGGAATGAACACATGCTTAAGTGCCTTCCTGAATGGAGCCTTTTTAAGAAAAAACAAGACACTTGAATTATTGTTGTTATAACTATTCTCTTTAATGCTGCCTAAGAACTAGATCTTCCAAGTGCTGATCATCCTCAATTCTTATTTAAATTAATGAGCACTGAAGAAGCTCAACTCCTTATATGATAGGCTGCTAAATATATGGTATTGTATAAAAAACCATAAATTCTCTACATTTGATATTTACTGCTAACAATAAGTGGTTCCACTTCTGAATATTTTTGCATAATCGTCTGTGTTACACTGCTAAACAATATCTCCAAACAATTTACATAATTCTCATTGATTGTAACTGGTTTGTTCTGAATTAGAGAGATTATCATGGGTGAAATCCTGACCCCATTGAAATCAACTGGAGTTTTGCCTTTAACTTCAGTGGAATCAGGATTTTACCTTATATATTTATGATTAGCTTGATTTTGTCCTGGATAACAAACATAGTAAATGCCCAGAGTAAATGTATGCTTTGAAAACATTTTGAGAAACTTACTTGAAACCACCAGTTTGGTGCCCGAGCCAAAGTACTTTGCTATTTCATACTCACATCATTGAAATTCTCTACAAAAACTAATAAATTATCAAGTTATGAATTTCATCAGACTAAAATTCTGAGGTTCATATTTTAAATACAAAGTCCCCAATCTGAACAAGACTTGCTATCGGCCACTTAATTGTGTGAGGACTAAACCATGTTTATGCACTTTGTGAATTCCTGTTCCTTTTTGCTACCAAAAATGTTTTTTGCTCCTTCACATACATCACTACATGGCAAAATGAATGGAGTGAATTGTTGATAAGCAAGCAGTCCCATTAATTTTAGTGGATGAGCAGGATTTAGTCCTATGATATCAAATGGGCATAGGAAGGATGGTCTTGTGATTAAAGCACCAAACTGGGACTGAGGAGATTTGTCTTTGTTTCTGGCTCTCCCTGTGTGACCTTGGGCAAATCACAACCTCTGTGCTTCACTTTGTTTTAACATGCTCTTAATGTATAGTTTAGAAAATGATATTTCCTAGACAATGTATTATAAATTCTGTTATGTACTCAACATTCACTAGCACTTATACTATTGATTGGACTGTTTCTGTAGCTTTAAACTGATAAAGAACATTATACACAAAAGGGATACTTTAAATAAAAACACTCCCTGAGAACCTGAAGACTGTTGCACCTCAGGCAATTTTCCTTCATTAATCAATGTACACTGATATAGAATTAAAAACAACAAACTCACACTTGCTAAATTGAAACCTGTGCTGTGAATTTTACACTTGCTGGCATTTGGACTCTTTCAATGGAGTTGCATGAGAGATGAATTTGGCCCAATATTTTAAATGTAAATCTCTCCATTTCCCTCCTTCCTGATTCTTAACAGCCATTCAGTAAATATTCCAGCCTTTTACACCTGTATTCACTTTACTCATTAGGACAAAATACTCCTCTCAGTCAACCCATTGGTGTCCTTGGCTGTTCCACATTCAGATCAAGAGCAATACATGATTCACGTGCAAACTCCGTTTTTTATATTCAATTATTCGGTCCAATTTTTCTATCCTTTGTTTTTTCTTTTGGTAAATAGAATCAATCAAGAATAAACATACTTACTGGAAACAACTAGTTTGGTTCCTGTGCCAAAGTACTTGATCCAATTTGAAGTATCACGTTGACTTTTTGTTTTACAAGAAGCTGTGGTACTTGCTCATATAACTAGCCACTCTAACCAGTAGCTGGGAAAATACTTCTAATGGAATAGTTCTGGTTTCTTGACTGCATGGAGAATTTAACAATTTCACATTTGTGCCCTCATAAACTGATACATAAATTCTCTTCTCAGTAATTCTATTTGCATGTCCTTGCAACTTTTCTGTTAACGAATCCTTGTTCCTTAAAATGGAAACTAGATGATGGCTTCTATTTGACTTTAATGTTGTTAATAGACTGTTGCGTCAGGCAGTTCTCAAACATTTTCACTGTGTGGTCCACATATTAAAAGAGAGATTGTCTCATGCACTACAACACTTCTCCCATTCAATTATTTGATACAATTTTTATGTCCTTTATTTTTTCTTTTGGTAAATAGAATGAATCAAGAATAAACGTACTTACCAGAAACAACTAGCTTGGTTCCTGTGCCAAAGTATTTGATCCAGCCTGAAGTATCACGTCGATTTTTCATTTTACAAGAAGCTGTGGTACTTTACTTATGCTGCTGTGTCCTTGCTCAAATAACCAGGCACTCTAACCAATACCTGGGAAAATACTTCTAATGAAGTATTCCTGATTTCTTGACTGCTTGGAGAATTTAACAAATGTCACATTTCTGTGCCACCGTAAAGCTAATACATAAATTCTTTTCCCAGTGATTCTATTTGCATGTCCTTGCAACTTTTCAGTTAATGAATGATCACTCCTTAAAATGGAAACTAGATGACGGCTTCTATTTGATTTTAATATTGGAAACAGACTGTTGGATCAAGCGGTTCTCAAACATTTTCATTGTGTGGTCCACATATTAAAAGAGAGATTGGCTCATAGACTACAACCCCTCTCCCTTTCCCAATAGCACTGACCACCTCCTTCTTCTCCCATCGCAATCACATCACATCCCTTTAGCAGTTGCTTACATGGAAAAAAGCTACCTGGGAAGAATTTCATTCTTAACTGTATTACTGAAATTTAATAGATGGTAATGTGGAGAGACCAGCATTATGTGACCAGCCAGCTCTCTAGCGACTAGCACAAAGAGCTCCATAGACTGCAGCTGGGAGCCTGTACCCTAGATACGTATATTTCTGTATGTTGGGATTGTTGCAGTTTTTGTTATCAATTTACTGGTATCTTTTTTTTATATAGCTGCTGGGGAGGATGGAAATATTTTCCTCTGCATACATAGCCGTTTTAAAACAGAACAGAGAAAATATCTGAGAAAGCTCATCTCATTTCAGGCAAAAGGTGTGGATGCCAATCTAGAAGCTGGAAGGGAACTAACCAGAGTATTTGGTCTCTCTCACAGACACAGACACTCCTGCCTCACTCACCTGCAGAATAATTCTGGGAAATAACTGACAATGGGTAAGAAAAATTGAAAAGGAACAGACAGAGAGAGGTTCCTCCAAATGTACAGGTGGTTGTTTCAAAGGGCTTGTCTACTATCCAGGACTTTATTAGGAATATCTCCCAGCATTGCAATAGTGCTGGTGAATATTCACTGGTGAGTACTGGGAGAACTGGTGTAGTGAGGGCAATAGCATTCACTGGCATGTTACCACCATGTCTTCTAGACCTGCTCTGAGCAGGATTAAGTGATTGTAGTGAATGATGACTCACTGACACGGCGCCTCCTGCTGGTCATCTTGGGAAATTAGCTTTTCACCAGATCTGGAGCACCCTCTGCTGGCCAATGTCTCACTTGTCTCAGGCCCTGTGTCCCTCCCAGATTCCGATGCCCTTTACCCTCAGGTTCTTCCCCCAGCAGTAACCCACAGTCTGAGTCTCCCCTCCCAGCGGAACCCCCAACCCTCTATCCCCACCTTGCCTCACTGGCTACTGTCAGTCGTTCTGTACCACCCGGTTACTGGAGCAAACTGCAGTCTGTAAAGGCCACTCATCATTGGCAAGGGGTTAGGACCTGTTGCCTTTGCCTGTCCCCAGGCTGCACCTCTGTAGCCCCCATACCTCTGTAGCCCTTCACCAAGGCCTGCAGCCTGGGCGGTTTCCAGGCTGGAGCTCCTCTGGCCTTCCCCCAGCCCTGCTCCACTCTAGGTATGCTGCTCAGCTTCCAGTCAGCCAGGTCCTTCTTTCTCTACAGCTAAAGAGAGACTCTCTCAGCACCTCCCTCACAGCCCTTTTATAGGGCCAGCTGTGGCCCGATTGGGGTGTGTCCCTAGCTATGTCTGCTTCCCCAAACAGCCTAGCCTTTCAGAGCCGCAGCCCTCTCCAGGGCTGCTTTTAACCCCTGTTCTTCAGGAGTGGGGCAGCTGCCCCACTACAGTGACACCATCATAAAAATGCCAGCACTAGCACTGCTGCACTGGTGTCCTTGGTGGGGCTGTACTGATGTTAGTGCAACAGCAGGAAGTTTCACAAAATCGGTCCATTGTTGCCCCTCTACCTAGCAAATACACCAAGTCATAGTCCTACATTATCTAACAGGGTAGTTGTAATATGATTTGGTCCTGCCAATATGGAGAGAGCAAAACTAAATTTTAGCCATAGTCTAATCATCATGCATAATAACTTGCACTGGTGTTGCACTTTCCATCCAAGAATGTCAATGTACTTTAGTGCATTAAGCTTCAATGTCTATGTGAGGCAGGTATTATTCACAGCAGGAGAAACTGAAACCCGGAGAGGATAAGTGACTTGGTCATGTAAGAAAGAGTGCGGAGGTGCAATGGGCAGAGACTTGGGCGAAAGAGGAGGAGCAGAGGGTGGGGTCTCTGTGCTGGTCACCACCCACTTCCACACAAGTTCCAGCACCCCTGTGGGCCCTCTCAAATTGGCATGGGCTCCTTGGGCATGAGCATGAGCTCCGTGGGCCCATGTATTAATCCACCTCTGAGTAGAGCAGAAGAATTGCATCTCATGTGTTGCTTACCACACTCCTCTAATACATCCAAGAATGACGTTCACTTTTCTTGCAACAGTGTTACAGTGTTGACTCGTATTTAACTTGAGATTCTCTATAACCCCCAGATGCCTTTCCACAGTACTCCTTCCTAGGCAGTCATTTCCCATTTTGTAGCTGTGCAACTGATTGTTCCTTCCTCAGGGGAGTATTTTGCATTTGTCCGTATTGAATTTCATCCTATTTACTTCAGATCGTTTCTCCAGTTTGTCCAGATCATTTTGAATTTTAATCCTATCCATGAAAGTACTTGCAACAGCAGGAAGGGAAGCTGTTTAATCCCCATTCCTTTTGTAGCAACTTAGATAACCCTGGCTCATACCAGCTGGGATCCCCTAATGCATAACCACAGGTATGGGGAGGAGGAATGGCCAACAGCACTTTGTGTGTGTACATCCTTTGGGGGCTACTATGCGGGGGAAGCGACTATATTACCAGAACTCCCCAAAGTCCTGGATTTTGTAGGAATGTCCTTTGACCCCCCACAATCCCCTGTTTGCCCCAGGCTGCCCACCAAGTGACATCATAAACTAGCACATGGGGTCGTGGACCACTTAGGTTTGGCTCATCTGCCCCTGCATCTCCAGAGCCCACTTTAGCCACTTGGGACATATGCACTAGAGTGCTGCAGGGAGGAGGGGAAGAGTGTTACTTCTGGGGGAGGGGGAGTGTGGAAGGAGCAATGTCACCAACCTTGGTGACTTTGGGGACTACTTTTCACACATTTGCCAGAAGCTCAAGTTTTGAGAATGACAACACTGTTGCTGCTGCAGGCCACTTTAGCACCAGATGTGAGAGGAAGGATCCGCTTTCTTCTGTGTGATCAATGCCTCCCCACCCCCGCTGCTAGCACCCAGGTAGTGAGGAGGAGGAGGAAGCAGTCTGACTGCAAATGCAGAGGGGTGAAGAGTGTGTGTGTGTGGGGGGGAAGACAGAGACAGGTGCAGGAGCCAGAGTGTGAGAAGAAGCACAGTGGGAGAGGGGATGTTTGCCAGAAGTGGAGGGAAGCAGTGGGACACAGGAAACAGTGTGGGGAGGAGGGGACAGGTGGGAGAGCAGAGGAGGAAATGGACTGGAGGTAACGGGTGGTGGATAGGACTAGAGGGAATGGCAGGGTAAGCATATTAGTGTGTATAGGCATGGATGTGCGGGAGAATAGAAGCTGAAGGGAAGGGGTGGCTAAGAGAAGGGGGGACAAAGACAGGGTGGGTCTGAAGGGAGGAGGCCTGGTCTAGCGCTTAGTGCTAGCCTGGGACTTGGGAGACTGGGTTTAATTCTCTCTTCTGCCACAGGCTTTCCATGTGGCTTTGGGCAAGTCACTTAGTCTCTACAGACCTCAGTTCCCCATCTGTAATATGGGCATAATGGTATTTCCTTATCTCACAGAAGTGTTGTGTGGATAAATGCATTAGAGATTGTGAGGCATTCAGATACTATTATGGTAAAATCCATACAAATATATTACATAGTTGGATGCAGGGGATGAAAGAAACGCATCTCTCACCACTAGAGAACCCTCCCTTGCATTCCTAGAATTGATTTCCTTTAAATAAATGAACTGGACAGAATTCTGCAATGCTGAATTTTATTTAAAATCCATTAATCTGTCAATTAAAGAAATTAGTCATATTTCAGAAACCTGTTTTTGTTTTTAAAGCAAATACATGTATTTAGTAGAAATGAAATGACAAATCGTTTTAAGTTACAGATTAGGACTCCACTCCTGCAAATATTTATGGGACTTCACTGAGTGCAGTTGACCTATCCACATCGAAAAAGTTCTTTGTGTGCACAAATGTTTTTGCAGGTTAAGAGACTAAGTCAGGGGTCCCCAACGTGGTGCCCGCGGGTGCCTATGTCTTAGCCGGCGGTCAAGCATCCGCCGAAATGCTGCTGAAATTCAGCGGCATTTTGGCAGCAATGCCTCTGGATGACACTACTTGCCATCGACAAGCGAAGTCATCCAGAGGTGTTCGGTGGCATTTCGGTGAATGCTCGACCACCGCCACAGTCCTTCATTTGATGGGCGGCAGACGAAAAGATTGGAGACCACTGGACTAAGTGAATTATCCTGCACTGCTTTGTGATGCAAAATTCCTACTGAAATCAAGGAGTGTAGGCTTAGCCCTTGAAGTTCCACAGTTACAAAATTAAAATAGTAAAATAGGAAAAATGGTCACATATAAAACTGTTTGCTCTCAAGCAGAAGAAGCAATCTGTGCTAATTAGAGAAATAGCCAACAAAATCAAATTTGAAATGAATGTCTTAATATTTAGAGCAAGGCGTTTCATATGCTCAGGCTTATGGCAAAGCAAAGTAAATTTGAGAGACAAATGCTGATGTTGGAAGGTGTAAGGAGAAGTTTAAGGTTTTTTTCCCCGGTGCTTGATTGGACTTTGCATCCTGTATATGAAGAAGAGTATGATGATGTAGTACATGGTGCTTTTCAGGAGTAGGACAAAGTGTATTAAATATGTTGTCCTGTGTATGAAACTGTCTGTAATATCTACACAAAATACAAGAAGAAGAAGAAGTGGTTAATGTTGTATATTTTTGAGCTGTGAAGAAAAATAAATATAAAACCATGTGTGATAGCATAAGGTATACATGGTGATTGATTGCAGTAATTATACCACCTAATTAGACTATGCCTAAATCAATATCTGATTGTGTCCTCTAAACAGGTCTACATTCTGATCAGACCTTCCCATGTTATGACAGAGCTGAGAGAAACAAAGAGGCACTCTCAGTCCTGGTATTGCTGGTGTCTGCTAAGGAGCAAGGAGAATGCTAGTGCTTCTTATAATAGGCTGTTGCCATAATTTTAGGCCAAAATTTTCAAACCTGGGTGCCTAAGTTTGTTCTGAATCGGTATCCAAACAGCTGATCAACCATTTGAAAATTCCGACTTTGAATACATTTTATAGTTTAACATGTTAAATGTTAGATTAAGGAACAGTGGCACGTGCAGATTAAAGAACAATGACCCATGTGGCATGTTAACAAAGCACAACAAGTACCACCAAAACATATATTTCAGCAGGACTTCTACAATGTTTAACCTGAGCTGCCCATGGGCATTAAGTTTTGGACCCTTTTGGTAACACACAGCAGATGTTAATTTACAGCGACAGGTGCCAACTTTTTTCTTTCCTGGTGGGTTCTCCACCCCACTGTATTCCTTCCCCTAAGGTCCCACCCTCACTCTGCCACTTCTCTTCCCCACTCTGCCCTCTTCCCTGTGACCCTGCACCCACCCTACCTCTTCCCACCCACGCTCTGTTCTCTCCCCTGAGCGCGCCCTACCCTCACTCCTCTTTCTCCCATGCTCTGGCACTTCCCTCCAATACCTCTCAACTGGTGCCGAGAAGCTGATTGGCATGTGGCTGGTGGGTATTCAGCACCCACTATTTTTTTTCCATGGGTGCTCCTGGAGCACCCACAGGGTTGGGGCCTGTGCTTACAGCAGTGTTCCACATCTACAGTAATTATGTATGGACCCTTTTGAAAGAGAATATTTTGAGTTTTGTCTTAACCATATCAAATAGTGCTTAATTCTTAATTGTATTGTATAGAAAATGAGAACTGGGACACAATTACCTGTGGAAAGCGTGGTGCCGTTTTCAGGTTTTGGCTACAACCTCCTGTGGTTTGAGACACTACGGTTTGTCTGAAAGGAGAGAAGCATAACATGTAAAAAGGGCTTTAATTGTCAAATGGGATTCCTGTTGAAAATTAAGGCATAATTTTCCTGATAGACGTTCAAAGAGAAAGATGGTAAAAGTATTATAACTACAGTGATTCCAATATGGAAAGTTAATATTTTAAAGCTTGAGCACCTAGATTCCATCCACAGAATAAATGTTCAGTAGCACATAATAGATGTGCAAAACGAAGTAGAGATAAAATTGGGAAAAATTCATATTCTCAGGCAGTGCAGCCCTTTGTATCTGTTACATTTTCACTTGAAGCCTTTGGCATTTGCCTGGGTGCTGGTGTCTGGACTGGCCGATCTGATTGCAGGGCCTGGGCATTGGCCCTTCTGTGTATGCAAGTTTCTGTTCATGTAAAGCCAGATACATTTTGTCCCACCAAATTACTCAGTTGAATTTTCCCTTTGCAATGTGTATGTATAGTCTGCAGATAAAAACCTGGCTGCCTTATTTTATCTGTAGCCTGAGAGAGCCTGAGATTGTTGGCATTTAGGGTAATGTTGTTTAATAGCTGTAGAAGACATAGAAGAAAATAGTCCTGATGAGGAAACAGTTTAAGGCCCATCTCTTAGGTATTTTTGATGTGCACAAGGGGGATGGTCAATTACTCCCTTTTTTCCTTTGCATTTGAAAGAGATACATTTGTATCTGCTGTTATTAATTTATTGTATCTCAGACAAGAACCAAACAGAAATTACTTCTCTGAATCTCTTTTCTCTTGCATTATCTTTTTTATTTTGGTTTGTGTAATTCTTCTGTTTTAATAAGCTAGATGCTGTGTGTGTTATTACTTTTA